>NW_008796217.1:6140907-6142462 GCF_000699145.1 Aptenodytes forsteri
AGCAGAAAAGGCCTTGACTCTGTGTAAGCACTGCTCAGCAATAACGAAAACATCCCTGTATTATCAACGCTTTTTCCAGCACAAATCCAAAACAGCCTCATACACTAGCTAATATGAAGAAAATTAACTCTATCCCAGCCAAAACCAGCACACAGCCACGTATTATTGGGACTGGGGAGTTTTACTGAGTTGTGGCTTTTCTCCCCTTCACTTCTCCAGGCTGGAGACAACATAGTGTTCTAGGAGGATTTGGCCATTGACATAGGTGAGCACGGAGCAGATTGGGGGATCTTGGCTATCTGATGCTGCAACTGGAAGTTCTTTTGACCTGGTATGTGCGTGTCTCACCTCTCTGCCACGGCCAGCAGCATTCATTGTCCTCTTCAGGTGGAGCGCACGGACCCAGCCCTGGTCAGAGGGGGGTTTGTGCAGAAGGCAGTGCACTGTGGCCATCTGTTATTGGTGGTAGGGATGTTGCTTAGCTCAGCAGCACACAAACTTCTCAGGGAAGATGTTCCTGTCCTGGTTTCTCTGTCATCACCATGAAATATAGTTTTGATGCCTGTTCATGCTGAGAAAATAAGTAATTTTATCCTCTCCTTGAGGGCATCAAAATCCAATTTGGTATACACTGCTAAGAAGCCTTGAGCGCTGAGCCTGTGTCCCAACCTCATACTTTGTATTATTAAATGTCATGACACTTCTATTACCCCAGTCCCCAAGTCACCCAGTTTTTCCTTTATCATAGTTCAGTTCTCTGTATTGACACATGGTTAGGAGAAGGCATTGACATCACTCCTACTTTTTATGCCAGGCAGTTTTAAAAATACTTAGTAAGATTGTCCCCAAAGATGATCTTTGAGGAACTCCACTACTAACCTCACTCTAGGGCAGAGGTCTAGCACACAGGAGTTCACATCTCTATAGCCACTTCCTTGCTTCTTACAATTGTAGCATTAATCCCCATTTTATGTAAATCTTCTTTGTAGTGTATTATAGAGTTCTGGATATATCCTATCCTGCTCTTTCTTTGTCCATAAAATTTGCTCATTTATCAAAGACATCCAGTCATTCTAACAGGATTACTTTGGTAGTCATGTCATTTTATCTCATTTTCCGTTTACCCTCATATATTTAATGGTTTATTTTCTTCAGAAGATGTTTTAGATCTTTTGTACACTAAGATCAGAGTAATGTGTTTAAGAGTGTATATCACTTTTTTCTGTGCTGTTTGATGACATAGAAATGGTATAGCAATAGAGAAGTAGGACAACATTAGCTAATGGCATAAGTTAGACTATTCCTGTAATATTATTTTCAGTTATGGTTGTTATATTTCAAAAAGGAAAAATTACTGAAAAAGTGTTCAGAAATAGCTATAAGAATGTTTGTGTGCTTCTTGTAATGTGAGTTATAATGAGAGGCTTAGAAAGCTCGATCTGTTCAATATGTTTGAGTGAGGATTCAGATGTTATTTGATCAGAGTCCACAAATAGGTGCATGAAAATGAGATTTCTAGTATTTGAAGTATATTATTATATAATATATAGTATTA
>NW_008796217.1:6142804-6146969 GCF_000699145.1 Aptenodytes forsteri
GAAATACAAAAAAGTCCCTCCAAAAAAAAAAAGAAAGGAAATAACATTAACTTCTATTTTCTGTTTGCTACATACAATGCATGTATTTTCATTTTCGATACTCAGGAGGAAAAGACTGAAGAATGAAATCTGCTTGCCCTCCTGTCTGCAAAAGATGGTATTTTATTATCATAAACTGTTGGAAACGCTATCTTATTTTTATAATACAGCAAAGTTTGTCATTTAGTCCAGATTATTTGAGCTTGAATTAATTCCGTCAGCCTTTTTCAAATGAGCATTGCTTTCTTTGTGCTGTGAGAACTATAAAAACAGAATAGCATTTGTAAAAATATTGGTAGCCACTTAAAAAGGCAAAATGTTGCACTTCTGTTATATGCGGGAATCCAGTTGTAGACTATACAGGGGAGTATTGGGGTTTTTTTGGAGCCAAGTTTTATGGAGACGGACAAAAATTCACTGAGAAATATGGGCAGACATAGAGAATAGCAGTGGTGCTGATTTTATCAGCCATACAAAGTGTAGGAGTAGATGGGCCAGTGCTTGAAGTTACTCTGGCATGGGAATCTCTGGGGTTTTCTTAATAAAAAAATTTAGAAGTTCTATGCTTTATACTTACCATTCAGTGTAAAAAAGGAAAATTATTTAACCTTCCGTATCTCTCCAGACTTCATGAGTGAATAATTAAGGAAGAAATTTTTATTAAACTATTAGAAGGAATAGGAAATAAGAATGACAAAGCTTGAAAATATTGCATCTTAAAATATCTCATTCTATCACTTCTTCTGTTTTCCCATGTCATATCAGTTGTTTGTGTGTTACTTGAACAATTTACAAGTTATCATCACTTGAGGAAAAAGAAGCATGAACAGAGAGCTAAACGTAGGGTTTTTAATTTAGGAACATTTTCACTTTAAAAGCACAGAACTACTGATTATCTTGGTAACATTCCTTGAGATTGTGCAAAACGTAAAAGTCAGAGGACTGAATTAACTGTGACCTTTTAAGAGAAATCTTAACCTAGATGAGAGAATTAAAAATGGATGAGCAGTCTTTGGCAGATGGATTAATGGATTGTCATCCATTACACTTCTAATACCAAAATTGTTTAATTAGCACTCTCTTTTGAGACAAATACATTGACAGTGTCACTAGCAGAAAGTTGAAACTGATGCGATGTCATGAATCTGACAAAAAATCTTGAGGGTCTAAGGACAGGAAATCAACTGTTTCTTATAGAACTGCATAAAGAGAATACAATATTCTTAGGTGTTCAGCAACAATTATTCTTATTTTTTGCTTGACACCTGATTCAAGAACGTAAAAAATATGTTATAGAATCTTACTGGAGAAGCCTACCTTTGCCTTCCAAGTGATGAAGTAATGAAAGCATAAGTGGGCGTTATGGCACTTAATCTTTGCCTGGAATTCTGTGATATGTTTATCTGGAGTATTTTTGGTCCAGAATACTTGTGATCATTTATTTGAACATAAATGGGGTTTAGGAAACACTTATTTTAGAAATGTGGTGAGGCTAAACATGATAGTATACCATTACATAATTTCATTCTGTAAGGGCAAAATTTGAAGCAGAAAGTACAAAGTTCATCTGGATTTGTCAATTAGAGCAGATGTCCAGGATAAATGCTGCATTATTTTAGTCATTAAACAGGAGATTTAGAAAGCTTCATGTTTTGAGTTGCACTGGAAAGAGCTTTAAGAAAGAAATTGATTTTAATGCTGAAGATAATGTAAGTGAGCTCTTCTGTATAATTTACATTATATAATGTTCTTTTAAAGTTGTAATATTGTTGCTATTCCATTCACAGCAGTTTTTATGTGTCATGTTAAATCATGCCAAATTGGTGGTTTTTACAACGATCCACTAGAGGATACAGGGATACTATCTATTCTGTTTTTAAATGTTGAACTTGCTAAATAGTAGCATATTGCTTCAGCAGGTTTTCAGTGCACCATGTTGTGCTATAGAAAAAAGTTTAGGGAAAATCTACAGCAGCTAGGACTAAAGCAGCATGTTAATTGATCTGAAGTATATTCTCACTAGAGATGTTTTAAAAATAATTGGCATATTTATCTAAGTGTCATACTTCTTAGATAAGCTTTCTTGTTAAAAAATACACAATTTATTAGAACAAACCTCAACCCAAACATGGAATTTACTGTAGCAGTTTCTGCTGCTCTTAATTAAAAATGCTTGTTCTTCCTACAGCATCGTTTTATAAAAATCACTTATTAAACAGAAGTGCAGGACTTTACATACTACTGTTTAGGCAGACAGCCCTTGTTTGCTTGAACTTACAAAGAGTTCAAATCTACAGTGGAAAAAGAGTGTTAAAAAGGCGTAAAATTAGTATCACCTTAAAAATAAGTTAAATTTACACCTTGAAAACATTTAAATTGCTATTTCTTCAAACTACATGTGAACACAAAAGCTGAGGTTGTTGAATACGTTATTACCGGTAAGTGGGAGGTTTGCAGATAGGCCGGACTCACAATAGAACCTAATAGAACAATATTGTAGGACTGAGAGAATGGAGAATCAGATAAATGATAATGAGATGTAATTCACACTCTTCTAACTATACAATTGTTAGTATTATAAGGAGGGAAAGTAATAATATTTGTTATAACTGGTGACATTGGTGTGACTGAAGACTTGCAATAAACAGACCTGGAGAACCATAATGCATTTTCATTTGATCGCATTTCTAAGTAGCAACTTCAGGACATCTTGTCCTTCTAGGCATTTGAAGAACAAGTATGGGTGACTACTGATTTTCTCTTGTGAGTGACTACAAATGCCCAAAGACATTTTTGACAAGGTGGAGAGGATCTGAAATTCATGAGATTCGGGGAATGAGAGAGAAAGGCTTGAGGAAGGAAAAGGAACATTACTGTCTTATGTATAAGAAAAAGGGATGAGACACAATTAAATTGTAAGTTTTCTTAAAACAGAGACTTTTTGAGAACTACATGTAATATTTATGTAAATACAGTAAAAGTCAGAGACCATAGTTTTTTATTTGTTTGCACAGAAGTAGTCACAGGGCTTACGTTATGGTCCCAGAAACAGTTACAAAGACGAATCTTAGCGGTGCAGAGTGGTTCAAGATTTGATGTGAGCAGGAACTTCTCAAGCTGGCTTCAACGCACAGGCTGACAAATCAAGAAGTAGCTTTAGATTTTAAGTATTAGCACAAGCAGCACTTGAAAAGAAAGCTATTTATTGTTTGGTTGATTTGTGCTTCTGAACTGATTGTGAACCATTAATATTTTTTAATGATTACTTATTTACCATTTATTGGAAGTATCACAATAAATTTACCTGGTTTTTCTTAGTGTATACTAATTTAGAAAATCTTAATAAATAATAGTAAATTTTTATTATATGTATTAAGTGCATCAAAAAGCATACTCCATGGGACACTGTAGAAATACACTGAAAGGTAGCCCCTTCCAAATATTTCAAAATGTGTATAAATAGAGCTGATAAATAATCAGAAGGAAGATGGAGACTCAAAGAAATGAAACATCTTACCCAATATTTCAGAACAGGTCAGTGGCAGAGAGAGGTGAGACCCACATAACCAGACTGTCCTAACCGAATGACCAGAGTTTACTTTCCTTATAATATCATGAAACTTTAATAAGCAATTCTAAGGAAAACTGGTGATGAAAGGGAGTTTATTATCTTAAATAGGTTTTGTTTCCTTTGGCGATAAGTCTAATCTTTTGGTCAAGAGTCCATTAACATGGTTTTCTTTACCTTCCCTTTTTCGTATTTATAGACAAAGCCCCCCACTGTTTCAGCCAATGTATCAAGGCTAGGGTCTTAACTGTACTAGCAAAATTCTCAAATTTTGACTTTTTATCTTTACTCTTTTAGGGAGAACAAGCTCATGAAAATAAATATGGACTTGTGTCCTGGTTTCGGCTGGGATAGAATTAATTTTCTTCCTAGTAGCTGGTACAGCACTGTGTTTTGGATTTACTATGAGAACAACATTGGTAACACACCGATGTTTTAGTTGTTGCTGAGCAGTGCTTACACTAGTCAAGGACTTTTCAGCTTCCCATGCTCTACCGACTGAGAAGGCTGGAGGTGCACAAGAAGCCAGGAGGGGGCACAGCCAGGACAGCTGACCCA
>NW_008796217.1:6147213-6157039 GCF_000699145.1 Aptenodytes forsteri
CGGGGGGAGAGTGAGCAAGCGGCTGTGTGGTGCTCAGTTGCCGGCTGAGGTTAAACCATGACAACTTGGACAAAAGAGAAAGTTTTGGAGTAGGCTTTTAAAAATGTTTTTATGTAATCTAATAAACTCTTCATTACTTGCTAACACTGTGACTAACATGGAGAATACTAAGTTATTTCTGCATTCTTCAGCTAGTCATTATGTATCTGTGGTTCATGTGGATACAAGTGTGCTTTTAGTGTATTTCAGTGAGGACTGAGTCAGGACAAATAGAAACCCTGTTCTGGGATATAGCCACTATTTCTTAGTAGTAAATTCACAATGCTGTTGAAAGGAAGAAGCTCCCTGTGGTTGCAAGATCCCCATAACAAAGAATTTTGAAGAAGACTACACAGATAAGGTAATAGTTAAAAATTTTAAGGATCCCTAAAGAGTAAATATAAAATTACTTTATTCAGAAGTTAGAAACACTCTTAAGTAAGAATTCCTTTTCCCAAATTCACATCTGCTCACCTTGCTAAATAACTTATTGCTAATTCTAGTGAGTTAGATTTTCATTGTGATTTTTATCAGGCTTTAATTTTTGGTCCAAACTATGTCAATGAAAACAACAGCAGATGCAATTCTTGTTGGGTAACAGCATAGACCATTTATACCTGGTGCTGGAGCGTGTCCAGAGAAGGGCAACGAAGCTGGTGAGGGGTCTGGAGAACAAGTCTTATGAGGAGCGGCTGAGGGAACTGGGGTGGTTTAGCCTGGAGAAAAGGAGGCTGAGGGGAGACCTCATCGCTCTCTACAACTACCTGAAAGGAGGTTGTAGCGAGGTGGGTGTCGGTCTCTTCTCCCAAGTAAATAGCGATAGGACAAGACGAAATGGCTTCAGGTTGCGCCAGGGGAGGTTTAGATTGGACGTGAGGAAAAATTTCTTTACTGAAAGAGTGGTTAAACATTGGAAGAGGCTGCCCAGGGGAGTGGTTGAGTCCCCATCCCTGGAGGTATTTAAAAGACGTGTAGATGAGGCGCTTAGGGACATGGTTTAGTGGGCATGGTGGTGTTGGGTTGATGGTTGGACTCGATGATCTTAGAGGTCTTTTCCAACCTCAGTGATTCTATGATTCTACCTTGAAATGTCTCATTTATCAGTGAAATTAAGTACTTAAAGATCTATATAACTTAGATTAGTTTGTGAGATATTTAGGCAACAGAGTTTTGCCTCATTGCTCATAGACAGAAAAGCTGTTTTTCAGAATGTGGAACTGTGGAATCATTGCCCTGTTAATAAATTGCAGCAGAATAAGCTAAGTACTATAATTATTGCTAAATGGTGAATAGAGTCTTATTTTACAGTTGATGTCCAGCCACTAACTCTTTTATGAAATGACATGGCTGGAGATCATATTTTAGCTTTTTGAAATTGTGAGCCTTATGGATATTTAATGACTTTTCACAAAATGATACAATCTTTTTAAAGGAAAGGTGTGCTCTGTTGAAACAGTTGTGGATATGTAAGATACATAGAAGTCTTTTTTTATTTATGAGGGTCATCTTGTCAGAAATTACTTATATAAAACTAGCATGCAATACATGTGAAATATTTCATAATTTCTCTAGGAGGAGAAAAAAGTTTATTTCTGATATAGCAACGTTTTAGCAGGCAAGTCAGATGTATACTTCAGGCCCAAGAAAAAGGCTTTTATGCTAGTGCTTTTTTCTGCCAGCTGTATCATTTGGCATAAGCAAAGATTTTCTTCTTATAGAAATTGGTTTGTTTTGTTTTTTTTTTTAATATTCTCAGATGATCACAACTGTAATATCACTATAATAAGTATATGTAAATAGTATGAGGAAAAAAAACAAAATCCAAGACATCTGTTATTGCCATATCACATTTTACTTCTAATAATTTCAAGATGATGTAAATTACAAAAGCAAGTTAACCCCTATTTTTTAGTTATAGAAATTGGTTTGTTTTGTTTTTTTTTTTAATATTCTCAGATGATCACAACTGTAATATCACTATAATAAGTATATGTAAATAGTATGAGGAAAAAAAACAAAATCCAAGACATCTGTTATTGCCATATCACATTTTACTTCTAATAATTTCAAGATGATGTAAATTACAAAAGCAAGTTAACCCCTATTTTTTAGCAGCCATATCCTTAGTCTTTCAGTGTAAGTAATGTTTTCAGTTTGGCACTGGAAGTAGTGGCAGAACACAGCTTGCTAGTCTGCTGGCCCACCTTATTGTCTTAATAAGCATTGTGTAATGAAAGATTACAACATTTCCTTTGTCTCAGATTGTTTAGTTGAGATAGTTCCATAGGACTAGCTTCAGTTTAAAACCAGTTGAACCAACTTGACATATAACTAAATTGTGTGATTTGGATCTTCCATAGTAGAGGGCTAGGTTCTGTGGTATTCCTGTGCCACAGATTGTTTTGTGCAGCATCTTAGATGATCAGTTAATTTGTTTATAAACTGTGTGGAGTGAAAAGACCCCACAGACCCCCTCAGTAAGAGCTATGAAATTACAGAGTTTGTAATCTAAGTCTGTTGAAAAATTGAGGTTGAAATGGCCATGCTATAGTTCCCAGCCAAACTCATCTTCATATAAGCCAAAGAGCATTTGGAAAGGATGAGAGTGGAAAAGGAGGGGCAGGGGTTGAGGGAAGAGAAGCTAGACTTGCTTTGCTTTTATCTTGGCTAGAGATACAGTTCTGTATGTTCCAAATGTAGAAGGTCAAAGAAGTGAAAGTTAGGAAACTTGAAGCTCATCTGTACTGTTTATTATAAAAGCACTTTTGAAATAAACAATAATCATAGAAGTAATTTCAGTATCAGTAAGAGGTTTTTTTCCCCCCTGTTTTGTCAAGAGGGAAGTATTCACAAGTTGTTTTTTCACAGTGGTTCCAAGTGGAGTTCTAGCTGTTTATGTGTAAACCTTTTCAATCTCTTGTATCATTTTCTTTGGCCAGTTTTGGTTTTGCTAGAAATGCCTGCGCTTTCCAGGGAAATAGTTGACAGGCAGAAACAGGAAATTAAAACAGCTGCTTGACCAAACTCCTTTCTCAAATACACTAAAAATTACTTAAAACTGCTAGACTTCACAACCAGTTTTAGAGCATGTATTTCTGAGGTCAAAAACCTTTTTAGATAAACCTGTGAAGTGACTGTGAATTACAGTAAGTAAAAGTGTAAGAAAATAAGACTAAGTGAAATAACCCGGTAGTGTAATACTACCAATATACTAGAGGCTAAATGGCAACTATTTGTTTTATTTCACTGTTTTCTTGCCTGGCATTCCAAACTGACTAGCTCTGGTCCAGTTTGAAAAGCCCTTGAAAATACTATCTAGAATTTTGTTTAAGAACATCCACGGGTGGTATTTATGAATATATGGACTGCATTCAGTCAGACAAAAAGAAAATGAAGTCAGGTCCCCCACAAGAAAACAAGACAAAACATCCTAAAATAATAAAAGCAGAATTCAAAAATCCTTCCCCTTTTGCTTTTCAGATTTCTTGCTGAGCACTCTCAGTAATGACATTGAAAATGATTAATAGTATTAAGTTTTACGATATATAATTGTTGTGTACAACTATGTTTCCTTAGCTACAGCTTTGAGGGACACAGTTTCACAAGTATTCTTAATACTCTGAAACAGCCTGAGTATAGGCTGCAATCAATGCAAAAAAGTGAACTTTTGACATTTCATGTATTTTAAAAATATTTCTCCCAGTTACTTGGTATGTAAGTTTTCTTCTAAAAGGGGAATTTTTATCAATAAGGAAGAAATAAATCATACATAAAATAACCATTTGTTATTCTGATAGCTGATTTTCACATAAACAGCAAGAAGCTGCTGTAAATTAAATGTTTCCTGCTGATCCACTTCCTTTCAAAACACAGTAGGAGAGGCATTAGTTAACATTAAGGCAAACACAATTATCTGCTGACTACATTGTATTAAAAATAGCTAACAGCAATAATTCTTTGGCTTCTTCCATCACTGCAGGTATGTTATAAAATTAGTTCATGTAAACATGTTGGACAGCAGTAAAATACTTCTTCGTGATTTCCTGTATGCCAATGTGATCCTTGGCCACAGAAGTAATTTTTAGTTGTGAAGAAAGATATTAACCATGTTTAGTATGACCAGTTTAAAATTATCTTATTTGCAGTGGGCACAATGATAAAGTATTTGTGGTAAACATGAAAAAAAAAGAATTTTTTTTACATATATACCTATATATAAATAATGTATTTTTCTCTTATACTTGTCTTATACCCATGAATGGAAATATGGAAGATGGCCATGTGTGGTCCTTTGTCCCCAGAACCCTGTTGTCTCCAGGTAGAACTCTTGGAGCTACCCTAATACTGTATCTGAGAGAAAGATGAGGAAGAACCAACCAAACAAAAAATCCGTAGCCTTTTCCAGAGAGTTTAACCTCAGGAACTTTACTTTCTCGTGTGGTGTTTTGTAATCATTCTTCCAGAGTTTTCGGCCCAAAAAGGTGAAGATGTCTGTTTTGATTTGTGTGTATAAGTAAAATGTTTGTCTTAAGTATTTGCTTTTAATGATGTTTCTACTAATGTCAGTTATACTATTTAGCCAATAATTTCATATTCATATTATTTGAATATTATTCACTTATTTCAAATAAGTGAAAACTCTGGGATAAGTTATGTCCTAACCTAAAGCAGATAGTTAATCTGTACTCATATCAGTATCAGTGAGAGCTGATTTTTTTTTTTTTTTAGTTCTATATGCTTTGACAATGTGAAACCCATTTTTTATGGTTAAAATAATCATTTTTCTTAGAAATAGTGTCCTTCTGAACCACTATTTTAGATGATCAAATAATAGAAACAACATGCCCAAAAAGAATAATGTATATGCTAGCTAAATTTTGCTTTTTATTTATCTCTGAGACAGCAATTATTTTAAAAGATCTGGAACTAATTCTGAGGCATGTTGCAGAGCTGTTGTTTTAAAACAGCTTGTAAGTCATGTAGAGAGAGAAGGAAGAGATACAAGGAAGAAAGGTACAAAGTATACATATTTTTGCTGATAACTGATGACTAGAGGCATTTTTGCATTTTGGAAGTATATTTATTTATAATTATAAAATGCAATTTTAAAATTCCTTTGCAATTAATAAAAACTGTTTCTAAAACCAAGTTATGTTGCTGAGAACTCTGAGCATTACATATATGATAAATGATTCCTCCTATGAGGAACTCTATGTATTTTCAATACTAAAATTTAAATCTCTTCTTGTTGGCTGACAGAAATTCCAGGTCTGTTAAGGGGTGGAGTACTACTCATTCTGTAGTAACTTACTTGACCCATCTGCAAAAAGGAAGACAACTCTTGGCCCAGTTTAGTTCTTTTATATATACTACATTAGTCAGAACTACTACTCTGTCCACATGTCCAGTTAAGTAGTTATATTTTATTGTAATTCATTTGATCAATGAGAATTGATTGCTTTGATCACTCTGACATGGATCAAGTCCAGAGTGTTGCAATTCAAAAGGGTTGCATCCTGTCTGTGCTCTTTTTTGAGAAAGACTTTGGTTTTGGTTTTTTGTTTTTTTGCATCCAGTGTATCAAGGAGAGTCAGATGTGGAAACTCATTTTCACACTGTAGTGATGCTTCTGCTGCTCTTCTCAGACAAGGCAGGATGCACAGATTGGAATGCTAGCATGTTGGTTTTCTGTAAGCCTTCAAGTGGGCCATCATATTCTTAATAAAGGTCTTGGGTATGCTTCTAAGCTCAGACCTTTAGAAAAGAAGTTGGAGCTACTCCCTCCTGCCTCGTTGTCTGCCCAAATGTTACACCCAAGATCTGCCTTTCTAAGTCTCAGCTGGATTCAATACAAGCTCTGTCTTGTGAGTCGGAAATTAATTTAAAGAACTGCAGAGAATAATGGTAACTTACATAGTCAGTATATATGGTGGTATGTGGAAATTATGAACTGTAAGAGTCAAATGAGAATGACAGTCTCACAGCAAACTTTTTTGATTACACAGACCTGGTGTTCCAATGGTAGCTACAAACTTGACAGTGAGTAGCACACACTGGAATTTGAACACAAATACAACATTTGAAATGGAAAGGATAATGCCCAAGAAGGTCTCCACTTTGTGTGTGTGCTTCAACCCTTTGATTGCCACGGAAATTTGCTATTGAATGTTGGGAATCTGTAGGGATGTATATTTGGCTGCCTTTTTTATACGATTTATTTCTAATTGATTTTGAAGAAAGACATTTCCATACCTCATGAAGATGTCTCAGCCTATTGCAGCATATTTTAAAATACAGCATTACAATTCAGTATTTGTTATTATTTGTTATTCCGTATACTTTCTTTTATTTGAAAAAGAAATATTTTGGATAATATTGAAATGGCAAATTAACTTTTTTCAGAAAAATGATGCTTGTAACTTGGGACACTTTTTAGACTCTGTTATGCTCTGTTCCTTTCACAGCCCTTGAAACATTAGTGGTCTGCATTGTCTTTGGACATGAGAGTACGTTTCTTTTGCTGTTCCCTCCTGGGAGCAGTATCCCAGGGAAGCCCGGGGTTTGGCTGGCTGGTTCCCATTATACTATTTGTTATAGGAAGGCCTTGTAAGAGAAATGCTTTTGACATACTTGAGCTCTCTCAGCTCTCTTCTGTTTTTTGTCTTTATTTTCTCATCATGATTCTTTAGGTCAGACACAGTTAAGGCTATGTTTATATAATCTACATGTATTAGCATTGAAACGCATCATCATGCGCACTGCTTGTAGAGCCTCTTGGGCGTATTTTGGAAGTTATTTGTTTCACCTGTGTTGTAGGGGCCGTTTTTGAGTCAAAGTATACTCTGGTGTGAAAGGGATAGGCGCTTCCCGCTCCCCCACCCCAACCCCTGGAAGGGGGTCATGAATTCATGTGCTTTTTTTTCTACGGATCTGCATCTACTTAAAAAAGTGACTGGGGAGGGCTGTACAGTGTTTAAGTATTCTGCGTGATCTGAAAGCTTTGTTGATTCTTTTGACAGGGTGGTTTTGTATTTATGTGCAGAGGGAGATCAGATTGAAATTAATACCATTTATAAGGCAATGGGTCATAATCTTTGCTTTAAGAGAAACATGAGACTTGTGCATTGTCTATTAGTGCAGTGTACTTTGAGGACAACCATATTGGCCTAAGGCATTTCTTCAACTGAAATTTATCATAAATCTTTTCCAAAATGCGCAAACCCGAAAGTTCTCTTTTGAGATCTCAAATAGCACGTATTTGACCAAGCTGAACACAGTAAGTATACTTTCACATAGTTCACGGCAGTTGTCCTGAAGGCGTTTGACCCAAGGCATCATCCAGCACATAGGGACGGAACTCAGAAGAGAAAGTCCAGAAGTGACTGTCTTTTAGACTTTACCTACTCATACATTAGGTACAGAGTTTATGTTAGGATTCTGAATTTGTGACAGGGGAAAACTGTAACAGCGATTGAGTTGTAATAAACAAAAATGACGATAGTGGTGTATCCTATGTTAGTAAGGAAGAAAATTTTTTGTTCATTATTTCTCAGTATAAATAAACTGTCTCCAAATGTTAAAAGCAAAATGGGATAAAATACTAACTTTGTTATTTACTACTTACATTATCTCCTGTGAAGAAGTTGGTTTCTTCCAGTGTTTCCTGAAAGGCCTTCTAACAGTTAGAAAATTTTCATCAAATTATCTTTGTCCTTTGGATGATTTTGCTGTGGTGTTACATTCTTTAGAACATAATCTCCTGATTATTTTCTCTCTCAGCTTTTTAAAACAATTCTGGCAAGAATAATTGTACTGTAATTTGTTATTCAGAGAGTCATATTATCAGACTTTGATCATATTTCTTGAAAGTGAGCATGCATATGCAAAAAATTAGGGATAAATTATCTAAAATTTGTTTAGAAAATTGACCTCTTCCCACAAACCCTTTTAAAGAAAATAGGAGAAGCAGCAGTACCAGAAGGGACTGTACTCTTATAGTTGGTACCCACTTGACCACAGTCCTAGTATAATCTTCAAATGAAAAATGATCTATGTAATTATCAATATAGTTTAGTGACCCTCATAAAGCACAGAATGCTGTTCAGTGTCATGAGTGTGCTGCATTCACAGGGTGTTACCTTTCTTATTTCTACGCAGCTTTCAATCTCCCATTCCATAATATTTTATTTCAACATATTCTTGCTGCAGTTCTGCAGTGTCAGGTCTTTATAACTACAAATGCTTTGAAAGGCTTTTATATTTCAGGACACAGCTGAGATGCAGGAAAATCTGCACAAAAACTTTGTGCTTTTGTACCATTGCATTGTTTTGCCTTTTCTAGTGGCAAAATTACTCCATTATGATAGGATTATCACAGAATGGTTGAGGTTGCAAGAGAGCTCCGGAGGTTGTCTTGTCCACCTCCCCTGCACAAGCAAGGCCACCCAGAGCCATTTGCCCAGGACCATGTCCAGACAGCTTCTGAATATCTCCAAGGATGGAGACTCCACAACCTCCCTGGGCAGCCTGTGCCAGGGCTCAGTCACCCTCACAGTGAAAAAGTGTTTCCTGATGTTTAGAGGGAACCTCCAGTATTTCAGCTGGTACCCATCACCTCTTGTCCTGTCACTGGGCACCACTGAAAAAAGCCTGACTCAGTCCTCTTTGCACCCTCCCTTCAGGTATTTGTATCCATTGGTAAGATCCCCCTGAGCCTTCTGTCCTCTAGGCTGAACAGTCCCAGCTCTCTCAGGCTTTCCTTATAGGAGACACACTCCAGTCCCTTAACCATCTTCGTGGCCCTTCATTGGACTCTCTCCAGTAGGTCCAGGTCTCACTTGTACTGGGGAGCCCAGGACTGGACGCAGTACTCCCGGTGTGGCCTTAACCAGTGCTGAGCAGAGGGGAAGGATCACTTCCCTCGACCTGCTGGCAGTGCTTTGCCTAATGCAGCCCAGGATACCATTAGCCTTCTTTGCCATGAGGGCACGTTGCTGGCTCGTTATCACTAATGGGAGAACATTTTGAAGATGGAGGTGTACTGAATACTGTTTCCTACCACAGTTCTCTTCAGAAGCCTATGCTATATAAGCAGCCGCTTTTTTACTCTATTTTCTCAGTACCATCTTCAGAACTGTGATACCTCAACTTTGAAGAGTACTCTGGAATCTGGTAATGGGGAAAAATACTGTAGAGCCACCCAGTCATATAAGATACAATTAGCCATGTTTTGAAAAACAGTTATTTTGCACAGTACAGAATAACATTGGAGCCCTTCATGAGATACTTTTGAATAACATTGTAGCCCTTCATGAGATACTTTTCACAGGATTCTTGGTAAATGTTGGGGGGGGAGTTCATGTAATTTTTTGTATGCTAAGATGGTACCGAAATAATGACACAATATAATGTTGCTTTATTAGGTTTATTTTTTCATAGAATCATAGAATGGTTTGGGTTGGAAGGAACCTTTAAAGGTCATCTAGTCCAACCCCCCTGCCATGGGCAGGGACATCCTGGCCTGTATCAGAAATAGTGTGGCCAGCAGGAGTAGGGAAGTGATCGTGCCCCTGTACTCGGCCCTGGTGAGGCCGCACCTCGAATACTGTGTTCAGTTTTGGGCCCCTCACTACAAGAAGGACGTCGAGAAGTGATCGTCCCCTGTACTCGGCCCTGGTGAGGCCGCACCTCGAATACTGTGTTCAGTTTTGCCCCTCACTACAAGAAGGACGTCGAGGTGCTGGAGCGTGTCCAGAGAAGGGGCTGCTAAGGGGTCTGGAGTCTGGAG
>NW_008796217.1:6157090-6164074 GCF_000699145.1 Aptenodytes forsteri
AGTAGATGAGGCACTTAGGGACATGGTTTAGGACATGGTGGTCTTGGGTTGATGGTTGGACTCGATGATCTTAGAGGTCTTTTCCAACCTCAATGATTCTATGATTCTATGATCTGCAACTAGATCAGGTTGCTCAAAGCCAGATCCTTTGCATTTACTTTATAACATATCTTGGGATTCAGCCATCAAAGAATCAGTTAGGCAACCTGTATCACTACACTATCACTACTCCCCTGCTGAAGTATACTCACATATTGTCCACTTTCTCACAAACTCACTGGTTCTTAATGAAGTAGAATTGTTTGAACTATTCAAAGGAATAATTATTTTAACTGAGCATTACATGACGTGATACAATTGCTAACAAGCTTGCTGTATGTTCAAGTTTAAGGTTGAAAACTGAAGTTTTATTTATTTTTTCAGAGAATATTTTTATTGAGATTTTTACAGAACTTTAGATAACTGAAATATGACTGTTCAGATAACTGTTAAAATAAAAACAGACAAGCTTCTCTGATTCTAAACACATCTTCAATTCTCAATGCATTCTAGCAAAATGCTGGATCTTTATATGTTTGGAACTGATTTACACAAATCTTTCAACAGTTAGAGACAACATTTCAACTGTATAATTGTGACTACATTCCTTTTTTCAATACTAAACAATAATGGGGTTTCATTGTCCTTTGATCCTCATATATAATCCCTTTTGGTTAACATTAGGTTTAAGTTCAGTACTGTAAAAAGCAGTTTGCAAACTCCAAGTTGTCTCTAAGAGTTTTTTCACTTCAAAAATAGTATGTTTGTCCAGAGGAGTATTAGCTGCTACACAGCTTTTATATACATTAGAGAACATCCAAAGTATGCTCATTTCACTGTCCTACAACTAAAATTATACTTAAAAAAGAAAAAGTTACGATTTATAATAAAGATCAAAGCACATCTCTTTCCTCCCACCCTCAGGAGTAGGGAAGGAAAAGAGAAACAGAACAAAGTGGATAAAAATGGAATTAAGAAGGAGGCAGAGAGAGACAGATAAAATATTAATATTAAATGTGAAGGCTTTCACTTCGCTATTCTACAGGATAAATGGTCATCACCCCCACACGAATTTTTCAATGAAAAGCCTTTTAGAATTATTTTATGCTATTTTTGCAATAATTAAAAATAATTCTTTTTGAGACTTTTTAAAAATAAAAGTATTACTGAAATGATTCTCAAAATATTTCTATTTCTGACAACTGTTGTTACTGAGTTTTTTAAAGTTTCAGATAATTACATATTAATGTTAAGAAATATTTTAAGTAATACATCACCTCATTTAGGCCAGTCGTCTTGAAGTAATTTTTATGGCCTCAAGCAAACATCAGTTGTCTTTGAAAATATTTCTTTGCTACATTTTGCTTGTGACTAAAAGACAAAAGAACTCTAAGAGCAAAGCAGTAACATAAAACATGAATGTAAAACTATAAAATCTATATTTTATTTAAAGTAAAAAAATTCTGTGTTTGAAAAGTGTCTAGCACTGTTCCCATCTTTCAAAGGGATTCGAGAATGAGTACAGGTATCAGAGTCCGGCAAACTTTTCTTCAGTATTAGAAAAACTGATGGAATATAATTAAGGACAAAGTAATGAAATGCTTGGATAAATACATGCTGATAAGATCAAACCAGCCTGGTTGCCACAAGAGTAAATCATGCATTCTTGACCTGCTAATTTCTTTGAGTCAACAGTAGAGTGTATGAAGGGCATCTTGAGGAAGTAATTTACTTTGATTTTTCAAATGGATTTCTGATAAAATCTCTCACAAGAAACTAGTAAGAAAAATAAAGTAGCCATGAGGTAAGGCCAAAATTCTGAGAAGGATTAAAAGTGAGTAAGCCAAAATAAACAAGGTTTTAATAAATAGCTTCTTCACAGACTAGGGAGGAATTCTTAGCAGGCAATATGAAACACTTAAGGAAAAAATAAGGTTTTATGGTTTTACCCAATAGCTAATAGTTTACCCTGTTTTAGTAATTATGCTACCTAGATTGGCGATTTCCATAAAATCTCTCATGATTGCCTTTTCATCACAGTTCGCTATGGTAGGACCACTGATGTCTTTTAGGTACCATTTGATTTTAACCACACTGCTTTCTAATATCATAGCTTCAAATCATCAAATTGACATTGCTGCAGTCCAGTCCTTCTGACTTCGGTGCTTTGTTTTTGTCAGTGTCACTTGATGCAGCTCAAGTATTTTGTAGTTGTTTAGTAAATTAGATCAGAAAACCAATCTGGGTCAAAATTAATCCCATATCCCCTCCAGCGAAGAGTTAGTGTTTTGCCAGGTTACTTTGCTGATCCAGTTCAGCATGTAGCCACATAAATACATCTGGTGACATAAGAGAGGGAACAGAGCAAGGGCAGGAATAGCAGCTGCACGGGATTTCTTCTTTTGATGACAGTTCCTGTTTATGCTTGCTTCACGTAATTTTTGAAGCTGTGGCTAACTCTGAATAGAACAGGTAGTGAAATCAATTATATCCAGTTCAAACTTGAGCTCTAGTAATTGCTAGCACAGATGTAAATGCAAATGGTGAGAGATTTGTGATAAATGCAATGATGAGAGATATCCTAAAAGGGCCGTAATAAAGTATGATACATCCTTGAGCTATAGATTGATTTTCACCAGGCAGCTATACTGGGATCCATTTCACTTTACCTAAGCTTAACAAACAGTCAAATCGGTGATCGTTAAAAAAGACATTAAAAATTATTTGAGCTAGCAGAGTTTTGTCTGCATTATGATTAGAAATACTTAGAAATGTAACCAAACTTTATAGAATGCTTGAAAGTTTACAAAACAAAATATAAGCATGCATGATGTATGGTATTAAACATGCATATTAATATAACATGGTAATAGTAATGGATATTGGAAAGAAGTAATCTCTGAGTTTTTCACTATTCAGGTACTCGTAGCAGGTGATTAACAGCCAAAGCATTATGAGCAGTATGGGTGTAGAACCCTTTCTGGCTACCTTGCAAGAAGATACACAGCACATCATCTTGTTTCAGCTGGCCCTCGGTGTTGGACAAAAGTAGCACGCATAGCAGAATTTTAGCACGCATGGAAGTGGTCTAGGTTAGAGTTAATAGATTGATTGTGGCTGGATAGGGCACAGTTTCTTCAGAGCAGTGGATTTATAAAAAGTCTTTAGCTACATCTACAATCCGTGAATCTTCTACTTAAATTTAGTAAAACTTGAGTTTGTGAACTTTCTGAGGATAAGGTAGGAGTGATTTTTGTTGATGGAAGGTCAGAGAGGTGCCAGTTCCTCATAACACAGTACGCTTCCTAGGCAATCTGCGCTACCATTTATTCAGATCGATCTTTAGGGAAACAGATTTCTTCAGGTTGCATGTTGCAAACAGTCATTGAGAATGCAAGGAAGGAGGCTGCATAATCTCTTAAACATGTCTTATCGTGCTGGTTTTGGCTGGGATAGAGTTAATTTTCTTCATAGTAGCTTGTGTATGAAGCTATGTTTTGGATTTGTGCTGGAAAAAGCGTTGATAATACAGGGATGTTTTCGTTATTGCTGAGCAGTGCTTACACAGAGTCAAGGCCTTTTCTGCTTCTCACCCCACCCCACCAGCGAGCAGGCTGGGGGTGCACAAGAAGTTGGGAGGGGACACAGCTGGGACAGCTGACCCCAACTGACCACAGGGATATTCCACACCATGTGACGTCATGCTCAGCATATAAAGCTGGGGGAAGAAGGAGGAAGGGGGGGACGTTTGGAGTGATGGCGTTTGTCTTCCCACGTAACCGTCAGGCATGATGGAGCCCTGCTTTCCTGGAGATGGCTGAACACCTGCCTGCCCATGGGAAGGAGTGAATGAATTCCTTGTTTTGCTTTGCTTGCGTGCGTGGCTTTTGCTTTACCTATTAAACTGTTTTTATCTCAACCCACGAGTTTTCTCACTTTTACTCTTCTGATTCTGTCCCCCATCCCACGGGGTGGGGGGAGTGAGCGAGCAGCTGTGTGGGGCTTAGTTGCCAGCTGGGGTTAAACCACAACACTTACTTAACACTATTATTAATAATCTGAAAGAGGGGGGTGATAAAAAGAAGATGGCAAGTTTCACAGATGATGCTAAATTAGGAGGTGTTGCAAATATTAGTGAAAACGGAGATAATACAGAAGAGCAAAAGGAGGTTACAAATATAGGAAGGAAATAAGTAAAACAAGGAAAGTTTGCTTAGAAAATTCAAAGCTAATTATATAGAGGAAAATAATATGAAAAAAGTTCAGTATTAGAAATATGGAAAGTAGTAACACTAAAGAAGATACAGGGACAATAATTGAACTGCAAATTGTATATTAATGTGAACTGGAACATGGAAGAAAACAAGCAATTTGATTTGGGAGGCAAACTCCCTTCTCCAGCTCTCTGATCTGCAGAGCACATAAACTGTACCATCCTTCAGGATAGTGCATCTTGTTCTCCTAAGTTTACCTCGCCAATTTTGTGAGCTGGTTGCAAGAGAGGATGTATCACCACGATGCAGCATTTTTATCGTGCGCAAAGTTAATGCACGATGTGAGCTACATTGCTATAAACAGAGAAATGATAGTCCCTCACTGTATCTTTGAGGCCAGAGGTAGATGCAGTACAGCTGTTAATGGCAGAGGGGGAGGCTGCGTCCCATTTTCATTGTTTCAGGTCATTCCCTGCAGACTGGGTCATACTGTGGGGCGTGCTGCCAACCTAAGAGCTGCAAAGCATATTTTTCACACTCGTATTTTCAGGTGCTGCACAGCATTGCAGTTTCTCTCCAGCACTGGAGGAGCTAGAAGGAAACTGCAGTGCTCTACTCAAGTCAAGACTGAGCAAGTGAGTTGCTGGTGCAATGGTGGAGAACGAGAGGGGAGGTGGAACACTGTAATAGTAATACTGTCAGTACTTAATATCATTATTAGCTATAAGCATCTCAGACCTTTCTTTTCTCTGCAAGGAAGAGTTGAAAAAACTTTTTGATACTGGAAGGGTTGGCTTGTGGAAAAGAGTAAAAGAACTAGACGTATGTTCATGAATATGATTATGTCTACATTGCACCTTAGGAGCTGAACCACAGAGCTCACTAAAGCTGCTGTGCCCCTTGATGTGTCTCAGTGTTTTGCATGGTCAAATATAGAACACCTGTAGCATACCCTACAGGCTTAGAAAGGCTTCTGGAGCTCAACCAACCTACAAATCCATCTGCCTTTGTATTTCACAACATTGGGACCCTCCTAGGAAGATTCACATAGCTGACTTGTCATTGGCCATGTTATGTCACTGCAAGGCAGCTGATGCTTGGCCAATGTATGATTCAGACAGAAGCATACTCCAACTTGCTAGGACTTGATCTAAGTTTTCAGTCTGCAGCATGCCCCAAATCTATCTCACTTAAAGTTCACAATAAGCGTATCATTCATATTCAAACAGCGTGGGCCTGAGACAGCTATGGGCCTTTAAAAATGGGCTTTAAACATACACTCCACAAAACCAGAGATGAAGCCTATATAACATGTCTAACAGATAACTGAAGAGAACTTAATAAGCATTCTCTAACAAAATGTATACTGTACAATAAAATGGAAATTGGCAGATGAAAGAGTACCTGTACTGTTTAACATGAGTAATAGTAAATGAGAAGGCAATGTTAGGATGTTAGTGTGTGCTAACTCTTAAGAGACCTTGGATATGTACCCTGCATGCCAAAGCATGCTGAATGTACTGGAAATCTCCATGGCTATTGCCACTAGAATATTCTACAGTTGCATTTCATTTTGTTGTGCACGTATACCCAAACATAGAAAGTTTGCACAGCTATCATCTTCCAAGGGCACTGCCAGGTTTGAACAGCTTTATTTTATGCCATAATTGCATTCATCGTTTCTGGCTGCAGGTATCTTAGGAAACGGTGGTTCAGTCTGACTCCTTAGGCACTGTGTGTCCTTCCTACCTTCTTCAGAATTGCACTTGACATTTCAATATCCAAAATTTAGTATATATGATACGTCGTGTTGATTTCCACACTTGAGTTGGGCATCAGGAAAAGTTCAATGTTCCTGCCCCAAAGAAACAAAATATTTCAAAGGACTGAGTCTTAAAAAAAATTTTGAAAACAGGAGACATGAGACAGAACAAATAATTTAAACAGCAGTGCAATATAAATATTTTGTAAAAGAAATACATATGCAGTGCACTATTGATAAGCTTGGCAGACAGACAGCAACCCTATCTCAAAAAAAAAAAGTTCTGAAAGAGCAGAAAAATGTTAACAGTTGGCCAGCTGTTAGGGAAAAACCTCATCCAAGTTCTAAACACTAAGCTGCAAAGAAGCAAGGATCTTAAAGTATCTGCAGCTGGGAAGCTGAGCATGAACACAAAATCAGTGCCAGTGGAACGTTCTCTCAGGGCAGGGCCCCGTTTTAATCGTCTAAGCACTAACCTGAAGCAGTGTTAGTACAAATGTGGCAAGTGGATGTACCTATTTTTGTCAGCCTTTCCAACCAGACTAAGTCAAACCTTAGACTAATTCAGTTAATCTGAGATTAATTCTGGCAGAAGTGGAAAGTACAGTGCTACTGGTCCCTGACTATTTCCATTGGCACTTCCTTTTTGTCCTACCTAGATTAAAAGCCTTCATTTATACAGCATGGTCTCTAATGTCAAAATTTATCTTCCTATAAAGCATTAAAGCCTACTAATGCTTGTACTAATGCCTAACTGCCTATTAAAATCTACTAGCATTATTACATCCCCCCAGTCTTCTTTTTTATATTTGTTCTTTGGAGTAGGAGTCATCTTTGTTCTCTTTTTTGGTACAGCTCCTAGCACAATGGGGCCCTGATCTGAGACTGATTTTCTTATGTAAAAAAGTTCTAGAGGAGATGTATTGGCAGGAAAAGATTTACAATAAATAAAAGTCATCTTAGCTTCTG
>NW_008796217.1:6164263-6180109 GCF_000699145.1 Aptenodytes forsteri
TAAGAGGGGGGGGGGGGGGGCTGTGTGAGACTTCTGCCAAAAATAAGATCCTCCATCCATGGTTCTGCAGTCTCTGAGACTGACCTGTCATGTGGTGAAATCATGTACCTTGTGCCAGCCTTCATTTGTGTGATGAGAAAACACAAGGACAGCAGGTTACCACTGTTTCCACCAAAAAAGTTTAATACTGAAAATATGGAAGTGTTACGCAGAGCTTTGATAATCGCGTAAATAATTACTTGATTGACTGAGATACCGTATCATGTACTCAAGACCATTTCAATCAAAAAGATTAAATTCCAAAATATGTGACTCTTGTATTATTCAGTCAGATAATACAAACTGAAAGAGTGGCTATGTGAGACTGAGAAATAATTAACAAGAAATAGAGTTTCCTATTATTAACATACTTTTAAAATTTCATTTTTCTTGATTGTAAAAGGAATTTTTAAGGAACCTCGTTAATTAAAGAACAGGGAAGTATTATGTAGTGGCATAAAGTACTTGCTGATAAGCAATCCTTTGAATCTTTGAAAATCTCTTTTGTTTAGTAATTACACCAACTGCCACCCCCAACCACAAAGCAAAGCTTAACTGGCCCAGTGACTTGAGAAATGCAGCAGTCCTCTAGGGAGGCTAAACAACATTCTTCATTTATTTTAATAGATATTTACATGCATATACAATTTGTAAACGCACATACTTTCATATATATAAGCAAAAAGACCAAAAAGACCTCAGCAAACGATACTGTTGAAGATTTAAGATTCCATAATCCCCTTTATAGCCCCCTATTAGGTATTACATGCAGCAAAAACAAAAAAGGAAATTTTCCATTTTAACCAGGCCTCTTAATCCTGAGGAGTATTTAATCTTTTGGAAATGCCTCAGTGGCACGTTGCTGATGGCATGCAATAAAGGTAGTTGACCTGTCCCCTGTGGAGCAAACCCAAGGCAATCTGCCTAATCTCATCCTGGGAAACACATCCAGTATCACTGCAACTGGAGAAATCACATGGGTATTTTTTCAGATGCCTTGCAAATGCATACACAAAAATTATTAAAACAAGCTTTGTTCAGTTCACAGTTTAGCCTTTTTGAAGTATCTCCCATGCCCTTGAAGAACAAAGAAACCAACTCTAGTTAAATTCTGTTTTTAAGATTGTCAGCAAAATGACTCTCGTCCCCTTGAGAGAAAGTAACTCGATCCCCACAATGCCGGGTTTCAGAGGAAGTACTGGTACAGTCAAAATCTAAAATAAACACATATAATTGGCAGAATAAGAAATCCCTATATTTAAGCCATTGTCTTTTCCCATTATGAAGTGTCTTAAGATATAATACAATTTTGCTAAATTTTAAATACTCAAGTTGAAGTCTTCCGTGGCAGGTGTCTGCCTCAGGCTGAAATGCATGTAGTTCTTTACTTGTTTTGGAAGGCTTAAGCAAGCAGAGCGCATCTATGCCTCACAATAGGTTTCACAGGAAAATATTTTTGCCCTATGAAAATTGTTTACAATTACCAAGGAAACTGTATTATCTTCAAGTTCTGGAGCAGCGGCCTAAAATTTGGCATGAGCTATCCTGTGAAAATCTGCCTACGTTCGGCTTGCATTTACAACCTGCTGGGGGAAAAAAAGGAAGAACTTCCATGGTTTTAGCCATTAGGGTTTGGCAGCTATCTTCTCCAAAGCTTCATCTGCACTGGGTCTGCTCCTTGCCTGGACTGAAAGGCCTGAGTGGGACTTTGTGCAATTCCTCCTCTCTTTGACAAGTATTGTGGTTTGGAGAACAGAGCTTGTAGCAGGAGATTATCTCTCTTTTAGTGTCAAAGAACCCCTGCTGATGCTACAGCAGTAAAAGGAAAACTGCCTAAGTGGAGCATTAGGAGCTGGATCTCAGTGTTACAAGGATGGGGACAACGATGGAGCACAGGAGAAGAGAGAGTAACTGAAATTGTTAGCCAAAAGATGTGAAGACAGAGAAAAGTGGAGTTAAAATGTAAAAATAATAGAGAGGAGTGGGAACAGTCTGGATCTCAGAAAGGAATTATTTGACTGGGAAGGCCAGCAGGGAATCTATGACTGTAACATGGATGTACTGGAAATAGCACCAGTGGAGGATTTATGTTTGGAAAATTATAGATAGGTATATACCTTTGCCTGCCCCCTAGAACGACTCTTTTGCTCCTGCCAGGTAATAATTTTGTAGGCCAGATGAAATGCATGTCTCGCCTGCCTCTTGCGGCTGATTCACAGAGAGTGACAACTTTTCACTACTCAAATATTTTTCTAGATTGCACGTCAGAGGTCTGTGCTGCACCTAAAAACTCAAACCAGTTGAGAGTACGTGCATGTGGTGTAACTTCTGTTTATAATTTTTGCTTTTTAAAAGCTAGGAAGTTGCACTGATTTTCCAAACATAGTCTTATTGTTCTTTAGGCTTTTATGCTTAACATATACTTACTTCATCGAAAATTCATAACGGCAAGTTTTTCACTGAAACCTGATATGAATTGGTCATTCTTAGAATACCCTTAGAGTCGACATGCTTTGTGTTTCTGTCATCACATGTCTCTGAGGAGGGAAACTCTAAATCAGAATACCCAAGAAAAGAGAATATTTGAGACATATTCAAGCTCATAGAGCTTAAAAGACAGGGATATATATGTAAGCTCAAAAGCAGCTGCCTGGAAAATGTTCGGTGATGAGACATTTGCAAGGACTACAGACAGAAACTCAGTAAATTTCTCTCTGGTCATTCAGCTGTGCTGCCCAATTTACTAGAGCTCTGGAGATGAGAATCGACCCATTCCCACACACTGCCTGGTGCTCTCTATTTACAAACTTTGACTGTGTTGGTGGTAAGCATTGAGGAGTTTCCTTTGCCTTTGTACAGTAGCACTGACTGGGCTATTATGCAACTTTAATACTATTTACTATTTACCATTTCTTGCTTGCTGTCATTCTAAATAGCACTGATATTTACTTCCACATAAAATTACAAATGAAGTTTTGTAATGAAATAGAAAAGAATATTTTGACTACAGTTCTGCTAAGTACACAATGCTTTGTCCTGGTAAATGCTCCCCACAGATATCACGTCTTATGACCACTGCTGCTTAGAATTAAGAAAAAAACAAACATCCAAGTGATAAAGTCTATTGCAAGATTGGTGGAACATACTGAAACTCCACTCTATCTAGGAAGACTGAGTCATTGCCACAACTAAGAGAAATGAGATGACTTACTCATAAATCCCTAGCAATCTTCATCTCTCAGACATCATAGCTAATGAATAACCATTTGTTCACAAATAGGCTGTATCATCCTCTGGTAGCTGGAAGTCCGTGAAGCTAGATCGTATTTACCTCTTTCTGAAGCCTTCCAATAAAGCTTCTAAAAGGTTTCCCTTTGACTATCTTATGTCTATAAAAATTGAATCCACCTTAATCCCTTTGGATATCGTATTAGGTACAACTTTTCTCAGACTGGGCGAAAATCTTGAAATACCACTGTGAGGATTTTTTTTCAGATGGTTTAATTGTAAGCCAGTTTAAGTGATGTAATGTAGCTGCATTTCCTTTAGCCTTTAATTGTACTTAACTGAACAGGTTAATTATCTGCAGTTAGGATGAATATTTTGTCCTAAAACTTAGAGCTATCAGACAACTGAAAAGTTTTCAAGACAATAAACAATGTTGAGTGCGTCCTGGTTATTAGAGATGTTAAATGATGAGAGGTAGAACCAAGATTTGATTACCAATGAGCACCTGAACATGAAAAGGAAACCGTTTTTTCCAAATGATGGATTTAAAGAGAAATTTTTAGAACTTCTCTCCTCTTTGAACTATTTTGTTTTGAAATCTCTATTTTTCAGTGTAGAGAAAATGTTTATTGGTAATTCCTTCTGAAGAAGAACAGAGATTTTACTCATCGAACCACCACCATCAGTCGTAAAGGCTGTCCTTTTTTACTTTGTCCCTACATCACATTCCTTTCAGTTGCCTCCTGAAGACAAAATCTCTTTAGTCAAGTATTAGTGGATAACAAGGAGTTGTATTTTAACTAGTACAGATAACTCCGTTGCTGTGCAAAAAATTCAAGTTTTCATTTTTGAAAAAGAAATTACTCCGGAGAATTTTTTTCCCCACAACTCTTAAAATATACACCGGCACTAAATCAGCACCCTTTCATGGATTCACCTGAAGACTGAGTTGTGAAATTTCAGCTCAAGAAATTAAGAATTCTTTGTACTATGACAAGTAATATATACTAAACTTAGTTACCCAGAACTGGCCAAATGAGATCTTCCAATATAATGGTATCTTTTTATCTTTTTAGTGAAATTAATACCTGCGATTTTAACTTTCCAGATTTTCTGAATTTCCACTTGAGGGCATGTATGGCCAATATGGTCCTACATCCTTTCAATTTATATCTCTTCTGTCTGCTACTCATGAATCACAAACTTGTTCTTCAGCCAGTCTGCTGCATCCATTTCATTTAAACTTAGTCTTGGCTCTCTGAATCAGGCTGCTATTCTTTCAATACTTGTCCATAATCAGCTACACCAATTAGCGAGTTTCTGCTCAGATTAATTTCTTTTTCCAACATTTTAGAATTGTTTCAGCAATCAAGATTTTATTCTGTTTTTTCCCCTGGAGACTGCTTTCAATTCTCCTTTGTGTTTGAAGGGAATTTTCCAATTTCCATTGATAAACACTTTTTTTCTTGAGAATATTACTTTTTCCCAATGACATAGCGTTTCTTGCTTGTAAATGCTTTTCTAGTTCATCCTGAAACATGGCAAATGGGACTGAGCTGAGAAGCAGGGATGTTTTCGTTTGCCATCTACCCTCTATTCCTTTTCACATATGGGGGTGTAGGTGTGTCTGTATAATACAGAAATATATGCTTTATATATGTTTGTGCTTTATATACTGAAATATACCCATATGTTTAAATGCACAAATACACAGGGTCACCTGAGTGGATTTTTTTAATGAAACAGAGATTAGCTTTAATATTTTCTTGTCCTCTTTGGTTTTGTCAATGTTGCAGATATACTTGAAACATATTAAGTATTTCCTAAACAGAGAATAAGAAAGTTCGGAACTTGGCATTCTTGAAGTTAGTTTGTCGAGAAAGAATGACCAAAAGGCAATATTATCTGCTTGTACCTATTTAACCCTCCCATCCCTCTGAATCATGTCCCAGAATATAGGTTTCTTTAGTAGGAATCAAATCTTAAATGAGAGCACGAATGTTCTCCTTAAATATATTGTTATGTTGTTATGACAGGTAAAAAAAATAAATCAGCTATTAGATGTCACAGGACTGTAGAATCACCAGATTGTTTAGAGCTTTAGTCTGACTGATAAGCACTGCACTGGAAGATGCAGCTGTAGAAATCCAAATGCTTATCTAAACAACACTGAGTCATTAGCCATGTTGTTTGAGAAAGTAATGTCTACTGATTTGCATTTGCTTTGCTGTACCTTATTTTGGATTTTTAAAAAGCCTTATAAGAGTCTTAGAGTATTAGACCTTTCTATGGGTAAAGAGAACATCAACAATTACAGGAGTTACAGTAAGAAATGTTTTTTACACTGTAGATAAAATTTGTTATTTTTTTGGCATAAATTAATGACAGCATGGTGGGAATTAAGAGGAAATGTCTGGTACAGACTAGTTATTGCATACTTATTCAATATTTCTGCCTACTTACTTTCCTTTGAAGAGCATTTGGCACTGGGCACTGTCAGGGTATTGGAGCAGGAGGCCTGTTGGTCTTACCTAGGATGTCAATTCCTCATTTTCTTCTAATTTGCTTTAGAAAAGACAGAAATGCCTAATATAGTAAACACACAAATAATTATTCCAGAACAGTTATTGTAGGGTTAGCAAAACAGACAACTTGACATGCTTATAAAATCTGTACAAATATAGCCAAGTATGTAATCTGTAATGTTTGTCATTAGAAAGTAATAGAAATGCAAATTGATTTCACGGAAGGCACACAAAATATTTTTTTCCTGCAAAATTGTTTTGTTATTGCGAGACTTCAGTGTGATAATGCCACGAGAAACAGCAGGCATCTTGCTGTTGCTTAGTTCTAAGAAGACAGGGGTTTTCCCAGTACCAGACCTGCTCAGGTTAATGTACAGCTCTATTATTTCTAATAATAGCTGTTTAGCTCTTTGACTATCTTCCAGACAAAGCTCTTGCATTAAACCAGAAAACATTCACTAGATATACTTCACATAGGCTCTGTCTTCACGGACATACCCTCTAGCTCTCAAACTTGAATTCCATTTTTAAGTATACTAAACTATGCTTTGGTGGAATACTGTTTATCTTATGTTCAGCTGCGAACTGACTTTCATGAGAACACAAGGTAATTTAAGAGCTATTACTGCTCAGGGCTTGAATCCCGAGTACTTTTACATGTACACAGAATGATGTGAGGACTCCGGTTTCACATGCTGGGACAGTGTTCCCAGAGGGCCAGAGCTTAATCTCTGGAAACCAAATTTCAGTCGAGGTAGGTACAGGTAGATCAAAGGAAAGTACCTTTTGGAGGTTGAGAATAGATTAAGTGGCTGATGAAGAAGTAAAAATATAATCTCTCAGATTGCTATTGGACTCTGACTTCAACTATTTTCTGCAGCTGAGAGGTCTCCTGGTGGTTATATGAAATGAGACGAATAGCTGAACAGATAAGCTCACAGACTACGAGTGAATGTGATTTATTGTATGAGGGATAACGTCGTCTCTTAGAGGCAAGTGCAAGAGTTAAACTGGACAGTGAACAGCTTAGCAGTCCAATTCTTTTCCCTGGCAGTTGTCTTGTGTTTCAGAATCTAAGCGTTTGCTCTGAATAGATTTTCTCTAGCTCTTGCTACAATATCGTGTCAAACACAAATAAATAATGAAATAATGTATTTTAAAGGCAAATAGGCAGACCCCAATGGATCCCAGTGCATTGGGATCCATTGGGCTGGGATAGCTGGGACTGTGCTGATGCAGAATTCAGTGGAGGACCTAGCTCAATGCTGAAGATGGCACAGGGAGACGTTAGCTGACTAACTCAGCCTCACACCTGTCCTGATCCAGGAATCTTACTTCTGGCTACATGACTGGCACCATTGTAAAGTACAGACATGCCATGAGCCTTCACAGCAGAATCAAACAAGAGTACTAAGAGTTACGAATTGTGCCTACTTGTAGCAAAGGAGTAGTAACTTCTCCGAAGTTAACTGACCCCTATCGACTCTCAAAATTATGAACTACTTCACTGTCAATTAAAGGGCACAAGAAAGGAAACAGACAAACACACTCTAACATCTACATGATGTCTGGCATCTTGTTTGTTTGATCCTAAATTGTGTTATCTTATTTTGGTGTCATTGCTGGAAATAGATTAGATTGTATCTGCAGCATTGTATTGGGTTTTTTTTGCTTTTGCTGAGTACCCCTCAGAAGCAGATTTTCGACATATGACTTCTATTTTTTACGTACAATTTTGAGCACTGCTTTTTCTGCAAACAAATGATAAAATATACAGATATGCATACAAACCTCAGCTGTATGTGCTAACTGAATACAAACTAAGCACAAATGGGCTTTTACAGATGTAAATTCTATCATTTGCTTGTACAAGTGACAGTGATAAACAACCACAGACACCAGTGATTTGCATGCACAAAGTTGACGTTTAGCCCTGAGTGCTTTTTGAGACCTTAAGTGTCATACCCTGTTGACAGCATATTTGACCTGAGAACATCAGCTTTTTAATCAAAACATTTCCTTGCAACTTCAGTTTATTTTCTTTATATCCATTACCATGTTGATTCATTTTTAATCTGTCATCAAAACATCTATCTTTGAATGGTTAGTCTGACTGTTGTCTTTTGCTGAACTATTGCTAATATGCTGGCAGGCATTGCTATTCAAGTACGTTTGCCTAATTTTGGGTCTAATCCTACTCATTTTGAAGTTACTGGACATCTTTCCATTGGCTTTTCGATTGTATGCTCCTTGGGGCAGGGATGTGTCTTCCATTGTTTTTTGTGAGAGCGGTACCAGTGATGGTGTCCAAGCAATACAAGTAGACAATAACCTATTCTTTCAAGGAACAAAAGGATGTTCTTTTTGATGCATTCATCTTTCATCTCTCTTGAGTTTGCCATTCAAAGTCAGAAAACTGTTTGCAGGGTTTTTCACTTTCATCAGTTTCCTAGGTTTTTGCATCTTACAGTCTTCTCATGTATCCTCATTAATTTGCTTCATACTCAGTTGTTCAAATGTCTGTTTTTAACTCTACAATTGTGGGTAGAAAAATTAAACAAAAATAAATTTCTTATGTTGCTTTTGCAAAATGTATGATATCCCACTCAGCAAATGTTTCTTTAAAATTTTTACTAGTTTTTTTTTCCTATAGCATCCTGCAAAAGCAGAAATAGTGAAAATGTGGCCTTTACAATTAAAGAGACATTGCTAGCTCCAAAGTACGCATATATTGAAATTATTTATGGCATTTAAAATTATTTTGGAAAGGGAAAGCTCAGGATTTTGTGTTTGTCCTTCAAAGCCCAGTCCTTCATTCCACCTTGTAGTTGTAGTATTGACCTCAAAACAGGTTTATCCTAGGCAAAGACAGCAAAGTCAGACTCTTTCCTAAAGATTAATTAAAGTGGTGAAGACTGCACTGTTTAAATACATACTCTCCGACTTGCTGTATTCAGCCAGTTGCAGATTAAGACCTGAATATAGTGGACAAAACTGTAAAACTCTAAACTCAAGTCCCAGCAGTTGAATAGGAGAGTAGTTGATAATGTACATACTTGTTATCAATTTTTAGTTTTAAGAAGATGTAATGAATTGTGTTTGGTCTTATTTATGCTTAAACATACTTTGTTTCTTTAATTTATGCTTAACACACTTTTTTTTTTAACTGTAAGAAATTTAGTGAATTTAAATGTATTTCCAATCTGCAGAAGGAACAAGGAGAGAATGGGGCATATCTCAGCAGGGCCAGAGAGTTAGCAGAAGTTGGAAGAAGTAGTCAAATTGAGCAGTATGCATTAATTTAAAAATTAAAAGCAGAAACATTTTAAGAAAGTGGTTTTGTGCATATTGTTTACACAGATACTACCAAATGGATTACTCATCTGTTTTCATCATCAAGAAAATTCTCCAGACTTCAGTTTTGACAGTTTTAAACAAAACCCATCACCCCAGCTCAAAACTATATTTGCATATGTATATATGCAGTCTGCTACAAAAAAAGAAGATGTTATTAGCACATTGAGCCCTTATGCTTCTCTCTACTACAAGGGACAGAAGCAGTGAGAAGACATTGGGAGAGCCAAAAAAAAAAAAGCAAGGAAGAAAGGAATCAGTGGAGCTAAACACCTAACTGTTCTGGGCATTCTCCTTACCCCATGGCATGTTCCAGCTCTGAGGATGTTTCTCTAGGATCCCACTGGGCATATCAGAAATAAAGGCAGGTAGGAACACTCCATAGCATGGAAAATCGGACGGGAGTTAGTGCTCCTAAGACCTGCACGAGTTCCTACACAAATCCCCTCCGCACTTTACACAGCCCAGCTGTGTGCTGTGGGGGGGCTTCAGGTCAGCTGGTGAAGCAGAAATGCCTGAGGGCCAAACCCACGCATATTCTTGTCATCTCTGCCTCTCCCTGTTAGTGGGACTCTGAACTTCAGTGGACCAGCCCTTGCACACCGACCCTTGGCTGCCACTGGAGACGTCGTATCCCTTGTAGAGCATTCTCATGCCTTTGTCTGCTCCTGAACGTTTAATCTCTGGCAATGAAGATTTGGCATCCATTAAGAAATAATATAGACCAATTCTTTTTCCCTTGTGTTAATGTATCTCCCTTTTGTTTATTTGTCTCTAACAAATGCTTATTATGACAAATTACTTTTTTCCCCATTTTCTAACTTAAGTGAACTCAGTGGATGTTTTCCTTTCCAAAAAAATGAAAACTAGGTCAAATTTTTCAATTTGGCACAGATCCAGGCTTACCACAGGAACTGAGAAGACTGCAACATCACCCAGTGAAATACAGATGTTTTCAGACTGTGTGAAACAAATGTCTATGTGGCTGTGCTGCCCGCCCGTCTGCCTCAGAGCTGCGTTTCCTTTCTTTGAGTCTGCTAGGTTAGGCCTTCTGTCCCACTCAATGATGTCTTGACTAACTATGAGCCCAGGCCAACTCTCAGAAAAGTCAGCAGAAATAGCTGATTCTTCTTCCACCTCACACAGCAATTTTGAGGGGAATAAAGCCTTCTGTACACCCTGCAGGATAGATATGTGCTCAAATCATGACACTGCTTTGGAAAGTGAGTCTAGGGTCTGCCTGGGCATTGCTCTCTTTGCAATACCTTGGGCAAGGAAGGATGAAGCTCTGTCTATGACCAGAATAGTTTTGTTTGTCAGTTATGTAGAATATCATCTGCGAGGAGCTATGTTCATGTTTAAAAGTCATGAAGTCTACCAATTCTATTTTGATGGCTTTCTAGAAAAGGAGCTGTAGGAGCTCAGGAGACGTCCCAAGGGTTACAGGATTTTTTTGTTCCAAAAAAGGAATGGAGATAAGTCTTTAAAAGGCTCAAAAAATGTCACTCAGGGCTTGAGTTGTGCAGCCATTCTTTGTGGTTTCAGTACTTGTGAGCAAAAATGTTAGAATGCAGGGGAGAACTGATATTATCAAAACTGTGGGTGGAAAGCTAGAAGACAAGATGCTTTTGAAAATGCAGCCTGTAATGTATCCATTTTCACATCGGACTGCGTAGAGAACGGTGGAATTCAAATAGTATTTTCAGCTTTTACTCTCTAAGAATATCCACAGCATGTCTTTATATCCCTGTGCAACATAATTCTTTTAGGATAGCATTTGTTAAGCATATACAATTATAGACTTTCTGAGACAGAAAATACCTGCGCAGATAGATCTTGAAAGTTACAGGAGCCCCCAGGTTACTGAATGTTTGCCTACTTGCAGTAAAGCACCTTAGAGAACAGAAGCAGACATCGATGGGTGGGAAAATGACTCAATGAACATCTGTGTCAGCCACTGTGAAATGTATAGTACAGAGGGAATTATCGATAAGGTCAGAGTCTTCGTGAGAAAGCAACTCTGTTTGCAACTCTCAAGCAATGAAATGAAATGAAATGAAATAGCCTAGAATGCGAGTTGACAGATACAGTGTTGAGTGAGGCCCCAAGGAGCTTGTGTTGACAACAGGAAACCTTTGCTTTGAATCGTCTAAGGGTGGTAAAAGGTCAAAATTATTCAAATGTTGAATGCAGCGGGTAGGTGAATCCTGAACCAACAGATATGTGAGGCAGCAGAAAGCCGCATGGTACGTCTCTCATACAATGATAGCTGTGTTTTTATAAAGATTGCATATATCCTGCTAATCTGTAATCGCCATTTTTGTACATTTGACATGCAACATCTTCAGTTTATCCACGTTAACAAAAATAAGTGTGCTTGAGAAAGACCTGAAAACATCTTTGAACAAGAATTGTTATGTAAGTAAACATCAACAAATGACTCGGTTTCTGAGCAGTTATCTTAAAGCTATTCATAAGAAAAAGTGACAAATTGCTAAATGAAACAAATGACTGAAAGAAGAGACCATGGAAAGGGCATAAATGTTCTGTTTAATCTGCCACTGAACTACTTCATGATTCTTAGGCAAATCATTTAATTTGTGTATGTCTTCCCGCCATTTCTAGCCTTATTAATTAGGACTACAGAGGATTCCCCTGCCATGTGGCTTGCACAGGATGTTGTACTATCATCTGATCGTAACCAAGAATAAGAATACAAAAATGGCACTGTTTTCTACATGAAGCAATCTTTGACCCTTTCCATCAAATTGTTCCAATACTTGGCCTGCAATTAAATTCATAGTCTCGTCACTCCCTAATTTTAATTTTTTGAGACATGAAGAATGCAGCTGGTCTTGAAAGGTTTTCCTTTTACGTTTCAGAATGTCAGTGCCTCTGGAATCTATTTAGTCACCTACACCTGTTTTACAGCACAACCCACAAGTGCAAGATATGCAGGAGCAGGGAGTGTGTGTTAATGAGTTGTAGTATTGATTTCACCAGCAATATTTTAATGCCGTTTCTCTTGAAAAATGAACAATAGATCTGGGCTCAGAAATTCTTAATGTATGTTGTGTATGTTAATAGACAGTCCATATTCAGTAATGTACTTCATTATTCTATATAGAAGCTAAATTATATGCTGTTTTACCACAGTGAACATGAGTGAAGGATCCATCCTAATTTTTTTCGATGTGTCAGCACATCTGGAAAGCATTCAACACAATGTTGTTTTCTTACGAACACGGCCTTCCTGGTGTGGATTGACTTGCCCTCCAGTGAGACTCCCTTGTTTCTGCTTCTCAGTGCGTTGTCTTCCAAGACAGTTGCCATGTGATAGAGGATTCTGGCTCGCCACTCTTCCACCTCAGCTCCAAATACTATTCTGTGGACTTATGTTTTGAGTTCGACGTATGTACCAAGTTAGTTGAAGGTACCGAAAACTTTTCATTAGGCAATACCGATCAACTGTTCAGCTCTGTGGCTTGTTGCATTATTACAGTCCGTAGTCCCACCCTTCTCCCAGTGCTTACCAAACATAATTCAGGGTAAAAGCCCATGTGCTTTTGCCTGGACCTGAGGAACCTGATACTTGTCAGAAGGGCCACTTAGGAGACTGGAAGGAGGTCATATTTCTTATCTCCTCAGCCTGCTGGTTCAGATTTCGTTTTCCTGTCAAATTTGTTAGTGCTCCTAAATTTGTAGTTGCTGTTTGTATCTCAAAGTATGTTTGGCCTGAAGACTATTATTTCTCTCACAGAAATTTGCGATGATTATTCAGACCTTTACCTTAGCCTGATAAAATATGTTCTACTTAGGATTCTCTTGAAATCCATTGAATAACAGCAGCTGGGCAGAAACCTGGTTTGTGCGGAGAACAACTGGGAGCACGCTGTTGTGATGAATTATTTCTAACAATTTTATTTTTGCAATAGTATTGTAAATCTTTTGCAGCGCAAAAAGGAAAGATGGGGAAAAGAAGAGAAAAGAAAGAAAGGGAAATTTGAAATTCAGCAGCCAAGTACAATGTCCCTGCCCACGGCAGGGGGGTTGGACTAGATGACCTTTAGAGGTCCCTTCCAACCCAAACTATTCTACGATTCTATGAAATCTTTGTACTGACTGTCACATAGTCTAGGGCTTGCCCTTCTCTTCGTATTTATGATCAAGTGATGACCTTTAGGTCCCTTCCAACCCAAACTATTCTACGATTCTATGAAATCTTTGTACTGACTGTCACATAGTCTAGGGCTTGCCCTTCTCTTCGTATTTATGATCAAGTTCACTCGAACCATCTAAGAAGTTTCTACTGGTTTTGGGGGTTAAACTCTCTAGGATTAGGAGCAGAGCTTTCTGAGTCAAGGGCCCCCACCTCTGGAATTAGTTTTCCTTGGTTCTCTGCCAATGTCCAGCTCCAGTAAGCTTTGTACTGACTGTCACATAGTCTAGGGCTTGCCCTTCTCTTCGTATTTATGATCAAGTTCACTCGAACCATCTAAGAAGTTTCTACTGGTTTTGGGGGTTAAACTCTCTAGGATTAGGAGCAGAGCTTTCTGAGTCAAGGGCCCCCACCTCTGGAATTAGTTTTCCTTGGTTCTCTGCCAATGTCCAGCTCCAGTAAGCTTCGGAGCACATGGTGAAATGTTTGTATTTGGGTTAGCTTTTCTCTATTTTTAGATGGTTTTGTTTTGCTTTGAATTTTACTTTACAGATCTGGAGATGGTAGATTGAGAATTGTTATTTTCTAACAGCATTGTTTAATATTACCCACCATGGGAAGGTTTCTATGTCATATATCAGTAATTTTGTAAGTGTGCGCTCCAGCGCCTGAAAGAACGATATTTTTATTTTCACTTTTATCTTGCCTTTTTCCAATCTGTGATACTGGAAGTACTTTGACCCAAACTGGAAAAGCTCTTGAGCACAGAATTTTGTTCCTTGTGTGCTTTGTTGTGTGTGGAGGGAGGTGGTGACTGCGCAGGCGGACTGACAGGGGGGTGGCTTGTCATCTACGTGGGCTTATTGCTTTGCTCTGGGCAATTCTGCAGCAAAGTCCACCTTTGTACGTGTTCCGTGGCCATCGTGGCTACGCAAACAGACCCCCCCAAAAGTGCCTGTCTGCAGTTAGTACTGCTTTTTGCTAATGAGGCTAAAACTATATGAGTATCCAGAATGTTTAAATCCTTCCACTCCAAAACGTAGACTATATTTAAATGCTTATAAGTAAATGATTGTAAGTAGTCTAAAGTATTTGATTTTAAACTGTAACATTCAGGGCTTGATTGTCATATTATTTACCTCAATTTTAAACACTGATGCTGATAGTTTCAATAGAGATGCTCCTTATTTGCGCCAATCGGAGAAGACAGCGGGGCCCGCAAAACTTGACATGCTTTCTTTAGAGACGTGTATTTTAAAAATACAGCTTTGGTGTGTGACAAAGGCTTTTTTTCCCGCTATTGCGAGATTAGCCCTTGCCCTTTGTCCAAATATATTGTTGCAGTAAGATCTGTTCAGGTTCCCACAGTAACAATCCTGTTGGGGAATAACGGAACCCAAGGCGAGGAATAAAAGGGCATCATGTAATACCTGATAGTCACCCGCTTCCCAAAATACCCTGGGACAGGTTCTCGCCTGGCGTAAAATAGACCAGCTCCCAAGGATGTGGCCCAGGATCTCTGCGGAGCGGGTAGTTGCTATTGGAGAGGTCAGTACATGCATCAGATAGATCAGGCATAGATCAGATGCGGATCTTGACACTGCAGGCTCTCAGTAGATGTTTCCAGTTAACTTTCAAAGCAGCTGCTCCTCAGGACAATGTGGTGTTATATTTAGAAGTGCAGACTGGTCACCTGATGGCGTCCCGATTTGAGAACGATCGGGTCTACGCTTGCCGTTCATCTCTTCAAAATGAAGAGGGGAATAGCTGAAGAGTTGGCTTGGCTCCGGCACCACTAAGGAAATTCTTGTTTTGGTATGAAAGACTCCTAATGAGATTGCATTTTTCCCTACCATGTCTAAGTTCAGTCTGAGAAGGAAGCTAACACGAGGAATAAACTAATCGTGTGTGCACTGCAGTCACGACTGATGTAGCAGCTCACACACGATTTTTTTCCCTTTCTCTTCTTGTATTTGTGTTGATAAAATCAGAGAGCCCGTGGCTGGTACCGATTTAGATTTCCAGCCTGGATTTGCTCTTGTTTTTCTCCTTACTCCAGTTCTCCTTGTGCAATGCTGCGTGGCGCTGGCAGCCTGAGAGAGAGGGAGCTCCAGTCACACACATACACTCAGACCGCGGAGAGGAGATTAACATCAAGGAGCCCACATTTGCAATAGCGGGTGGTGCTGGGGGGGAGGCCAGGGGAAAAATAAAATAAAGGCAACAATCGGGTAAATGCTCGTCTCTTCTCGCCACCAGCACCTTGCACAGGTCTGAAATCGCTTGTTTTGCTTTGCTGTATTGCGCTTGCCTGGGATGTGGAGAGGGGAGGGGGAGGGGAGGAAGGGGGAGGTTTAACTTTTACTTGACATTACCGGGTTATTGTCAGTTCCCCCGTGTTAAACCCCAGTGGTTTCCCCTCGCCCCCACCCCCTCCCCGAGCTCGGCTCCCTCCACTTAACTTTGTTCAAAGGGCTGCAGCCAGAAGGGCTTGTCCGGGCCTGGGACATAGATAGCGTAAAGTAAATAACCACCACAATC
>NW_008796217.1:6180369-6180636 GCF_000699145.1 Aptenodytes forsteri
CCTCCGGAGGGGGGGGGGGGGCAAGGCAGGAAGGAAGGAAGGAAAAAAAAGGAAAGAAAGAAGGAAAAAAAGAAAAGAGAGCGAAGGGAAAGCACAAGAAAGACGCGGGGTGGTGGAAAGTGTTTGCCTGCTTTTGTCTCGCAATACAGTGAACTGGAAGATGGAGATGGATGTTAAGGGAGTTTCTCCGTGCCCGGAGCCCATCCCCCCGGCGGCGGGGTCTGGCGGCTGCCCGCACCAGCGCCCGCACCACCGCGATGGGCAGCC
>NW_008796217.1:6181150-6218308 GCF_000699145.1 Aptenodytes forsteri
CAGGTGCCGCCGCGAAAGTTTACCTCACTTCGAGGGGCCGGTGCCGGCGGGGCCGCCGCTCCCCTCCCCTCGCCCGGGTTTTCACCCGGCGGCGAGGGGCGAGTCACCTGGGGGAAGGAGCCCGGGCGCCGTGTCCCTCCAGCCCTGCTGTGTCATTGTGGACCGGGGGACGGCTGCTCGCCGCCGAGTGAAAACCTGTGGGTGACGGAGTTCAACGAGAAATGGGTCAGATCGCATCCTTTGGTGCGGATATGTCTGCTGCTGGAAGAATCGGAAAGTAGGGAGGATGGGATGGAAAAAGGTTGCCATTAAGATAATGTCAGCGGAGTGCATTGATCAGTGCTTTTGTCTGTGGGCACTGTCTTCATTTCCATTCATTTTTCTGGGCACGGGTTTACCAAACTGAAGCCGATGAATTCTGCCGTGTCTGTGGGTCTGCAATAGGCAGAGGCTGATAAATGTGTAAGTTTCATCGCAATACGGTGATCGTTGCAAGGAGTGATCCGTGTGTGCTAGGCTGTAAGACGCACCCGTTTATATTTTATTGAAATCCGAATAATTCTCTGAATGGGCAGATACCCCAAAACAGATTACGGCCCTAGCGCACATGAAGAAAAGAAATGTTGCCGTGTACTGGATTTGAGCTGTGTTTCTTCGGCTAGTTTTACTATAGTTTGCTTTTGTTAGAAATGTGTAAGAGAACAGTAACACAATGAAGGACTGTAAAACCGGCAATGCAATAAATTAATGCAAAAACTATGTCACACCGTGTATTTGCATGACTAGGGTTGCAGTCATCGTGAGAAATACCGGGTATTTTGAAAAAACGGTATCCCTAACTGGAGACCCCGAGTTTGTAGTATTTACCTCCTCTACTTTTAGGTTTGTTACTGTTTGGTAAAATCTGTCCTATTGTTTTAATTAAAAGAGACTATCAACGACTGATCATTTTAACAGGGCCTGTACAGCTTAATAAGGTGGATACAAGGGCTTTATTTTTAAAATGATAACTGGTGGTTTACATATTGTGATAGAGGAACACAGAATTTCATCTCCCGTGAGTTCATGAATATTTCGTTCTGTCGTGACTGCATGTCACTGTACGTAGCTAAATGATTTGTGTGTGTGTGTGATTGTTTCTAGGATCCCTTTCCTTGCATTGTGTTACTTACTGGAACTTAAAATGCTTTTATTTCAAAATAATTAAAATGTAGAGCCAAGGTTGCCATTTACACATGAGTTGGTTGTACCAGCGCCTTGAGCATTTAAAAACCCTGCCATCAGCAGAAATCCATGCTCAATAGTCACTTTCTGATATGCCACATAGTCTGTCTAATGTTTTACCAGTCGTGGGCATGAGGCAGTCAAACAAGGTATGACTGAAGGTGAACGAACACTAGAGAAGGCCTGATTCTCTGTGGTGTGGCTAATTAACGTGTTTAGATAACTCAGTATCGCACTGCTTTATCCTGTATTCGCCAGCATTTTGGGGACGTAGAAACAAAAGTACTACCTTTGTTTTGTCCTAGTCGTAGCCATGCTAAAGTACTGTGATATATTCCTTTTTTTTAATCCACTATCAGCTTTTCCAGGCTCGCCATTGCCAAGGTGGTTGCAATGACTAGGTTGTATTTTTGGGAAGTGCTGTGATATTTCAAACCTCCCTAAATGTATGTATCTTTTCTGGATGCTGTCCCAGGACAACCAGTGCTTCTTACTAGTGCATAAATATTCCAGATATCTGGTAAAATAGTGGCACCAGAAATGTGATGAGAAGGGGAAAACCCATTAAATTGATAGTAAAATCCAACACGGTTGTGAAAAAAACATTCCAACCACAAAACAAAGCCCAAGTATTGCTGGAAACATCATCTAAGAACTTTCTAAATGGATTGAAATAACAGTACCATTGTTTATTTGACCTGTAAACAAATGTCAGAGGCATACCGATACATCCTAGAAGTGTAAGCACTCTACGTGGAAATTGTAAAGGACATTTGAACCTGATTTCCTGACACATGTGTACTTATGAATATCTAAATATTAAGATTTTACAACATCTCATGGTTCCACTGTCAGGACTTGCTTTTTGGGGTCATGCTTCAATTATAAAAAGTCTTATATTTTATCATTGAGCTCAATTTCCACTGGAGGTAAAAAGAGTTTTGCTTCCATCTAAATGGAGCTGGGTGAAATTTACGCTCTAATAAAGCTTTTTTTTGTCACTGCCTCCAAAAGGAACATTGCTGAATTAACCAAAGAAAGTATTTTCCTAATTCTGTGGAATTTCTGTAGAAGGTACTACCATAGTGTCAATTATATGGATATTGGAGTCTTCTTCTGCTGTATGTTCATCTTTGTCTTTGAACGTCAATAAAATTGTGAAACACGTGCATAACCTGAAATATATCCCACTGTCTTCAGCTGGGATGCTGACATGCTGAACTGTATGCTTAAGTGCTTTGTTGGAGGAAGACCTATGTTACCTCCCATATAACTTTCTGTGTTGAAACCATCTCTGACCAATGTATGAGAAGAGAAATTATGAAGATTGACTTTATAATTTATGAAGTATACAGTACTTCGTGCTTTAAAGCATAGTTGCCGTTTAGGTGGGAGAAAATTAAGCAGAAACAGTAGCGTGTGAGATTTAGAAGATGGTTGACTCTATAAGGATACTAGTTTTTCTCTTAAAGCAAAACACATCAGAAAATATTTTTCAACACTCCTGCAGTGTTTTCCGTTATTTTCGTTAAAAGCATGTAGGTCTAACCCTATATACAGCAGCATGTTGACATTCTCCAGTATGGCAAAGTGGGTGACTGGGAGAGAGAACAACATGCAATCCTGGCTGTTTATTCCCGGCTGGAGGTGCAGCTGAAGCCTGCGACAGGTTGTGTGGGTGGGCCGTCACACCGCCTTGCCACTCCGGGACTTGGTGCAAAGGGATGCAGGCCCATAAATTTTACCGAGGATTCTTTCCAGCTTATATTGGAGTGTGTAAGGATCGGTGTAGGGAGCACTTTGAGAGTTGAAGGCAACTCTGCAATTCCTTTGCAGATTGGTGACTATGGGTGACATTTGCCACAGCTGATGTTACGACCAGAATTTTCCCCGGGGTGGTCTCCTGAGTTAGGACTTTCAAGCCTTTAGCTACAGCCGGTGTGTTACAGCGTTTCCATTTTCCAAAGTACTGTGTAGCCCCCAAGTCCTCCAAAAGTTGGTCCTAGGTATGGATTTGGTAATGTAACGCTGCACACCCAAATAAGAGCATTTTATTTTGTTTTCCACTGAGGAAAACCTCTGTATATCTGAGGTTTGCACAAATCATTTAGCACAAATGATTTACAAGCACACCCAGAGCTTTCACTTTATACCTACATTCCAGATAGATACAAAAACCCCTGTGAAATAGCTCCAAGGTGAAGAACCTTCTGTGTATTTACATGGAAATGAGCACACCAAGGTTACAGCAAAAGCAAGCCTATCTGGTCTGGGTACCTTGTATTCTGGTTCAAAAACAATTTGCCAGTGTTCAATGCAAGAGTTCTGAAGTGTTTTGTGGCCTTATTTGTCTGTCATTTCCCAGAATTCTCGCCTGTGATATCGCTGTGCGAGAGGGGTACCCAGGTGTGAGCTTCTAGAGGGGAAAAGCTGAGTGCTTTGGGGAAGGGCACTTGGTATTGACTTGGGAATTCTGTTCTGCTGTACACGTGATCTGATCTCATCGTCAGTCTCTGAAAGTCTTCCGCTAGCGTATTTACAGGACTACTGCTGTCGACAATACGGTGGCTGTTCACTCATCCTCCACAAGCGGTAGGTCAGGAAGAGTGGAAGACTCTTCAGGGGCAATTCTTTTTTAATAATTTCTCTTAGGTATTTAGTTTTGTTTGGTTTGAAAAGCCGTATGTTACTATGTGTTTACATTTAGAGAAGAGAAGGCCTAAGAAATGCAGTTTATGCATGAAGCAGATGGTGGGAAGTTTCTTTTGGGGGGCGGATCACTCCAGTCTCAGGTCAGATGTGCTTATCTTACCTTAGGCAGTTCCATTGTGCGCAGGAGAGTAGTTGTCAACCACTGTCTTTTTCCTGGAGGTTTAGGTGTTTTTTCAGATAACCTGGACCCAGTCCATTGAGCAACTTGAAGTTAAGATCCAAAAGCTGAAACTGAAATCAGTAGCGGATAAGGGGAACAAGTCTGGAGTGTGTGGGACAAAGAAAGCAGAAGTAGACAACACTACTGGTTGCTGATGGTAGCAGCTTCTCCTGATAATCGTATAAAATGCAACACCTTGTATTAGCTGGAGTTTCCACGTACTGAAGGCTTTGTGCCAGGTGTATCATGGGCTATGTTCCTGCCAAGATGTAATGCAGGCATGAGTAGTCAAGGTCAGGCCATTGTCTGCCTGGATGGACAAATTCTTAGCCACCCAGAGATGGCAGAAAATTTTACTTGTGGCTGTTGCTATTCTGAGAGTTTGATGTCAGACAGAAATTCCAGTGTATCTTCAAAGTGTGGACAAGAGCTGGAGAATAATGGGTCTTTCTCTAACTTATTGCCAAGAATGTTTCAGAAATCATTCCTCAGCCCAGTGACATCAACTGTGTCTTTTTCAGGTCCACTTTTAAGCACCTGCTCTTCATTCTTAAGCTGCTCCTTACCATGCTGTGGGCCATCATGGTATTGGTATTGATCTGCATAGTTCAGTGTCTTCCTGATGAAATGGTCTGGAAAAAAGCTTATTCTGTGCTAGCACCCTGTTCTTCCAGAGTTCCCAGAGCCTGGTGGCTGTCTGGGTGGTGAGTCTGTCCCATAGCCACAGACCCAGGACATGCTGAGTCCCTTATATTCGGGTCTTTATCCTGCAGATTCCCAGGTCACAGCTCGGGGGCAGGCTCTAATTCACGGCAGCACGGGGAGGCTCCCAGACACATCTGCCTGGAACCGCGGCTCAGAGCCACAGTGCCTGGCGGGTGCCTCTGGAAGGGAGGTTTTTGTCCTTTCTGTTGCTGCTGTGGGCACCAAAGCTATTAACCATGTCATTAACCTGTTTCAGTGAGCAAAGCTCAGGGGCCGTCTGCTCTGAGGAGAATTAAAAAAAAAAAAAATCAGATTAAAAAAAAGCAAAAAGGGTAAATTCACTGTGAACTGAGAGCCTTGCTTTGCAGGCAGGTCTGCTTCTGCATTCCCATGCATTTGATGTACTCTGCCTCTCACACTTCTCTTGCCTTCTAGTGAGAGAATCCTTAGATGAACCTAGGATTGTGCCTTTATTACAAAAATAAGCAGAGGAGAGGAATAGAGAGAAAGAGAGAAACTTTTAGTACCTCAACTGAAGGCAAGACTAATAAACTCATATTTTATTAGACATCAGAGAATCCATAAGGAGAAGAGATATTGGGAATCAGGCCTCATAATTTTCATAGCTCCAAAATAACTTTTTATCTCATATTCTGAGAATTCCTTTTACTGATATGGGAAAGAATCTTACCTTAAGTAGAGTAAATACACATTTAAAATGTATTTATTTTCAGGTGGCATACTGAGAATCTGGAATGTGGAGAATGAGGTCTAGCACTGGTTTTATGTTAGAGTTAAAGCATAAAGTTGGAGAGGGAGGAACTGACTTCTGTGCTTTGCCTGTGTCTGTACTAAAACAACGTACATGACAGTGCATGCGAATGATTCTTTAAAATCTTACCCAACACTGAAACTTCTGAAAGAAGAATACGCTATTTAAAATAGTTCTCCCCTTAAATGAATTGCATGAGAAATGTTTTGGCAAAGAGCGAACAGCTGTTTAAATTTTTAAACCAACTGATCAATAAGTGGATGAAGCTTGAAAAGCTGATCACACTCTGACTGGTTCCTGGGGTAAACATAGAAATATTCATTGTAATGCAGAGATTTTGTGAAAAGTAAGTACTACTTATAGTTATTACAAAGTGAAATTAAGTGCATATGTAGTTGATTAGGTAACAAATCCAGGGACATAAACAATGAACATCATGGGTGGGAGCTAAACAACACTCTTGAGTCATCAGAAACACAACCACAAATTTTGTATGCAGAAGACACAGAACTGGCTCTCTGGCTAAAGGCAAATTCGTCTTGGCTGCAGAAGGGTTGCGAGGATTCCTACTCGGAGGAGGATGCAGCGCTGAAAAGGGCATTGTTACCTCCTCTTGAGCAGTTGGGACATTGCCTTGACTCAGATGTAGTGTATATGTTCGTGCCTATGTGCTGAGACTGGAAAGCAGTGCTATTCAGAACTGCACATGACAGCCCAGAGCTTGGCCAGTGCCTGGCGTATCCTTCTCACTAATGTAGTGCTTGTTCTCAAAAGCCCAGTATTCACAGGAATTCCTGCCCAAGGGTTGAGTGCCAGCTTGTAACGAATCTGAGGCTTCAAACAATGGATAATCAATGAAGCTAGAAAAGAACAATACCCATGTTGTTGCATGCTGTTCCCAGTGTTTTGCTAGATGCTCACAGTGTTTTTAGACCATCTCTATCTGCGGTAAAAGCTTACTGTGTCGTACTGCACTCTTACGGCACAGTAATTCTTACTATACTGAGGTTAAGGTTTACTTAATTGCTCGGAGCTAAGAGGGAAGTATAGTTACTGATGTGTGAAGTGGTTCAGTTTTTGTTTGGTTCCAAATTTGGTTGTTCTCTGCCTGGCTGTAGCCGTGCCGCTGACATAGCGGCTGGGATTATTTCCCAGCAGCTTGTGCTAGTGGATTTCTGTACTGACTAGCTGCCAGTAGTAATTATCCAGTAAGGGTATAAAAAGTTGCACAGTCCAAGTAGAGTTATTAGTTTCTAACAACTTGTCTCAGAAAATACCCAAATAGTAAAGAAAATGGGACTGCAGCTGTAAATAGGAAAAATGACAACAGGAGCACTGATAATAATTTCCATGAAAGTAGTGCTCAGATCAGGTTCTAATGTGATGTTTAAATATGTAGAAGAAAAAAGGACAGATCTGAAAGGTATTACAGATATTAAGTATTCTACAGTAGTTTCTTTCCTTCCTCGCTCCTCATCCTTTCCCCATGGCTCTGGAATTCTCCTCTGTCTATAACAAAAACTTCTGTTTTGTTTCATTTCCCCACATTGCATTCTGAGCTATAAGGAGAATATGAATTGTTCCAGGAACTATAGTAACCAGTGCATCTTAACTGGGATAAAACAAGACACAATTTGGCTCATAGTATGGACGAGGACAGTCATGTATAAAATTTGTTAGACAGCCCTGATTTACTAGAAAAAGAGTAATTCTTCCATGCCTAATGGCTTCTGCCATGTGTTTAAATACAGCTGTTATTTTCATTATACATTCTATTAAGTGAAGACCAATCTTGTTATAGAAGCAGAATAGAAATAGTTTCCTTGACTGAAAAACAAGTGTTGGGTGAATAAAAATTACAGACTCAGGCCCCAAAGCTTGGTTAATACACTTACTGTTCCCGGGCTTCTGAGTTCATTCCACCGAACACCTTGGCGTATAGTTTCAGAGTTTATTCTTTCTGAAAAGATATTCTACACAAGTTGTCCAAAGTGGTAATGTGATCAACAACTGAAAATACTGCAGGGAGATAAAATGAGTATTTCCCCGTTTGGTTCTAGACCATCTGCAAAGGATTGTTATCATTGACTGGAGAATGAAAATAAAATGATGTGGAACCTATGCCTGTTCCATTAGCAGAGGGTCCGTGTTAATTGATTCAACAAGTGCCTCAAGCACCACTGGCACCTCTTCTTTACTGTTAACTAATGATGGTTGTCTCACTGAGGTTATTACTGAGTCTATACTCATTTCCAGGAGCCCATAGCAGAAAATCTCTTTTTGGATCCAAACTAACATGCTCAAGATAAGTCTTTGTGGAAAGGAAGTTGTCCAAAGTGGTAATGTGATCAACAACTGAAAATACTGCAGGGAGATAAAATGAGTATTTCCCCGTTTGGTTCTAGACCATCTGCAAAGGATTGTTATCATTGACTGGAGAATGAAAATAAAATGATGTGGAACCTATGCCTGTTCCATTAGCAGAGGGTCCGTGTTAATTGATTTCAACAAGTGCCTCAAGCACCACTGGCACCTCTTCTTTACTGTTAACTAATGATGGTTGTCTCACTGAGGTTATTACTGAGTCTATACTCATTTCCAGGAGCCCATAGCAGAAAATCTCTTTTTGGATCCAAACTAACATGCTCAAGATAAGTCTTTGTGGAAAGGGAGTTAAAGGGCTAGTATCTACCAAAGATAATTGTTGTAGCTGTTATATATAGTAGTAATTTGGTATTAGCTATGGTATAATAAATATGCATTGTGCTTTGCTGAGAACGGAAAAAGAGTACGTTATTGCCTTGAGGTAGTTACCATGTGAATCGGACGTAACATGGGAAGCACAACTTCAAGTCCTCACAGAGGGGCAGGTGAGCACGTTCTGTGGGGGTGGGAGGTAAATAACTTCCGCTCTTAAGGTGAATTAAGAGTGAAAGGGAGTGGCACGGAGGGCAGAGAGGGAGTCCTTACTGGGAAGCTAATTGAAAACAGCAACTTTTGAGTAGGGCTGGAAGGAAGGAGTTTGTAAGGTTAGTATTTTGAGACAAAAGAACTTTATGAAGTGTGTATTGGGTCCATGTGGAGTTAAGGAAGCACACAACAGAATCTCGCAGAGTTCGCAAAACGGCTACCTAGGCTTCACAGACTTTATACAGTGCCCTGGTTAGCCTTGTTAACTTTATTGAGTGTGCTTCGAGGACATGCAGACTTTCAAAGTATGTGAAAGCCACTTTTAGTAATTAATTGGCTCGCTTTCTCCCACCTATTGCTTCATATCTAATAAAAGGCAACAGCGAGTCCTTGCCAAAGCCAACAGATACAATAATATTTAGGTTAGTTGGGTTTGAGATATGACAGGCTAGAAAGGATATCCCCAAAGACCTTAGAAGTGAAACAATCCCCATTTTTTGTCCTGTCTTATTTCTCCCATGACTCCCATATGATGTGCTCTTAGACTAAATTTTCCCTGATCTAATAAGCGATCTCAGGAAGATCAATCCAGTTTTAGAGAACGAGAAGTGTGTGTGTATGCATCTGTTTGAACTGATTTATAACTGGAAGCATGTTTCAACTTTACTGTGTCAGGGGGACATGCTGAAATTTCCAAGTGATAAACTGACTTCTGCCTTAAGCAGAGCAGCCATCATCCACGCTATCATCTACATCCATGCACACGCAGTGTGACACAGGAAATGACACACCATTATCAGATGGCTGTTAGATGGATGCAGGGAAATGGTGAGCTTGCTGGCATGACCTCAAAGACACATCCACAGATGTTCTCTAGTCACTTAAGTGTGTGCAGTTGAAGTGTGCTTGTTGTGCACTTGGGGAAATTTTTGTTTAAACAGAGAACACTTAAGTTTGGAGGAGGCCATGAATATGTTTCCAGAGGGAGAAGGGAGGAAACCAGCAAGCTTAATGGGAAGGAAAGCCATATAGATTTTCAAGAGACCAAGAAGAGCAAGGCAGTAACAAAGGGTCGGACATTCATCCTGACCTGACTTTATCTGCCTCCCACGGTAGGGAGGTGGCTAATGCAGTGGAAGCTTACTGTCACCTGCTATTGTGGTCTTATGCAAAGCATAGCCTTGTTAGACCTTAAAACGGGGACCGAACGTGCTGCTTCCTGAACTTGTCAAGAGGACACAACCTGTGCAGAATATAAATAAATGATGAATCAATTCTAAGAGAAGCCATGTGGAGGCTAGAGAGTCACAGGCGATCAAGGTCAGTGTGGCTCAGGGAATCTTTGCAAGAAGGGTCATACCACAGGACTGTCATGAGATAATCAGCCAGATCTACATCAGAACTGGAATCACCCAGTGCTTGGAAATGTTGCTCAGGGCAGGAACAAGCCTCTGGCTTCTCTGTCTGGTCTAGTCTCCGCTGTGCATGTTCTGCCCGTTGGTAAGAGTCGCCAACTTTCTCTCTTCAGGCAGCGCTTCATAGTCATATCCTTTTGCATGCTGTTGCATGCAGAACAGTTACTAAGGTCTTTCTTACTAGCTGGTCAAGTAATGCAGTCACAATTATACCTAACTGCTATTGGTTCAGAGTTAGACTTACATCCTCGCAACAGGCTATCTGTTAGATCACACTATCCTATGGACTGTGGCTTTATTCCTGGTAGCTCAGAACTATCCATAACACCCATGTTGTCTGCAGGTACAAGCAAAGCCCATGAAAAGATGTCATTCTGCAATGCCAGTCTGCGTTTCACAAGTGTCTGTGCATGTTACCTGTGATCATATCATGACACCTCTTAGTCATACATCCTCATCTGATGATAATAACTGGAAGAGACCAGAGCCATTAAAATTAGATAACCATAGATAACAGGTGCTTATGTATTATGTACTGTATGCTATTATTAAGAACTAGGAGCAGGAAGACACAGTGATACAACAGTTAACAGGTGCCTAAAGCGTTACTCTGTTATTTGCTGATACAGATGACTTGTTTCTCACCCTCGCAAAGGAAAGTTATGGATGAATCTGTCATAGGTAAAACTTTTGCCATTTTTAAGATGCAGGTCAGAGCAGTTGCGCCTGTTGACACACAGTTCTGTGGTATCAATAGTCTCAGCATGCACTGTGGTCCTTGCTTTGTTGTACATCATGGGTTCCCTTCTAATGCTGTGGCAGAGGCTGTCACAGCTACCCAGAAGACTGTGAGGAGGAGTACAGGACTTCAGCAGTCAGGGTCAGGACCTCTGAAAGGTGGTGTGGAGATGACTGCAGAGAATTTAAAAGGTGGGGTACCAAATGATAGGTACAGAAATACACTGTGCACCAAGCTGCTCTGTGCACAAACAGAAGTAAATGTATCGTGAAGAGTAAAGGCAGAAAATACTAAGTTCTGCTTCCAACCAAGATTTGTTGTATTATAATGGTGGTTAAAAGTATTGGGGGAAAAGCGCATGTGCAACAGTTAGGCAAGAATAATAAAATTCACATTTAAAAGCCAAAACAATAGAAAATGCATAAATGCAGCAATGGGATCTAGTGATAAATTTTAAGTGCAAAGTTAAGGAAAAGAGGAACAAGGTAGTTTATCCATCTTCCTCTGTCGTTAGCAAGTGTGAGGGAATGGGACCTGCTTGTATGGCAGGCCATTGCTTGCTCTGTAGCATCTGGGGGCGCATTCACCATAGGTAAAATACTCTTTGGGTACTCTATCTGTCCAGGTGGTACTGGATGCCAATGCAATACTGGCCATACTAGGGGACAAAGTGTCACCACTGATCTGTAGTCTGTTACTGTCCCCTTTCCTGATCTCCTTCCAAACCTGTGCCAGCATGTGCTGGCAACGCTCCTGTGGACTCAGGAACAGAAGGCAGAGGCTGCACCCTTGATATGAGTATTACCGTATCTCTCTGACAGCAGCTTTAGTGCTTTAGCATCAACCCAGATGTGCAAGGGTCAAAAGGACTAATAAGTTAATAAATTTTAAAACCACAGATTTTGGAAAAGTGCTTCTAAAATGCTAACAACATTTTTAAAGCTGAGATCTAATTTTTTACTTCATAGTAGGCTAAGGACAAATTTTGTATCCTACTGGCAAAGGAAGTTCACCACTTTTTCACAGGTTAGAGAGCATGTTAGATTTTACCTTCTTGAAATTTATGACCAAGTAAAACTTGTTATGAGTAGAAACTGTGCAGAAGGGAGGAGGTACAGATTATTAAAAATAATCCAGAAGAAGGTGGATTAGTAGGCTCAGATGAGGTAGCCGGATGTGCGTTGTCAGTGCGCTAGCAGTTTAAAGGATTCCTATGTTTACATACCTAGCAGAAGGACATGCTATAGCATGAATGGGAAATTGAAACTCCCTCCTGTGCATTAAGCTCTTCAAGGATGTAAGAGAACTGTTTTGCCCAGTATAATTTTGGGAATAATTTTCGCATTTGGAGAAAAAGGAGGAAACATGGACAGGTCGCAGTTTGAAATAAATCTGGGGGTTTAAAGTTTGTTGAAATAACAATTTTACTGAACATGCATAGTCCAAATCTTAACTCTATTGCACACAAAAGACAGAAACACCCTCGATGAGATTTTGTTTGGGATTAGGAATTATCCTGCCTTGGAGCAGGAGAATGCCATAGATCTTCCACTTTGTTCTTGTATGATTCTGTGTGGGACAATGCTTTGATGCTTTTTAAAATGAAACTGCATCTACACAGAGTTTTCAGATGCACTCAGACTCCAAAAGTTGATATAAATTACCTGACAATTGTATAAAATGAATGCAACTATAAATAAAACTACTCACTGCAGTCTCGCAGCCAGGTGTGCACACTTGCAGGATCAGATCTTGCAATTTTGAGCTTTTGAGGGGGAAGTACCATCTCTCTCTATGTATTTAAACATTGCTGCTACAATGAAACCTATATACTTATCTGTTCATGTAGCACTAAGTATAATATTTCAACAGTGTAAAATTGTATTTCCTACTATATCAAAAACAGTCTTAGAGCTCAGTAAAACAAGTGTGCTGTGGAAGTGATATCCTAAAAAGACTGTATCTAACCTGAATCTATTTTTGGTAATAGATAGTTCACAGAAAGTGCTAGTGTAATAACTGAACAATGGTTTGAAGCACCTTAAAAAGAAAATATATTTAAAATTTGAAACCATCAGCAAACTTGCATTTTCCTAGGGTGATCCATTTAAAGAGGTATTTCATTATAACGCAATATTTCAAATTCCAACTAGTCTCTTTTTTTCCGTGTAGAAGGGATGCGTAACAATGTCAAATGTTGCCATTGATACTAGAGCCTTAGCCTGCACAACAGATTTATAAGAGCAGAATGCTTTGTCCTCTCGCTCTTGCAGGAGCATCAGTTTGTAGAGTAACACATCCGTAATAGATCCAGGTTGCACCAGCAGCCAGTGGTGACACTCTTAAGAAAGGGCCGAATTCTCATACCTACGAATACATTTGTCAACAAAATATGAGCATGCAAGACAACAGTTCAGTCACATTTTGCTTTCATTTTTCCTCTTTTGTGCTAGGGCGTAACTTCCAACTGTCAGCTCTTTCAGCTGAGTGTCAGCCTTTTTATAATTGCTGCAGCATGTCAACCCCTTTAAAATTACCATAAGTCAGCTGTTTACCGTATTGACTGAAAGCATGCGTATTGGGTTGTTCCCCTTTGCCCTACCTGTGTTGCTCTTGGTGACGGCCAGGTGATTATTTTAGCTGACAATTCAGCCACTGGCGGGAATGCCCCCGGTGTATTTGATGTGGCTCTGGTGAGTCTGGGAAAGTCAGTCAGTCGCAGAACCAGACAGCGGGAGGAATGGGGCTGGACGGTGGATGTGCTTGGCAGGCTGGCTAGTGAGCAGACCGACTTACGGACCTAATCCCTTCCTTCCTTGCCTGCATATTTAGACAACCAGGAGACAATTACACTGTAGGTCGTGTGATCTTCGTGGGAATTTGCTCCTGAGAAGACCTGGCTACAGAAGCAGGAGAATCTGTTTGTCCTAGTGTCTGCCTGAGTTTTTGACTAACGCCATCATTATAGGATGTTAGCACCTTACAAATATTTAAAAATACTGCAATAACCCTATTTTTCCCTGTCCTCGCTGACAAAAAGATGAATGGGAAAGGGCTTACTCATGGCAAACCTTGTGTTAATGGTAATGTGCCAGTGTGTGTCTGGTTTTGGACTGTGTCCGGTGACTGGTTCCTGACTGTGAACTGGAGGTTTTGCTGGCATTTTTCTGTGTCTGACATCCAATTTGGACCTGTGCTGCAGAGGGAAACAGTAGTAAGCTAGTAACGGAGTGCCAGATAGTAAGAGGATGACAAGTCTTTTCCAGTCTTGTGTGAATGTTTTTGAATGAGCAGTCAGTGTGCTAGGGGCCAGTGAGCCAACAAATGTGTTCAGCGTTCCCACAAAATAGTCTTCAGAATAGTAGGAGGTGTGATTTCGAAGGGGAGGCATTTGGAAGCTATAGATAGTGGAGTTAGGCAGGGGAAGTGAGCTGGCAGGAAGGTGCTTTGAAGTTAAATGGGGCGCTGTGCAAGCCTTTCCCACAGCAGCTCTGCCCGTCCAGCTAGCACGTCCTGCTGGCGTGGAGCAGCCAAGGGCAGGAGGCTGCCGGCATGTTTCCCTGTGGGAAAAGAGGAATGAAGGTTATAGGGAGGTGTCAAGGGGACACACGCATGGGGTGGGACACAACGAAGTCTGAACAAGGGGCACCTCTGCCAGCACCGCAGCTGTAGCAGTGAGCGGGACTGGCTGTGTGTATTTCAGCTGCTTTCACCAAGTCTCTGCGTACGGTGAAAGTGAGGCCTCTGAGGCTGAATTGTCTGACGCTCTCTCCTTTTATATTAGCCGTATTATTTACCAGTTTCGAAAATGATTCAGTAGGGGATAACTAGTGTTCTGAGATCATGATGGGTCTAGTCAGCTTTCCAGAGAGTACAGCAATTACCGTGTGAATAGAGGTGAACGCAACAGACAGGGCGGCTGCTCTCTCTAACCTCAGCATTAGTCTTCTTGTGTTTATGCGCACAACTCTTCTCTGTGATTAGCCTCAATGGAAACACCGTCGTGAGGGTCCTGTTAGCAGAAACAAGTTAACAGGCAAAATGGAGGGGGGTAGGTGTTCTTCTGTCTTTTTCATTTTTAATTAAATAAGGCAAAATACACAGTAAGTGAAGACTGATTTGCATGAAAATTTGTATGCATGTATAGTAGATCTTAATGTTAACGCGGGAAATTACTTACTTTCAACTCAGTGGCCTGTATATTTGATTTTTAGAATTATTTGCTTCTTTGTAACTTTCACTAAGTTTCTATTGCAAAATAGTGCCTCTAAATTCCTTGTGAAATACTCAAGCACTTTGTAGTCTAGTAGATAAGGACGTTGCCTTCTGTTGGAAAGTACTTTTTATTAAAATCTATTGGCAGATTTTCGATAAATTCTTCTTTTTTTCCTCTGTCAAATGTATTATTATGAGTATAACAATGAATGCTATCATTAAGAAATACCATGCATTTAATAGCCATAATTTAAAACTTTTATTCCACGAGCAAAAGTGTGTGTGTGTAAAAGCCAGTTTTCATTGGAGTTTTGAATGCAGCTAACTCTTGGAATGAACTAGCAAATATCCTTTGTTTAAACTTAACAATGCTTGTATTTGATATTTTCAGAATTAATTTTTATAGCAGATTTCATTATATCTCTGTTGTGTTCTGGGTACAATAGGGCAGCTCACTTGCAGCTGAATTAAAATCTGTGGTTTAATAGCAGTTTGACTTGCCTAGGCAATAAACTATCATCTCCCATAAATGGAGGCGCTATCAAGATAAAACATGTTAAGTTAATTCTGTAACAAATCCCTGTGTTGCTGATGGAAAATATTCCAGAAGAATTACTCCCTGCTATGCATGGGGGCTTCATGAATTTCAGATAATGGAGATTACTATCTCTGAGGGGTCTGCTGAAATATACCCTTTCCCAAAGCACTGTCTGAATTCCTCTTGGAAGTCCTTGTGGATCAGAAACTGGCTATGGCCTAACTACACTTTTGTTTGCTCTGCTTTAACAGAAGGCATGATTTTAAGCTGACTTCAGGAATTTGGTGAAAAATCCTGTGTGGATACACTTAATTCAGTTAAACCTAGCTAATACAAATTTAATATGCATGCGTAGTTTATGGGTATAAGCTAAGCTAACAGAGTAAGTTTTTAACTGTTTACCTAAATCAGTTTTTAAACAGACAAGGAAAAACTTTCATATAATGCAAGATTGAGAAGATTGGGACTGTTTACCTTGGAGAGGAAATGAATTAGATGAATCAGAAGTGAGATGATAAAAGGTTACAGACAACAAAGACGTAGGCCCTACAGAGCAAGAAATGCTATTCTACCATCAGGGAAGAACAAGGAGCATTCAGTGAAGCTTAAAAGAGGCAAAGTCAAAAGTAAGTAAAAAGAAATGCTCTGCCATGCAGTGAACTAGTTGCTGATGGAACTCATTGTCGCTAGATATCTCTGAGGGCAAGAGTTTAACAGGACTCCAGAGGAACTCAGAGTTATGTGCAGGGTAGGCTTAGTCTTGACTTAACTGGAGGGGGTGGTGACTTAACTGAAGAGGGTGGTTTGAGTGAAGGAGAAGGAAAGAGCTGTGAAGCTTGATGGTGCAAGAGCATGCTGATGCTTAGAAAGCTCAGCACTAATGTATACACTCACCTGTTTAGGTAGATAACAAGGGTATCCAATTGCAATGGTAGGGCTTAAAAACCAAAAAGAATGGTGGAAAAGGTAAATGCCTGTTTGGTTCAAGCTGGTCTGCTATTAATGAGGTCAAAAGGACTTTTTTCGCATGTCTTTCCTATACACAGCTGCTTGTGCAATCTTTTGGTTGCAGGATTCTGGCTGGGTAGATCTCCAGTAGCAATTTCTTGTTCCTGTACAGATCACCACAGTCGTACCCATTTCTTTCCAAAAGCTCATCATGTCTGCTTATGCCTTAAAAGCTACAGCAGGCTCTGTTGCAGTCTCATTAGGAGTTTGAATCACTGCATTTCAGTGTTTCTAAGGAGCAAATGTCGCAAATTTGTCTGTAAAGGCGACTGTCTCTCCCACACACTTGGATAACAGAAAGTACCTTTGTCTGGTTACCAGAGCATGAAATAGGACAGGCCTGGAAAACTTTCAGTGTTGCTTAATGCTTGGTCCTTGGGAAAGGAAGCGCGTCATAGGACTAGGTGGTTTGTTCTTGGTTGTAGCTGCTAATCAAATGAACTGGGGTCCCTTTGTAAATAGCCATAGAGAAGCAATGCAGACAGAGCAGCAAGCCAAAGATGACCTGTTCTTATCCCGCTGCCTCACTCTGGTGACTCTAGTCTCTTAGACATACAAAGACACCTCTTGGACACAGTTTCTAGAGCTTAAAGGGGACTAAATTTTGCTGGTCAAAACAGGAGAGCCTGGAATCAGGCTCCTGAGTTGTATTTGTGGAGGCAATGGGAGAGTGCAGTGCAGAGTTAACCAGCACTTCTGGGTTGGTCTCAGTTCAGCCTGGAGAGCTGTGTGCTACGAGTAAGAGAGGTCTGGAAAGTGACTTCTTTTTGATGTGGGTTCTTGCCTTTTTGTTGCTTACTGCTCTACAGCAGACACTGAGGGCGTCTGTGCTGCCTCTTGGCTCTCCTTAGTCAGCAGCTGGTGCTTTGTTATCTGTGAAAGAAGCCTAATCATCTTCCTAGGTAGGCAGCTAGGTTGTGCTGGGACCCAGCTGCTACCTGGATCTTCCGTGCTGCTGCTGCAGACCGCACATTGTGGCAGCCCAAGAACGTGTGCAGTATGCTATTTCTTTTGTCTCATGTGCTCAGCTAACCCTGCCAGGTTGTTTGATCCACACACAAGTTCTCTCACTGTTTGCTGTTTATGATGGAATGAGGCCACAAGTTAAGTCTAAGGCCATTTAATCATTCACTTTGTCCCTATCATCTACCCTCACATCCCGCCATCCTTAGTCATGCCTACGGTATCAGTAGACTAATTGTGCTATGGTGGAAAGACCTGACATGCAAATCTGCCATTGCTCGTTACGGTGGCCTGGTTTGCGCACCGAGTCTTCTGACTGTCTCTCATGAACTCCATGGGATTACAGGCTGTTGACAATGACCCAGTCATATTCAAAGCCTGAGAAGTACCCTCTATGTACAGAGGATGTATTTTTCTTTTTTTTTGTTTTGTTATTATTTTATTGCTCTTCATTAGTGTAAGTGAGAGACAGGCATAGGACAAGAGAGAGTCAATGTTAATTTTTTTCCTACTACTTTCTTCTCCTCCCCTCCATTTCTTCTAGTCCTTCTTTGTGGATTTATGAGGACACAGCTTCATTAGACCTGGCAAACTGGAGGTAGAGGTGATGGTTAGGTGGGGGAGGAGAGCTGGTCAAAAGATTTTTCCAAAATATTTCATTGGAAACACTTCAGATTTGATCTGATTTCAGTAAATCAAAGACAGGTACTCACAGTCGCATCTGGACTCATGGCAGGCTGAAGGGGAGCCTGTTACTTGAAGATATTCCTTGCAGAAAAGCCTGATACCCTTGCACTTCCACACTTGGTGGTGTGGAGCCAAGACACTGAAAGCTGTGGAAGTCCCAGCAGTAAACGGTGCTTACCTCTCAGGTCCTCAGCAAAGAGCCTAGATATTTCAAAAGCTCAGCTAGCTCTGGAGAGGCAGCTGGACCACAGTATCTGGAAACTCTGGTTTCCCAGCCCACGTCGGTGTGGCTGCGGGATGGTGCTCAGCCCTTTTGGAGCCCTGGCCCTAGGAGGCCTGGCAGCTTGCTTGGAGAAAATGACATGTTCCTCAGGCTCACGGCTACTGCTAGCACAAATACCAGTTTCCCTCAGCCCCAGAGAAGTGAGGGGAGCCACCTCCCTCCCAAAGCAGCAGCCTGCAGACTGTCCCAGCTATATGGCGGTGGCCGCTTTTAAAATGTTATTCTCTTTGTTAAAATGTTCCTTCAATCTAAAGGAAAATGAAAGCAAATAGAAAGTAATTCCTGGTGAACATGAACTGCTGTCTTCTGGCTGGCTCCAAAGGGGAGCCTGAGAGCAGCTTGCCAGCTGCACTGAGGAGCAACTTCTTCTGTTAAAGAGATACGGCAGTGCATTTCTCGTCCCAGCTGGCATTCACTGCAGCTCATGTTTATGGCTCTTCCTGGTGGAAGTAAAGCTCTCCAGAGGACTCCTGGCTAATAGCACAGTCTAATGGAAGGGCCCCTCTGCTGAGTGATGCTGAGGATGGAAGCATGAGCCTTACAGCTTGCGTTAAAAAGTCAGGCCCTGTAACTAAAAGCTGTAATGATTCATTTCCTTCGTGGACGGACTGTACAGAGGCATGCGTAACAAACAGTGATGAGTGCTAGGACGCTAGTAAAACCAATATAAAACAAAACCGTGCCAGTAAAAGGACCACTAAAAATATGTCAGCGAAGAAATAAAACAAAGGTGATTCTACAGCCAGGAAGTTTTTGTCAGTCTTTCTTCTGGGAATAGCAATTGTAATTCTGAGATAAGTAACATTAATACTGAAATAAGACTTTTGTGCATGTATACAAATACAGTTTCTAGAGGGGGTGGTAGTTTTAGAAAAGCCCTTTTCTGATGCGTATCTATTGCACTTTTTTGAAATATTATATGCGCACTAAAATATACTGCAAGTGTGGTGGTATGTCTTGTATTTAGATCTAATGTTATGATGGCTATAAAATAACCCATTTAGAATAATATGCAATTGGAATCCATTAATTTTGTGTGTTAGCCTAAAATTTCTGCTGTAGCAAGGTTATTTTTATGTAAATAGGGAAGTTTGGATTGTAAAGTAAATAATTTCCATTCCATATTCAGCAACTGAACTATATTTCTTTTTGATACTTTTGCAAAATGTGTTACACAGAATTAGTAAAAAAATCACTTGCTAGAGCTTTTATATTTAATTTCACACGGCTGTGCTAACTGAAAGAGGCAGTACTATGTTAGAAATACAATATTTTCTTTGTTTGGAGAGGAGGATGTTACCCACTATTTGCTTACTTGTTGTTATTGGTTGTTACTGGGAAAGCTAACATTTTGGAGCTGAAATTAATACAGTTGAGATACATTAAGAAGAAAAAAAAAAAAAGAGAAAAATGTGTGTTCCTGTGAAAAATCCCTTTGTAGGTAATAGTATAGCTATGTGTCATTTTTTAGCTACTGAAATGTAAAGTAGGTAATTGGAAAATGCCTACGTTTTCCAACTCCCTAGGATACTAATAAGCATACTTCTGATACAAACACTGCATGTAATGGTTTTACCAACTCAGCCTGCTGCTGATGAGGTACCGGTACCATCAAATCAAAGGCCATACCAAATGTGGTTAGGTGCTGTCACAGTAAATTTAACCCTCATCTGTTAGGGAAAGAGTCCAGGTGAAAGGTCACTTCCAACATCAAAGTGGCCGTTTAATGCTTTTATTTCCTCTAATTGGAAATGATAATCAATGAGAATCATTTATAAAGCTTGTCCAGAGTAGTGATTCTCTGCTTAAAATGACATCTTCTGTCTAAGGCAATGTAGTTGCAATCAGGTTTATGCCATATGACCATAATGGGATTCAGAACTTAATGATGTATATGGTTAACTTGTTTGTAGTACTTGGCAGATAGACCTGAGTAGGTCATTTCTCCGATAGGAACTTCATCGCGTTTGACCTTTCGTCATCCAAGGATTTGAGTGAAGTATTACCTTCTCTGGAATTAGGTGCTTGAGTAAAACATTTCACGGGCCTGCTTAACAGCTCATCTGTGCTACAATAGCAATTAATGTCTGTGTAAGTAAACTTTCTATTTTAAAGGTCATTAATTTTCTTTACATGATACAGCTCAGAGAGCCTGCTACTAAAATAATTGGGAGGTAGAGGTATTGATTTATGAGGGAGGATTAAAAAGACTAAAAATCTAAAGATTAGCTAAGTGGTGACTAGGAAAGGGTGTGATGTAAGTCTGCCTCTTGGTGTTTTTGTTCGTATTGTCTATCTGGGTGAAGTTCTTCGGCTTTTGTTTCAAGAGAGTCAAACTAGATGTTCTAGTCAACCTTTCTGGTCTTAAAGCCCATACACCCTCATTATCTAATTCTTTAAAGCTCGAGTAGCAACACGGTTCTTCTTTACATGGGGAAATATTTTACCCTACAGACAAACCAACTGGGCCAGTTCTGCTGTAAGACCTGTGGGTGTAAAGGGTGTTTGTGTGGTGCTGTAGCTCCAGTAACGCAGTTGTGCCACTGCATTGTTTTCCTGGGTCAGGGTGGAGGCTGTGTCAGGCAGCTCTCTTTCCACACAGAGGCTGCTTTGCAATGGTGCCACACCACTGTGTTAGGAGATCGCTTTTTGCTCTGATGGAAAATGTTCTTAGTCCTGGCTCTCCTTTACGCCAGTTCTGAGTCACCTGTACAGGAGTTACTTTGGTTTTACAGCTGTGTTAGGGACAGGCTGCGTTTCATTAACTTTATGAAGACTGTGCTAATGTGAACAAGGGGGTTGTAGGACTGAAGCATTTCTCACTGATGAGATTGATTCAACAGTAATTCCTCCTACGGATCTGTTTTGGATTTGGTCCTTCAATTGGCAGCACAATTAGTTCTGTAGCATCTGGAAAATGGTTGTGCATCATACATTACCAACATAAGAATTCTTATTATAGTATATTATTTACCTGTAGCAGTGCCCACTATTTACTGGGGCTTTCCAAAACACAAGAAGATCTTTACTCTGAAGTAATCACAAACTAAATAGTCAGTAGCTTACCAAAATTTAGAAACTAACCATTGTTGCCAACTAGATCCGTAGAGAATATTTGGTGGCATGGCTCATAGTACATCAATTAAGAATTGCTGATGAGAATCCAACACAGTAAGTAACGAAATTAATGGAAGGGCAAGCAGTGGAGCTTCTTGCAGTATTTCAGTGTTATAAAGCTCCATTTCTAAATTAGGAGAGTGCGCATTACCAGACTTTAAACTTGTTACCGATCCAAAACTGAATGTTGCCTATTAAACACTATGGGACAGTGTCATCTTTGTGAGGAAACCACGTGGTGAACTGTGCAGGAGAAAGCAACGTTTTCTTTGGCAATTAAAAAATAGGTATCTGTTTGAACCTGTGCAGAAGCTGAAGTGTGAGAAAGGCAGAGTGAAACAGGTCAAAAGTAAAGGAGAATAACCAGAGCTGAGCCTCAGTGAAAAGGGGGTGAGGACTCCAACGCCTGGCTTCTCTGCCTTCTTGTGGGGCTGAAGCTGCTTGTGTGTGTGTGTAGACATACTTAATGCAGTGAGATTGAGATCCTTAATCTGGCACTCCCAAACAACAACAACAGTTAAAAATTTTGCATCATATTTTTCTAGAAACTGATCTGAATTGTAAGAAACAAATTCACAAAGAAAATGGAGCTGCAGAATTCTATTGCTTAACCAGTATTTTGCAGTGTACAGGCTTTCCTTTCACTTTTTTTAAGCAGAGTTTAAAGCATCGTGTGAGGCACATCTTCTGTTGGATTTGTTTTAGTTTTGCGTAAGATATTTCTGTGAATGAATGTGAGTTCTCTTCCCCTTAAGACTTCTGTTGACTGGCAGAAACCATCTGTTTAGATCTTTTTATGCCTGTTTAATTGATAATCAAGACTGAATCCTGTTGTTTAGCAAATCTGACTTGCCTGTTAGTAAACTCTATTCCCACATTAAACTCTGAAGTATAGAGTACACAGAGAAACAAATTCCTGACCTGTAATAAAACTGACAACCTGTACCTTCTGCTAGTATCTGTAAGTACAGCCTCTTTAATCATGGTCTAATTGAGGCTTTGGTATTAGAAGAGGAGACTGGTAGAGCCTGAAGGGACAGTTTATCTTAAGATGCCAAGAAAACTTCCAGGGCTCCCTAGCACACAGAGAGAAGTGAGTTATGTTCACCTGTCGGGAAGGGAAATTCAGCAGTTCTGCTAGGCTTCGCAGTTCAAATCATGAATCAGGATCCCAGTGATGAGTATGGCTTAGGAGTGATGAATGATTTATGAATGGCTTCTGCTTTTTAGGTTCTGGAGGAATCTTCTTTTCAAGCTTTTTCGTATGTTCTGCCCACCACCTTTCTTTAAGGGAAATTTGCAAGTGTAACAGAATACCTTGATTATTAGAACTGAAGGTTTAGGGAAAAAAAACTACTGTAAAAGTAGGAATTTGATCATAAGAGTTAGCAGGAATGTGCCTAAGCCTCCCCCCCTACACACCCCCCTTGCTAAGTCTGCATGTCTCTAAAGGGCGTGTATAGTGGAAAACTCTTACTGCTCTCTCACATATGCCCTCTGTTCTCGTTGTGTTCCCAGCCTGCTCCAGGTCTAACTGATGATAACTGCAGTAGTGCTTTCTCCTGGAAGAAACTGACAGTCTCCAAATCTTGCTCTTAATATGTTGGGTGCAATCAAATTCAGAATTGAAAGTAGGGGAAAGACAACTTTTCTTTCTGCAATGGACATGCCCCAGGAGCTGTAGATTGTGAGGCTTCAGGAATTTGAACACACCAGGGGCTGGTCACAGCTGTCTACTGGTGTCGTGCTACTAAAGCAGTAACTTTCAATGTGGTCTGCAGACTCCCAGGTTTCTGTTGATAGCTTTTGCAGGTGGCCATTGCCTTCTCTCTGCCACAAAAGGTAACTAAAATCATGTAAAAGGCTACAAAGTTATAAGGGAGCCTGCATCTACCCTGAAAAATTTGTAGGAATCTGAAAGGGGGGGAAGGATAGGGGATAGGTGGGTGGGTGGTTGAATAAAGTTGACCCAGAAAACTGCCAAGTAATTAAAAGAGGGATCTATGATGTAGTCCACGGTCAGTGCCATTGTCCTGGAAATGCATCTGTACATAGAAGTATGCATGAGGAAATCCTTGCAACTGTAAGCAAAATTCAAAAGATTCCCTGCATTATTTTTTTGAGGTAAGGAGTCTGCATTATTCTTTATACCTGCATGCAAGCTACATGGCAGGTTTCACTCTCCCAGACTAGGAGCTGTGATAAGTAATCACACAGATTCTTCTAGTTGTTCTGCTGCAATTACTAAGGTTTAGATTGCAGCTAAGCATTATTCTCACAAGGCTTAATGTTGAAAGACAGGTATTTTCAACTGCTACAGCATAAGTACCAACATTCCTGTTTGAAATGGATTACGTTTCTGCATGTAAGAGTTTTATTTATGGCTGTTGTCTGAAGTGTTGCATCTTATGCTCTGTCTTCACAAACGTGGTGCACATGTTTTAGGGCTGAAGCGTATATTTGTAAGGGTGAGAATGGTTTCAGTTGCCCATGAACACACTGCGTGTAGCTTGGTTATATGGAAGGAGTTTTTGTAAAACACAACTAGGATTTGAATTTAGAGTGTAGTAGCACTATGCCAAATGGGTGATTCTGTCCCCAGAGTGCCTCTGTAGTTCAGATTAGGTGGAAAAAGGGGGCCTTAGTGCAGAGTGAGAGGGCCCAGGTGAGAGTTAATATAGAATAATTATAACTTGCTCCTTCCCCAAGTAGACAAACCCTAGAGAAATTTACTCTTTAGCCATCAGGCCAACAGAGACTCTCTTTCCTTGGATTCCTCCTTATATTACAAACCCTTTGTAAATATTTCCTTTGGCTTTAAATGCAACATTTCATAGTCTTAGAATTTTTTTTTTTTCCATAATGTAAATGGACGCTTTCTTGTAGGTTAAATGGAAGCAGTCATGATGCTGGCTTGTTTACTTGCTTTGTATAGGGAATTTGGTATGACACCTTTTCCTCATTGTGGTATGTTACTTTCTTTCTTTAAAATAAAAAAAAAAAACAACCCCCCTAATACTAAAATCAGTGAGCATGGAGCAGAATACATTCTCTTGAAACCCTGGTAGACTTGATGAGCAGCTTTTCTACTTAATCCTCAAAGTTCTAGTGCCACTTTTCTCCCACCTTCATGATTTCAGTCCCAGTTTGGCCCACTGCATAACAAAAAGAAGCTCAAAGGATGCCATAAGTTATATTGGCATGTGTGCTCCCTTGAGAGATAATGCGCTGCTTCATCCAAGTCCCAGGGTACCCTGACACTCATCTGCCAGGGAACTCCTCATCTGCCTAATGTGGGATTAGATGCTGTATGAAGCATTTGCTTTTTCTTCCTTTTTAATACATTGTCTGAATACTAAATATCCCTTTCTACACCCACATAGCTTACCTCTTTCATGTTGTTTTATAATAAGTATCCGTTATTAGCATAATAACTGCTCAAAGTGACATCTTACATTGTATTGTCAAAGATCCATGTATTAATATTTCCACAGTTCTGATGCTATGATACACTGTAGTACTGTAATTTTACCAGAGATTATTATTTTTATGTCAAAGATCTGCCTATTCCATTTACATACCATACAGTGACACCAAAGCTACTGATAGTGGGCTGTTACGAAGCTTCTGCAAAGCAACTTGTCAAAAAGAGTATGTAAAAGCATACCAAACCTCAGAGTGCTTTGATTGCTTCTTGAATTGCTTGAAAAAGGAGAACGAGGAAATTCATTCATGCAGTGTTTCCCTGTTGCGTATGTATTTGTTTATCTCAAAATTGTTTAGGCCTGTCTTATATCCTGTCTTCCAAGCGATGTGAGTTGGCAAAGGCCAACACACCAGTCTTAACTCTATTTTATTATTTATCAAAAAGCCTTTGTATAAAGATTAACTGTGCTCTCTATTTGCTATTATTTCCCCCCACTGTTCAGTAAGTACCCCAAGCATTTTGATAAGGTGATGGAAAGGTTGTCTGGTTTCATTGTTGCTCCCCTCAGAATCTCTTGTATCCTCTGGCAAAATGTTATCTTGTACTTTGTTACAGTAATAGTCCTCAGTGATTCAAAACAGGTATTCTTTTGTCTCTTACCCTAACAATGCACGTAGGGGAGACCGTTTGTTCTCTTTCACCAGCTCGCTGCTGTTAACAAAAGCAACACTGGATCAGAAGAACGGCTGTCTTTACACCCAGTATCAATAGATCACCCTCCTCCTCCTGCATGATGATAAGCAGAGAGGGGGCCGCGAATGAGCAAAATCATCTTGACTCTTTTCTCGCTCTCTAGGCTACAGAATTCCTTTTCCCTCTCTGCTACAAGGCATGTTTCAGTGCGTGGTTAGAGAAGATAACAGTAGTACTTGCGCATACGTGTACAGTTGCGAGGTATCCTTCTTGAGGTGCCCCAGTTCTAAGCCAGAGTCTATAAAATAATTCAAAAAATATTTACTTGAGGTGATGATTTCCTTTGACAATAGTGTACGTAAAAGGTTTGCGTGGGTAGAACTGCTAAATCCATACTGCGTTTACATATAAAACGTTGAATCTAGGAAAATATTTCATCAAGCTACTCCTTTTTTACCATTCACTGCTTCTTGAAAATGGTCTGACTCCATCACATTTTTCAACGTATAATGAATGCTGAATCAGTGGATAATGCTGTTTTAGCCCTCTTTGCTTCTTTTGGGGTGGCAGGGAGGAGGGTTTATGGGAGAGGAGTTTGTTCTGTTTTTTTCTGGGAAACTTGGGAGAAGACATTTTACAGAAATCACTCGTGTGTAACAAATAGACTCGGCCCTAAGGAAACCCACTTCATCGTGAGGTCTTCTAAAGAAAACCAAAGGATTGAAGTCGCAGATGGGAAGGGGAGGGAAGAAAGAAGGAAACAGTGCTCATTTCACCCCACCACTGGAGATCCCAGAGACCTGGTCTGGATTGTGCTTGGCCTCAGCTCAGATCTTCACTTTGTGCAAAACCATCTCTCGCCCCATTTTGGGAATGCTCTCACTACACAGCTATAGGTTCTCCTGGGATGCTCTATTACCCTGAAGCTCTTCTATCATGAAAACAATAATGCTAATGGTCATAAGGCCAGAAAGAGAGTGAGAGTGACTTGGAAGTTTTCTGATTTTGGCTTCCATGATTGTTCTGTATAAGGTGATACAAGCCCAGGTAGAAATAGTGAAGAAAAATCTACCTCAGAATAGCTTTCAACCTAATGATTAGGTCTGTCTCCTCAGAAATGAAAGCCCTGGTTTAAAGTTCCTTCCCTACCTAAGAGCAGCAACTTAAAATGATGACTCTGTCTCTCTGTTTGTCATAAATACTAGCACACCATAAACATGTGATTATCACTGCAGAAATCATAACTTATATTCCAAGGTCTTTCAATATTTGAGGGGTTTGGGTTGTTTTATTGAGCCATAGTTATTTGCCAAACATTACCTGAATTTCTCATGAACAATACTAAGATCACAGTGAATCTAAAAGGCATGCAATAAAACCAATGTCCTCATCCCCTAAGCAGACTTTGACCCAGCCCTGATTGCAGTCTCTGCTAAGAGAGAAAAAACTTTGAAATGGTATTTTGGTGCACTGCAGCACCTACACGGTGGAGTTTGCCTTTCCATCCTCTGATCTAGTCAGGGATGGCAGGTTCTTAGTTTAAGGACTACAAGATTCATAGAAATGAAACCCTAAATAAGAGAGAGGAGAATCAGTACATTCTGTAGTTATTGTAATGTATTTATTTGAGCTTGTTCGGTTCAATTATTTATGGCTTTAAAAATTTTGGTGTGATTTCCATTTGTCTGGTGTTAATAATTTCAAAGGGTCAATGAAAAGTACAATATTTTCTGTACTTATTTCCATTCTGACTAATGAGACTTCTTGTGGTATTTAGCTATGCAACAACATACTGCAAGATAGGAAGAGACTGTGTTCATGAAGATCTGGAGGGACCTCCCAGACAGGCAGTTTCTCTAATATGCCTGTTGGTTCTCTGGTTTCTCTGATGAGATTTTTGTTGTAATGTGCATTTATGATGAAAATTATAACTTCTGTACCTCTGCAGTAACTCTAGCAAACTGCCCTGTTGAGAGTGGCTTGTTCCACAGAATTAAAATGTAAATGAGCTCATTTATTTCTAATAGAATAGGTGGTGTACTCCGTAAATCTCGCAGTACCTGGTTGAACTCTTTCTCACACAGACACAACTCTTACTGATTTCTACAGAAAGTTTGCTGGAACATCATGGACTAGGACCATGCATAGAAGTGTTCTTGTACTGACTTACCTGGTGGTGAATACTGACTCACCAATTAACTTCAAAGGCAAACAAACGAACACCTTCACATTTTGTTCCTCTCCTCAGTCATAAATTCAAAGTGGTAGGCTGGACCAGTGGTAGGTAGGATAGGACTGTGATACTGATGCTGGTTGTATTTATTAAGACTACGTTATGGTGTAACACGGTCAATTTATGTTTTGCCTTTAACAATTCTAAAGTGGTTGGAAACAGTAGGTTACTGTGTTCTGTTAATGTAAATCTGAGTGGCTTCGGGGAAAACTGCTTCCCTCTCTCTCATCTGTCGAGGTAATCAATTTATTTATTTGGGATTCTGGACTTGGAATTGATTTCGTTTATGTGCTTTAAGCTCCTGTGAAACAGTGACAAACATGCTCAGTAACTCTGCAGATCTTATTATCTGAAGTCATTGCATTATGTGACCTCTCACTTTCCAAATCTTGAATATTGGTATCTGTTCTAAGAAGGTCTCTAAGAGCAGCTCCGAAAGGAAGCTGAACTGCCCCCAAAGTGAAGTTTTGTAAGAATTTGGGGAATGGGGAAAATATTAGTTCACTTTTCTCCTAAATGTTTATATCTCCATCTTCATTATACTAGCTAAAATGAGAAGGAGGTAAAAAGGCTCTCCGTGCTCTTTCCAACCAGCTTTGGGAAACACTGTATCTGGTGTGCTGCTTAAGACTGTAACAGAACGAGCTAAAAAGCCATGGAGATCAGCTTGTCCCAGGTTTACTGAAAAATACAGTTTAATGAGAATTTCTGCTTTAATAATAAATAAGGCTCTTCTCCTTGAGTCACAGACTAATCAAGTGGCATTTCCAATAGTACTGCTCCATTGGGCTTCTGATTAGTAGGAGCCTCAGTTAATGTGAAAGGATACACTGCATCTTCAGATGCTCGACTGCTGTGAAGTACAGAAGTAGTACGTCTGTTTTCAGGCAGTGTTAATCACCTATGCTTTAAGGCCATTTGTGCATGGATTAATGCAGCAAGAGCCAGGGTAGAATTGGATCATGAAAATACTTAGGCCTAATTATCTATTTATTAATTCATGCCTCTATTGACTATCAGAGGACTTGATTACACATACAGGCAGCTAGGATCAGGACCTAAACGTGCTGGGGGACCGCATTTAGGGGTAGAGGGGAGAAACCCTATATAGAGCAATAAAAGAGGAATGGAGCTAAGTTTTCTTCTCGAGATTGTTACTTAGGAAAAGTGAGTAAAGTTGAAAGCTACCCCAAGCGAGTTACTGCTGTCTGCCCCCCTCCCGCCCCTTCTGGAAGCGTCAGAATTGTCGCAGCCAGCTCCCAGCTGGCCCTGGCTTGCATCTCTGGAAGGACACTATTACAGAGCTTTTTGCAAATGTGTAAGACGTTTTTTCAATAGCTTATTATATATAATATTTAATTTTATTAAAGCAAATTTCATTTTAAGAAAAAATACTACAGAAGAGAGGCTGGGGAAACCGAACCTTTTTGTAGGTTTAGAGAGGCTTTAAAACCAGATCTTTTCAGCTGTTCTTCCAGAATTTTCCCTATCTCATTAGCTCCTTATGATTCTTATGCAAAATTTTAGGGGAAAAAAAAAACCAAATCATTAAGTTAGTTTAGATACATCTTTTATGTAGTTTAGATACATCTTGTAGTTTAGATACATCTAAACTTGTAGTTTAGATCTTTTTTTTTCTTCTTTTTTTTTTTCTTTTCTGTTTTCAATATTTTATTCACAATCTGCTCAGAGTGATCATGTCTCTGCCCTGCTTTAGTTCGGGCTGAAGGAAGCCTGAGCAGGACAACTATCAACACTTTCCCAAATGCCTGTTCACACCTGAACTTGCTCTTTATCAGGAGGTTTAGGTTGAAAACTGGGAAGGACTGAGATGAAACGGGAAAGCACCGGACCCCCGCTGTAGTAAGTTCCCATGCCTTAATCAGGAAAGCCATGAAGACTAAGCCCAGCCCTGTCTAATGCTGTTTGCTTTGGAACGTGGCTGTAGCAGGTTTCACAGTCTTGGATGCCAGCTCATGGCAGCAGATAGCTCTTTACTCCAGCCATAATCCAAGCCCCGTTTTCTTTCTGCCTACTCCTTAATAGTCAGCACATCTTCCATATGTGCCCCACCTCGCAGGTGTTTTCAATTTTGCATAATCCTTTTACTTGACCTGCTCTATATTCTGAACCTTTTTCCTCCTCTGGTAAATATTAGTTATATTGAATTTGGAGCAAAGCCGTTGTCTCAATGCTTTCTGTATCTCAGGCTGAAATCCCGAGCTTGCTGCTTTTAAAATGGAACCTCTACAATGGCCATCATAAAGGTGAAGATGGTTTTCTGGTTTGGGGGTTTAAGGTGGTGGTTTTGTTTTGTTTTTTTTTTCTTCTCCTCGGTTCCTTGAGGTGTTGGTGATCTTGAGTAACTTGTAGCTGCGTAAAACTGTCTTTACAACATGGATAATTTGCTGCAATAACCTCAGCTGCTGGCTAATAGATGTGAAAGGGGTGCTTTTTCAACCCAGTGGAAATCTTTGGAGTGGCTGTGGCAGCCAGCAGACACAACCCAAACACAAATTCCTGTAATCTCAACAGACAGCAGCACTGAATCACTTCCAGCAGTCTCTCGCCAGCGTAGCGCTGTGTGTTTCGGAGGCGGGGGCATCTACAACCCCACAAATCTTCACGGCGCTGGGCACAGCTGAGTAGCCTGGCATCACGTAAGCAAGGCCTCTGGCCCCTCAGCCCCAAGGGAGCCAGAAGAAGGTGAATCTCGGCTGCTGCTGCTCAGTGCATCCTTAGCAGAAAGGGAGAGGAAACGGAGAGGCCTGAGACTGAAAGAAGTAATCCCAGCATCAGGGTCACGACTGACAGTTTAAACAAGGAGCCTGATCTTTGTTGACCTGGACTTTTTTAATGATCCGTGAGAGCAGAGTGAGCCTGTTTCATGCCCGTGCTGCTGTAAAATAGCGCCGGATAAAAGGCACCGACCAGAAATTCTCTGTGTCTTTCCACTGGCAGCATTTTTCTGTCCATTTTACAGAGGTGTACGTGACTGCAAAGCAATGGAAAAAATTGACTTTACTACACATCATTGCAAATGTCTCCTGTCTCTGCCCAGGTCGTAGAAGGGAGGAGAAGGAGAGGGGTTTAAATTTGGATTTTCTTTTTTTCCAGAGGGCCTAAAAGATCAATGTTTTGTACTGTTTATATTTAGCCTAAGAAAACTTCTCACACTCTTATTAGTTATTTGAAAAACCTTTCTGATTTTGAGTACCAACCGGTAGAGAACTTTCAGCTACTTTTAATAGTTGCTTTATTGTAGTTTGTTCCTGTTTGGAAACAGAAAGCCATATGTTTCAAGGTGATTTCTGTATGAACTTCTGGCTAGCACAAACACGGGTTCAGTCATTAAACTAGTGTTCTGTATATTAAAGAATTCAGTCTGTACCCCTTTGCATATCTCTTAATTAATACGTACCCAACATTTTCATATTCTGTTACTTGTTACATGGTGATGTCAGGCAGTGAGTTTCAAGACAGCCAGACAATAATAGCTGGATTTATGTGTTTAAGACCTGACGGGGTGGAAGTCTTGGTGGTTTCTGCAAAGTGATTTGGTAGTATTGAATGAAATAGTAGAGAGATTTTCTTTTTGCTAGTTCTGAACTTCCATTTCAAAGGCGGGAATCAGCAAGTAGTATCTTCTAGTCCTGTCTTCAGTGGACTTTTGCACACTGAAGGTATACCCTTAGATGTTGCTGTGGTTGAGGTGGGGTTGCTGGGCACTTCTGAAAAGTAAGCTACTTCTCCTTCCTTATTTAAAAAAATGGTAGAAGAAAAATTTTCGTATAATGGTGATTTCAGGAAAAAATATGTAGTATTTCAAATAACCTCACTGCTGTTTATATTCCTCAAACCCTAGGACAGAATTAGCAGTAGGAGGCAGGCACTCCTTGGCTCTCCTTCTGCAGAGGGTCAGGGACTGACTGGTCGAACCCCTCTGCCCTGGCTTTCCAGTAATGCTCCCGGGCATCAGTTTCATGCTCCATGTGCGTCAGTACCAATCCAAGACAAACGGTTTGTCCTTGTGGCAGAAAGCATTCTCGAGAGGCTCTTCACCACATAGGCCTTCACGCTTTTGTTTTGACAGTCTCTCTTCTCACATTGTCATGTTCTCAAGTCCTTCTCGGCTTCAAAACTCTTACGTAAGGAGTGTGGAACTGAAATAAATGCGGAGGACCAAACTGGTCCCGATTTGATCAGTCACAGAAACACATCCTGGTCTTGCAAGGAAGGCTTGTCTGAGAATGGCCTTTTTTGCTTCCCTGGGTAAATAAACGATGCATCGTACTCCAGCGGGGATACAAGGTTGAGTATGTCCACACCCCCTTTTGTAAACATACTGGCTGGCACTGCTGGCTGGGAGCAAGAAAAGGCCCCTGGCATATCATCTTCTGTGGTGAAGTGTCCTGGATACAGAGAAGCAGGAAGAGGGATTATTTTACAAAGGTACAAGCTATTCTGACCCTCTTGGGGCTGGGTGACTTCCCACTGCACTTTGCTTGGGGCTGTGGTGAAATGCCATAGTCTAGCCCACATGCTTTTGCTTGGAAAGCTGAACCTCCAGGCGTGAATAACTTACTGGAATTAATCTTCAACTGTTGTCATCCAGTATTCAAATATTAATGTGGCTGATCAGAGTGAGGCAGTGCAACCATGGTGGTCTTGCAAAATAGCGCATCGCACAAGTGATATTTCCAAACATGAGTCAATGTTTGTTCTTCTGTAAAAGGCGTTCTAACATTTTTCTTCAAACTGCCAGGCTAAATGGCTTGTGCTGGCCCAACCCCTGTCCAACAAACAGCGCATCTGTGCTGAACGGCAAATATCAAGAAGCAGCATCTGAAGGGGGAAGGAGGAGTAATGGAAATGCAAGAACCTCTCCTGGAGGTGATCAGGCTTCTGAGATACTACAGGTTTAGCAAGAACTGTCTCTCCCTTTGACAGTCATGCAACCAGCGTAGCACTGGGAAGGAAACGGCGCCAGGGTCTGAATGAAGTGATCCTTCCAGGAAACAAATGAGCTGGTAGTTCTCGGAGTGGCAGGTGAGGCAGGGTCATGTTTCCAGATACGCCAGATTTACTTTGTGCTTTGAACTTGAAATTTTTGTGCAAGTTCATGAACTATGACAGTGATCAAGATTTTTTTCAGCCCTTTTACTGAATGGCAAGTGTCACCATAAACTAAATAATCTTGGATCTGGGTTTTTTGTTCCCATACAGGTGGCTTGTGCTGCAGGAGGTTATGTTGCACTGCTGTTCTCTTCCAACTCACCTCCCAGGTTGCATGGGGGCCTGGGGCAAATACTCTTCTCTTGGGGCTCTGTTTTTCTCATCTGTAATGATGCTTACAGATTTTATTTAGCAAAGTTTTTTTAAGTAACTGACAGAAAGTGTCATACAAAACTTCAAATCATTGTTTTAAACAAATTCATGAATGAATCCCAGAACAATACTGTCTGTGCTCGTTCATGAGAAGGAATGCTGTCTTAAGTCAATGAGGCTGCTCAGATCAGCTTTTACTGTAGTGTGCAAGTGATCATCTTGTATGATATTAGGATTAAAATCTCTTTGAGGGAAGGAGGCTGTACTGTTAAATATGGCCATAACTATTTCTCAAGCATGTAAAATATCCCATCTCCTCCACAGTGCAAGGACTTTATGCAAGGACAACATGCACATTTCCCAGCAAGTGAAAGACAACAGAATTTCCTAACTCTCTTTGAGCTTCAAGTGAAGGCAGATGAGTACAGGGTGAGGCACCATAGAGATGGGTCCAGCTGTAGGTAACCAAAGCCGGCTGAACATGAGCCGGCAGTGGGCCCAGGTGGCCAAGAAGGCCAATGGCATCCTGGCCTGTATCAGACATAGCGTGGCCAGCAGGAGTAGGGAAGTGATCGTGCCCCTGTACTTGGCACTGGTGAGGCCGCATCTCGAATACTGTGTTCAGTTTTGGGCCCCTCACTACAAGAAGGACGTTGAGGTGCTGGAGCGTGTCCAGAGAAGGGCAACAAAGCTGGTGAAGGGTCTGGAGAACAAGTCTTATGAGGAGCGGCTGAGGGAACTGGGGTTGTTTAGCCTGGAGAAAAGGAGGCTGAGGGGAGACCTCATCACTCTCTACACCTACCTGAAAGGAGGTTGTAGCGAGGTGGGTGTTGGTCTTTTCTCCGAAGTAACAAGTGATAGGACAAGAGGAAATGGCCTCAAGTTGTGCCAGGGGAGGTTTGGATTGGATGTAAGGAAAAATTTCTTTACTGAAAGAGTGGTTAAACATTGGGACAGGCTGCCCAGGGAAGTGGTTGAGTCACCATCCCTGGAAGTATTTAAAAGACGAGTAGATGAGGCGCTTAGGGACATGGTTTAGTGGACATGGTGGTGTTAGGTCGACGGTTGGACTCGATGATCTTAGAGGTCTTTTCCAACCTTAATGATTCTATGATTCTATGAAATCTAATCTTTTAAAATAAACCTACATGAACAGAGCAGGGGATGTGAGAGGCACAAGGGAAGAAGTTGCTCCCTGCCAACTCACTTTTTACAAAAACCAAATTAACGATATGGTGTGAAACATGCACCTCTGTGAGTCACTGGACAGAGTGCAGCTCTTCGTGTCTACCACACCGAGCAGGGCCACTTCGGCTAGTGGAGTAACTGGTGGCCACCCAGCATCTTCCCCACAGGCTGGCATGAAGGAGCATCAATCTGCTTTACGATTCACTTCACAGATATTTGACAGAAATCTCAATTTTTGGCTCAGCCACACGAAGTCCCCTGATCACGGATTTTCTTCTGATCTGTCTCTGCTTGGACTTTGGTATTTTCTGCCATGTTGGTTTGTTCCCACTGAACCTCAGGCTTGAGCTCCTTTCCAGATACCTCAGCCAATTGGTACCCCTTGGACATAATCTCAGCATTTCTTCTGCATCCAGGATCATCAGAGCTGTGACTCTCGCTCGCTTTTCCACACCATATTGACTCCTTGCCACAGGTTTTTTTGCCAAATTTCAGTGCCAGACTCGTGAATGATCTCAGTCTCCCTGATTCTCAGATCCCATTTCTCATCCATTTCTATTTCAGCCTCTCCAGGCCAGTCGTTAGGAGCTTAGGGAGACATTTCCCCACCTACATACTTTGTTCCCCTCTGTTTCTCCCTAAACTTTGCAAGCCCAACACTTTTGTCCCTACTACGTTTGGTTCTGAAAACTTTTTCTTCCATGTTCCCTGGACCAAACAGGGGATGTTGGCTGGGAAAACACTGATGGGGGAAGAGGGTATCCATGCTTTTGTTTGAGAGGTCTGGATCTGGCAGCATTCAGCACGGTGGAATTGCAGTTCCAGGGAAAGTCCCGCTCAACCCCAGGCTGGGTTGGGAGCCTTGAGGGAATGGCTGAAATTGCCTAAGCAGATTATCGGCTAAACCAGCTAAAATTGAATACATCTTTATTGACAGTTTTTGAACTGGAGTTTTTCTTTTCTGTTCTGTTTGAGGACTTACACCTTGTCCAAATGCAGGTAGGTTTTTGTTTAGACACATTCCTAACACAAAGGGCAAATTTTTGATGTGTCATATTTATTGTCAGACCCGAAGCAGGGAGGTAGCGGGGAGCCTTTCCTGAAAAAGAGCTTTCCCCCTCCACACCTTTCCCTGTACCCTCTTTCTCAAAACCGCTTACAATATTATGTGTAGAAACCTTTTCCTCCACTCCAAATCAAGCTGCAGCACATATTCAACGCATTTCCACCCCAGATTCCCACTCAAGGGGGTAAAAATTTTGCAGAGTTATTGGCAACTGAAAATGAAATTTTACGTGGGGAAGTATCAAGTAACCTTGCTAACAAGCAGAGCTGTGCCCCATGATACTACGAGCTGACACCCCCCACCTCCCGCCTGTGCCTTTTCTTGCTGCTTTATTTAGCTCAAGGTTTCTTATGATTGAGCCAGTTCCTGTTCCCAGCTGAAGTCAGTGACAAACTTCTTGGTGCCTTTGGGGCCGGAGAGTTCATTGCTTGATAAAACAGGAGCACACTCAAGGGATCACTCAGAGGGTCACAGAGCCCAGCTGGCTGAGGCCACAGCAGGATGTTGTGCTGCTGAAAAATACGGAACAGAGTTGGGTGTGCTGTTCTGTTTTGTTTTAACTTCGTAAACATCAGTCCATTTTAAATAGTCTGCCTTTTTTCTTTGAAAAGAAAAGTATTGCTGGAGGTGTCGTAAGCAGGAAGAAGATAAGTTGTTTGATGCCGCACATGGCACAAAGCTTGGGGTAATGAAGGAATGGGTATGTTTCAGGTCAGCATGAGTTCAGGCAGTGAGGTCTAAATAGCTGCTGGAATGGCACAATTTATCATTTCGTGAGAGAGAAGGTTTTGGTTGCTAGACCAGTTTGTCTATGATCTATGTACCTTTTGAAATCACAGTGCTTTATTTACCTTAGCAGAATAGAGGTTTAGATATAAACTTAAATATTTTTTTTTTAGTACACTAAAAGTTTGGGAGTGTCCAGATATTATGATAGTATTATCTTAAAGTGTGAAGGTGTGGAACACTATAAAACAAGGTAAAATATCTGAGACTACAGTCATGCCTTTATGTAATTCTTACCTGTTACTGACTATTTCCTTGTGGTGTCGGAGTGGGATAGAACTGTATGGCATTCTTTCCTTGAGACAAGACTTTTTTTAAGCTAATGTGAATTATCCTGCATTTGCCGTAGGCCAAAAAAAATATACATGGGGCCGGTTGATGTGAATCAACAGATGCGCAGCAACTGATCTGTAAGTCTAAGCCCTTACTACAGTCACATGTTGTCGTATCACTGGCTGCTGGCAATGGACTAATATGTAGGTTTTGGATTAACGCAGTTAAAGACTATAATTCATTGAATGTACAAAAATACGGTGAGTTGGTATACTTCAGGATACAGACTAGGTGAGCTTTTTGACAGATTTCATAGAATCATAGAATCATAGAATAGTTTGGGTTGGAAGGGACCTCTAAAGGTCATCTAGTCCAACCCCCCTGCCATGGGCAGGGACATCTTCAACTAGATCAGGTTGCTCAGAGCCCCGTCCAACCTGACCTTGAATGTTTCCAGGGATGGGGCATCCACCACCTCTCTGGGCAACCTGTGCCACTGTTTCACCACCCTCAGCGTAAAACATTTCTTCCTTCTAGCTAGTCTAAATCTACCCCCTTTAGTTTAAAGCCATTCCCCCTTGTCCTGTAGCAACAAGCCCTGCTAAAAAGTTTTCCCCCATCTTTCTTATAAGCCCCCTTTAAGCACTGAAAGGCTGCAATAAGGTCTCTCTGGAGCCTTCTCGTCTCCAGGCTGAACAACCCCAACTCTCCCAGCC
>NW_008796217.1:6218957-6250993 GCF_000699145.1 Aptenodytes forsteri
ATTAAACAGTACCAGTCCCAATACGGACCCCTGTGGGATGCCACTTGTCACCATTCTCCATCTGGACATTGAGCCATTGACCACTACCCTCTGGATCTATGTAACTCTACATTTGCAAAGAAAAAGCGGGGGAAGTATAGCTATTGACATTAGACTCTAGGCTTCTTTTTGATAATCCTTTGTGCCATGTGAAGTCATGACAAAGTAAAATTGAAGCACTTTCCCTATCACATTTAATAGCAGAGAAATTAAAGATAGAGGAGGGGGGAGGAGTGATTAACATAGCAGAATAAAGGAGGATTTAAACATACAGAACAGTTAACAGAAGAGAATATACTTGCATGAACAGTGATGAAAGAGGAGTGGTGCAGGGCAGAATGTAGGAGTTAGAGTTGCATGGCTGCAGAGACAGTTGATCATGAAGAAAAGCTAGAAAAGAATTCCATTGGCAGTGGTTCTGGGGTTTGGTCTTGTTTTTAAAATGTGTTTTCAAAATAAGCTTTTAGCAATGTCACAGGATTATCTTATTGCTGTCATTTGTATGCGCTATTCAGCTGCAGCTTTCCATATGTGCTGGAACTGTGTGAGCTGGGACTGGGGATGGCACACAGGAGATTCCTGCAGCATTCAAGAGGAGAGGAGACTAGAGGCTTGAATGACTACTATGGCTGAGAAGAAGGAAAATGTATCAGCACATTTGGGAAGTATTCCAGATGGGGGGAAAAACTCTTCCCTCTGTGTCAGTATCTGCCCTATATCAAAACAGATCTGACTCAAAGGCTTGAGGCTGGAAGAGGGGAGAGGGTATGCTGATTTATAACTGTGGGTGCTTCTCTGAGAAATTTCTGGAAAGCTTAGGGGGTATGCCAGGTTTATTTAGTAAAAAAGACATGAGTAAGAAGGGAGGAGCCCTGCAACACAGAGAATTTTTCAAAAAGTCCGTAATTTTGATTACTGAATGCTTGCCCTGAAATCCTACCAGGAGCAATATTTTGTATCGGATAATGAAGTGTGTCAAAGTTTTTAGGGGAGAAAAGATATTCTTACATTACTGTAAAAGGTAAATCAGTAAAACTACGCTATATAGCAGAATTTCTAAGTTAAATCAATAACCCTACACACTAAAGTAGTGCTTTGTAAGCTAAAACTGCTCTACACATCATACTAATCCTTTGAGAGTGTAGAGAGTTTAGGAGATTGGTTATACCATCTGCAATATCAGTAAAATACAGTATTAGGTTACATATGCCTACTAAGGCAGGTGTCAGTAAATAAGTATGTGATATTAAAAATTTGACACTTCTAAGTCGTTCTTTGATAGTGGAATGTGCGTATTGGTATGTTGCATTTACCTTTCTGTGTATGTGATCTGAGTGAAAATCAGTCCTTTGGTAGAGCTAACAGGCCACTTTAAGCATTTACCGGTGTGTGGATGAACCTCGAAGATTAACGCTGTAATAGGAACAGGAGTTGGAGGGCTGACATTCGTTTCCAGAGGTCTCTGGGGTGACTTATCTGCAGCTAGAGAGGCAGCATTTGCCATTAATTTTTAAACGGTGAATGAGCTGGACTGAATCCACTCCCTGCTGCACTACGTCCTAGGGAAGCAACGCGTGCTGCAGGAGGTGCAGTCCTAGCCAGGCTGGCAGGGGGTCGACTGCTTTCTTCCCACAGTGTTTATGTCCTTGAAAAGGGAAGATCGGGCTTTCCATTGGGTGCCCTGGGGAAATCTGGAGTGTGTGTGTAATGAATAAGTGCATCCTTTAACTCTGGTGTTGACCAGTCACTGGAATAGTCTCCCGGGAAGAGGAAGTACCAGCTACTTCGCTGCTATAAGGTTGCAATGGGCAGAGCTCTGCTGGGGAAGGCAGTCAGAATCTTACCAATATCTATTTTCTTCAGGTTTTACTGTTTTGATTCTTTATTGCTTAGGAGCAATTATTTACTGCTTCTGGTGCAGTACCTTGGTAAAGAGCCATGCAGGGCCTGAGTAGACACCTTTCCATCCACATGCCCCAGTGCCATGGGCCTGTACTTAACGTAGCAGAGGTCCTCCTGTTCCTAAAGCAGCTCCATGTTGTAGCACAGCCATTGCCCCATGTGTTCTCCTAGCGATCCTGGAGTTGTGCTTGGCTGAGGTTGGATTGCTGTCTGAAACTTGCAGTTATTTTGGTTTTGTACTTTGCCATACCTGTGCATTTTGTTTGCTGATTCAGGGTAGCCAGCTTTATCCAAATAATTCGAATTAAAATTCTCATATTGAGTTTCTGTAGTTAAAGCTCATGCATGCAATAAGAATTGCTTCCTTTGTTATTCTCAGAGGTACTCACCAGCTCTAGTGCCTTGAAGGGTTATTGGCATTATATTTGAGCCAATTATTTTTATTTAGAAGATTATACTCATTCATCTACTGTAATATTAGGTAACCAGGGTTGATGTTTTTCTCTTTCTCTAGCCTACATTTGCTGAGTTAGATCTGGGAACATATGCATCGCATTGCTTTTTATTTGGTGGTCCTCAGAGTCTAAATTGGGACTTTTGAGCTACTCTTGAACACTGGGAAACCATATGTGGCGTTGCGTTGTTTGAATGACATTCAAAACCAGAGGGTTTGTGTAAACATGTCATTGAAAATATAGCTCAGTCAGTGAAAGAACATGCACCATTGTTCAACCTATGCACGTGTACAAGAGGGCTGAGAATGGGAGAGAAGAGCTGCAGCTTTTCTAAAATAAGAGAGAACAGGAAAAAAATCTTTCCAGATGGACTCTACAGAAAAGATCTGCAGAGCTGGTGTCTCCTAGTACATACCTTGGCTTAACAGTCCTGGAAGGAATGAGGCATTTGCAGCCCATAACTGCCAGTAATCCCAAGGGACTGGAATGGGCCCTCCTGTTTAGCAGTTCACTGTGATTAAAGAAAGCATGGTGAGAAAAGCCCTCTTCGAAGGCGAGGGACACATTCCCCACAGAGGGCGTAGCTCCTGTGGCTGGGGAGAAGTTGTTCCAGGATATAGATAACGTGTGCTCTTATTTTAAGAAGCTAAAAGCTTGGTATGTGAAGGATAAGAGTTACTTTAAAGAAGGATTGGACAGTAGCAGAGATTTTTGAGCTTCAGAATGTTTGTGCTTTTGTTATAATCAAATAAACAAATTTTCTAAGGCTCTTTTATTTATACCTCTTCAAAAACTTTTTATGAAATCATGCTGCCATGGGATAAGGGGCAAGGTCCTTACATGGATAATAATAATTTATATAAGAATAATAATTTCAGTTTAGGAAATAAAGGTTAGGGAAAAAGTGGCCAACTTTTAAAAAAGGGATGGAGTGACCAGTGAGGTCTCTCTATGGAGTCTGGTGCTGTTCAGCATAGTCCTGAAGGAGATGGGGAATGAGACAAAGAAGCCTCCTGATGAAAGGTACCAAGTCAGGCAGGATAGCTGAGGTGAGGATGTACGAGGGGACCGCAGAAAGGCCTCACAATACAGAGTGACTGAAGGGCGATCTGGCAGTTGAAATTCAGTGTTGATAAAAATAGAATATTGCAGAGGAGGACAAACAATCCTAAATTGAAATACACAGCGATGGAATCTAAATTATCCCTCGGGAAGAAACCTTGGGTTATAATAATTGTATAAAAATGTCTGCTGAATGTGCAGTAGGAATAAGAAAAAAAAAAAAAAAGAAATGAATACTAGGAATTATTGGCAAAGGAATCGTGAACAAAAAGGAAGATCTTTATGCTATAGTATAAATGCATGGCACATTTGAATATTGCATCCTTGCTCCCTCGTTTTAGAAAGGATGCAGAAGGGGAGAAGATACAGGAAATGTTGATAAAAGATGTGGAGTGACTCCCATATGGAAAATGACTTAACACTTGGGGATTTTCAACCTCCTGTCTGAGCAGGAAGAAAACAAAGGTCTATCAACTCTCAGGTGGCATGGAGAAAGCAAATAGAAAATGACTATTCATTCTCCCATACCGTGGGAGCCAAGCAGCCTCAAGTGAATGGTTAGGTGACAATTTTAAAACTAGCAAAAAGGACTTCCTATAGCTGTGAAATTGCCCTGGGATATTGTAGAGGCCAAAAGTTCCCATGGTGACAGTGGTGATTGGACACATCCCTTAAAGAAAACTCTCCGGGGGCTATTGTACACAAAAATGCAGTTCTGGTTCAGGGAATCGCCTTGCCAGAGATTTCTGGGAGCTGGGGAGGCCCAGAGGTTGGGAGGCTGGGATGGGGTGGGGTCTGCAGCCGTTTGCACTTGCCCGAGGAGGAAAAAGTGTAAGTTGTGAGCGTGATAGGGTAAGTTGTGAGCGTGATAAGACGCTTGACTTCCTCAATCTCTGAGCCAATCCTGTCTGGCTATTCCTGCGTAATTAGACCCACCTTGTGCCAGGGTATTGTTTAAACACATGACAAAAGAAGCTCCTGCCCTTAAAAATCAATTTGAGCTTTCGTGGAAGGATTTCAGTGAGTGTCCTTGCAGAAGAGAGAGGCAGAAGAATTTAAAAAAAGAAAAGGCTGAGATGAATGAAAATGTGTACTGGGTGAAGTCCTAATTTGCAAAGATATTTTAATACTTTTGGAGGGTCTTTTTTGTCTTAATAGCTATACGTAGTACATTAGTATGTCACCCACATGTAAATAACAGTGATGTTGACATCTGATGATAATCTCCAAATTGTGAACATCTTTGTATCCAGGCACTTGCTGTAGTTTTTCAGAGAGACTGAAATGCAGCTGACCTGAATAAAACCTGCGTATTGAAACACCTGATTTTCTTTTCTCCGAGGGTATTGTAATGTGTGCAGTATATGTGCTAAATACGTTGCTTTCTAGTTGGCTCTCCACGTAATGTTGGATTGCAACAGACGGCTCTCTATCACACCTGATGACTAAACCTGTCTCACCCACGCCATGGGAAAGTACTGGTGCATTGAGCCTTCTTAGAATCAAGCTTTAGGTTGTCCTCAGATTTCAAATCTCCTGTGCACTTTTTTTAATATGGCCTCTAACTCAAGAGATACAAGCACAAAAGGATCCCAGGCAACAATTAATCAGATAAGTATTTATTTATTTAACTCAACCTATAGAATTGAGCGTGATAAGACGCTTGACTTCCTCAATCTCTGAGCCAATCCTGTCTGGCTATTCCTGCGTAATTAGACCCACCTTGTGCCAGGGTATTGTTTAAACACATGACAAAAGAAGCTCCTGCCCTTAAAAATCAATTTGAGCTTTCGTGGAAGGATTTCAGTGAGTGTCCTTGCAGAAGAGAGAGGCAGAAGAATTTAAAAAAAGAAAAGGCTGAGATGAATGAAAATGTGTACTGGGTGAAGTCCTAATTTGCAAAGATATTTTAATACTTTTGGAGGGTCTTTTTTGTCTTAATAGCTATACGTAGTACATTAGTATGTCACCCACATGTAAATAACAGTGATGTTGACATCTGATGATAATCTCCAAATTGTGAACATCTTTGTATCCAGGCACTTGCTGTAGTTTTTCAGAGAGACTGAAATGCAGCTGACCTGAATAAAACCTGCGTATTGAAACACCTGATTTTCTTTTCTCCGAGGGTATTGTAATGTGTGCAGTATATGTGCTAAATACGTTGCTTTCTAGTTGGCTCTCCACGTAATGTTGGATTGCAACAGACGGCTCTCTATCACACCTGATGACTAAACCTGTCTCACCCACGCCATGGGAAAGTACTGGTGCATTGAGCCTTCTTAGAATCAAGCTTTAGGTTGTCCTCAGATTTCAAATCTCCTGTGCACTTTTTTTAATATGGCCTCTAACTCAAGAGATACAAGCACAAAAGGATCCCAGGCAACAATTAATCAGATAAGTATTTATTTATTTAACTCAACCTATAGAATTATGCTGGCAATAGTTTTTTCAGAGTTAGACTTTCATTGAGCAAAAGACTGTCTTTTAAAGATTCTTTTCTCTTTTTCAGGCATCTGCACTGAAACATTCTGGATTTCATTGGGCATGGTAAGAAATTCCCTCTTAATTACAGAAAAAGAGTCAGTTAAGAGCTGGCTGTTTTGTTTACCTCCCGATATGTTCAAAGTGGAAGTACAGCTGTGGAAACTAGATGCATTTAATTTGTGTTGTGCATTTTAAAACAGGAGGGAAAGACATAACTAAAGCAAACATACATTGCAACCATGTAGCAGTGTTTACTACCGCAATACCAAGACGTGGGCTAGAGTTGGCTGTAAGCTGGGGCTGAAGGCCCAGCAGAAATAGTGGAACGTCTGTGGGCATGATGGAGAGAAATTTTTTTTTGAACTATATGTAATGAACACCTTTTAAATGGTCTTAGTGAGCATACAGTTGCATACTTGATACTGTAAAGGTTGCCTAGCAGTCCCACAGTTACCAGAGTATGTGCAGGAAGCAAGACAAAGCCAGGCAGTTGGGGAGGATGCACTGTGCCATGAGGGGAAAAGCCTGTAATATAAGTGTTGCTGGAATATGAAGTAGTTCAATCTCATTGAGATGAAGGCTTTAGTCTTGCTGGCACAGCTGTGTCAGGAAGGGATTTATTATATTTTTGTCATCATTGCTACGCTAGCAAAAGCCCTAATATATATGAAGTTACACCAGGGGAAAAAAAGGATTTTTTTTTTGGACAACTTAGTTTGCTCATAGAAATGATGTAAAACTGTACCTGCAAAAGGCTTTTTTGCTAGTGTAAATTGTCTATGCTTGTATAACTATACCAATAAACCATTACAAGAGTCTACAAGGACTTGCTGAAAAGAAATAATCTATCTGAAGCTAAAGACAACAAATAATCCTTAGTATAAATTGGCTAATTCATACAACTGGACATGGTATGTAAAAAGTAAATACCAAATCCAGGGATGCCACAAGTTTTTTGGGGGGTTGTTTTTGGTTGTTTTGGGTTTTTAGGACTTGCTGAAAAGAAATAATCTATCTGAAGCTAAAGACAACAAATAATCCTTAGTATAAATTGGCTAATTCATACAACTGGACATGGTATGTAAAAAGTAAATACCAAATCCAGGGATGCCACAAGTTTTTTGGGGGGTTGTTTTTGGTTGTTTTGGATTTTTTTTTAACCACCCCTCTCAACATGCGGTCACTTTTTGCCTAAAGTTCAAGCTGAGAAAAATTCAAGATAGTGTCATGCAGATGTTTTTTTCTCCTTGGGCATTTATTGTCTCTGAGGGACTAGGTAGCACTGGTGGGGCTTGAGACAGTGAATCCCAGAAAGGCTTGCTTCCGGACCGTGAGAAGTACCACTTTCTTGGGCAGCGCTGAGGGAGTCTCTCTTTGAAGACTCCCTCCCACATCTGTATACTGGGCTTGAAGCCAAGCCTCTCTTCTGTAAAGAAACCTTGCTAAAATTTCTCATTTCATGCCCCTTTATGGAGAGAGAGAGAGAGAGAGAGCACGCGCAAGGGGGAGAGAGAAGGAGGTACGTGCCAAGTGTATTGAGAGAGCATAGCAGAGTAGGCTTTTGATTTTGTGTGTTTGGGGACAAGGGGGCAGCAAGCAAGGAGAAGGCTTTATATTAATTAGCACCGTATTTGCCATCCCTTCCTCCCACCTCAAAAGTGATACATTCTCCTCCTTCTCCTCTCCAAAACACATCTATATTTTTTTTTTTAGACAACTGTTTATGTTTGAGTCCTTTGAACTAGCAGAGGCACTTGAAATAAATGCACTTATAAATGTGCCTCCTGCCAGCCTCTGTCTAGTCTGCATATGGACACTTAAAAGGGTTGAAGAATATGTCTTACATATCTCAGAAATATGCTAAGTTCACAGTGGTGGCACCTGAAATAGCTTTGTTCTTCCCTCCCCCTTAGAGTACGGTGGAATTGCTAGTGTATTATTTGATAAACAATCACCAATTAGTCGTTCCAATCCTTGCTAATTCAGCAACTGCTCTCCAGGGCCTCCAGGCAGCTTGTATGCCAGTTCATGTGCTCACCCCAGGTAGCTCTGAACTGAAGGAGTTTCCTTAATTGTTTTTGCTGTTGTGTCTGTTTAAAAGGTTTTACTGCTCCTTTCGGTGAGCTAGGTGGTGTTCTTACAAATGCACGCTCACTGTCTTACCTTTCCCCGGTGTGCCATTAACAACATGAGTAACATAATCCCCAAATGTAATGATATGTCCTATTGGTACCTCTGCACTGGTGGGTAGAAACACCCACTTTGTACACCGAATGGAGGGTGGCCTTGCTGAATGTGGGCGACAGGGGTGGTGCTGCTTCATTCCCTCAATCTTTTATAGGTTTGGGTACTGATGGGTGTCTTCATGGATAGCCCTGCTGCCCCCGCTGTACACCTAGATCACAGATAAATCGGATCTCATTCATCTGCTGATCATAGAGCAGTGCAGGACAGGAAGACGAATCCTTGTTGACAGATGTTAAAGATTCTTGCAAATTCTGTTGAGCAACAAGCTGTGGATGGGAGAAGTGTCTCTGCTAACACTTGTTCCTTATTCTTTTGTCTTACAGGTGCCTGGTGATGACTACAAAATCTGCTGCAGAAGCAAATTCTAGAGGAGGTGGCAGACCTATGGTTGTGGATCCTTTGCACATATAAATGTTATTGTGTGTGTTTGTTTGACCATGCTAGGATATTTAATGTATCATAGAAATGAGTTTTGTACCTCCAGGCTCAGTGTCACTCTCACCATAGATCCTTCCTTCCAAACATATATTCCCTCATTTGAGCCTTTAAAAAAAAGAAAAAAAAACCCTTGAAAAAATGTAACTTTCTATGAAAAATATGCCCTATTTTCATCTTCTGGGGAAAAAGGGAACTTTACTGTATCCACTGTTGTTGTAAGTGAAATATGGTGTACGGCATGCTAAATAACTGCTCAGTCAAATGTCAGTGTGAACCCAGAAATCCTCAGTAGAGGAAAAAAATAAATATTTTTATTTTCTCTAAAAGCTTCCCTGTAAAATTCTTCTAAAGATTTTCTTCATGAGACGACACAAAACAAGCCGATGGGTGCCTCTTCACTTCTCAGCCTGGTGTCAGGGTTGTTGGGACTTTTGGCCAAGCACTCTGACAATATTGTAAGTCTCCACAAAGATGAAGCCCACGTTGTTAACCAGGGATATGCCTCATCTGTGGTGAGCAGGAGACTTGAGTATTAGATGCTTCTATTTTAAGTCACACCGTTACCCCTTTATCAGTACCTCCAAAGAAACTGCAAAGACAACTGTTGTGAACCTTCTCTGCTCACAAGTTCTGGGCAGAAAGTTGGGCAAAGCTGTTCAGCTAAAGTAATTACTTTTTTTTCTTTCCTTTCCTTTCATGTGCAATGACATCCTGCCTTTTGAAGTGTATGTCATTTTTTTCACATTACACTGCCTATGCTTCAGGATTTTCATTCTGATTTGTATAATTTTTTTTTATAACACTCTTAATTTTCAAACATATTTGCTTTCTTTCAATCCTTCAAATGGGTTGTTTGGCCTCCACGTACATTATCTTCTAGACTTGTATTGAAGATATTGTAGAGAAAAGCTGATACCACAGCATAGTATTTGCAATACGGTGCGTCATCATGTAACCAGACTAAATAGCAAGGCATTCATAAGGAGGAGAGGTTATATTTGCTGCTGCTAAGTTCTTAGCTGTTCAGTTTTAACACTGGATGCCTGGGTTTCTTTTTATGGAGTGCCTGTTTACTCTTGTGTATTTTTATAGAGTAAAAGGCTGGTGGGGAGAATGAGGGTGTTATGTGCAGTAACATTATAAATAACATTGGCTCTCAGATTATTTGCATTATATCCACTTGCCTGAATGCGTAAAGTTAAACAAAAAAGTTAAAAAAAGAAAAAGGCAGAACAATGGCATGAATAAGAGGTCTAAAGGAAATGCTATGGAATATATTTATTGGGGAGTATTCCCTACCTAGCTAGTAAGACAGAAAATTGCTTACTCCTCCCACAGCCTCAAACAGATCAAACAGAATGTTAAAGCCTTAAAGATGCTGGTGTAAGGAAGAAGGAGGGTTACTCAGCACCCATCATGCTGAACCGACAGGCAAATGGGGAGCACGCTGGGAGTAGAGCTACTTTCCCAACCCAGAGATGGTGACTCTGGGGTGGATGACATGATGAAATGCAGCTGTGATGGAGAAGGGGAAGCACACACATAGGGTTTGTTGTTGTTCTTGTCCTTTTGCTCTGTGCGCTGTGTATTTTGGGGTAAATAAACAAGAAATGCTTACTTTTGAGCTGCATTTCAATCAGTGTGGTGGTATTTGGTTCAATAATGAGACATCCAATAACGCTGCAAACTCCTGAACAACGAGGTGCGGAACAGGGATCCAGGGGAGAGCAGCTGCTGCTCCTCCCACTGACCGTGTGTGAATGCTCGCGTGGGACAAAGATGCCAAGGTCCTAGTCCTGCGGCTGCTGAAACTGGAAAGGAGGCAGACTGATTTCAGGCAAGGAAGGATCAAGCCCCGAGGAAGCAATGCTGTCATTGTTGAGGGCTGTCTGACAGATTTCAGAGTGTGTCTATGCCTGTGATTTTTTCAGTGCTGGAATTTAATTTCTAAAGTGTAACAACAGCAGTGCATCCTTGTGATTGTATTGCATTTTTTATTACGGCTATCATTTACAATAACCCTGCTGTCATATTGGCCTCTGGAATGGTTTCAGGAGTCTCCCTCCAACTCTCCCTCCAAGATGATGGAAGTGAAGTTGGACCATTTCATACACACTAGGTTTTCTTTCTTCCTCTCTTTCCTTCTTCCCAAATGCTGGTTGAGTCAGTGGGATTCTTCTAGCTTGTTCTTTCCTAGCGTTCATCCTCAAAGGTACACAGCATCCAGGTGACCTTTCCTCAGAGTAGAAGGATTAAGTAAAACTCCTTGACAGAGCTGCCTCCTTGGTGCAGCAGAGATCATGGAAGACACTGTATCCTGCACATTTTTCCTGTCCATCCTGGATTCCCAATTCCCTTCCTGTATCAAAATCTTGAATTCCTGCATGGCAGCTGGGCCTGGCCATTGCTTTCCTTGAAGAAGGGAATTCAAATTCTGGAGGGCCTTGAGGCAAGAGGAGCCCTTGAAGGACTTACTTACTTATAGAATAGCAGGGCACGTTCTGGATCCCAGAAGTAATACAGAAACACTAGTGAATCTGCATGGGTGCACGGCAAATCTGCTAAGGAGAGCAGGGCAATACTGGAGCTAGCAAAGCCCTGTGAGAAGAAATGGTTTGGCTAACAGCTGTGAGCATGTACTGCAGAGTGTTCCAGCAGCAAACCTCTGCTAAACCGATTGGTCCCATATGCCAGAGGACTTTGATTTGTGGCTGGGTTTAGCAGTGATCTGAGGCTTGTGTCTCTTCTATAAATTCTGCTGAAAACAGAGCTTCAGCTGTGAATCAGTTACAGGCATAGTTAGTTAATTCAGTGATATATTTAAGTAACACTTTACATCTGGACTTGGCAACCCACTTGAAATCCTCATTTAAAAACAATAGTAAAGTACCAGAGAGATTATGGCATGATGTAGTCCATGAGCATTTGATTTTACAATGAGAGCTGATGTTTCAGTGATCTTCTAGCACGGAGAACGTGTTGGAGAAGTCATGAGTAATTGGAAACAAAGTGCTGTGAGTGACAGGTCTTTGACAAAGCTCTGGACAAAAGGTTACAGAAACTCCAGTGTTGTGGAGTGAGAGGCAAAATACTGTTACGGCGGAAAGCTGGGGAGGAAAGGAAAAGCAGAGGGTTAGGCTAATCTGCTGGGGTAGAAAGAGACCAAAGTTGGGCTTTGGACATCTGCAAATTAACGAAGATTCCTGTTGTTAACCCATTTGTTACTGGTATTGAGAGAGGGCTGGAGTCATAAAGTTGCAAAATCTGTAGTCGAAAAACTTCCTTAGTCTGTTCGGGAGCAGTACAAACTGTGAATACCTTCAGAGAATTGTAAAGTTTTCCACCGAGTGGGAGAAGAGTGCTGGATAAAGATCAGTGGTGAATAAAGAAAGTAAGACTGAGTGTGAACAGTCAGTCCTGCCGGATCCAGAAGAGCCAAGTCTGAGAGATCAGTGGGGACACTTGCTGAAATTAAAACCACAATCAAAAACCAACTGTGATTTTAGGTTGCATATCATTCAAGACTATTAAGAAATTGAGTAATGGGGAGGGTATTATACAGCCTTTTGTATAAAGCTGTGCCTGTGGTCTCAGCTAGAGCGCAGTGCGCAATTTTGGCTTCCCCAGCTCAGAAAGGACGTGGCTGGAAGAGGGGGATTGGGAGAAGGGTGACAAGAACATTCAAGAGCCTGGGAAAACTCCTGCCAGAAGAGAGACCAAAAATTTAACCTTAGAAGATAGAGAAGAGGAGAAATGATACAAGTATGGAGGACGCTGATTACGCTGGAGACGAGAGGTCAGGAACTTACTCTCTTCCCATAGCATAGGCCCACAGGGCCATGGGATGAAACTTCACAGTTGTTCAAAAAGATACTAATTATGACTAATTGGGGAGGTGATAGTAACAGTTCAGGCTTCATGTCATAAACTCAACTTTTAAGAGGGGGAAAGGATAGGCAACAGCCGCAGTCCTGCAAAAGCCTAATTCCTGACAAATGTGCCTCTTCAGAGGGACTGTTACTTAGTTACTTCATGCTCCAGTTTTCAAACTGTTAGTTGAATTTTTCCCGATTCATCCCTCTTCTGAAATCCTGTTTACATTCTATAAGGGGAGTTAATAATTCAGTGTACTGTGCTCATTTAAAAAAAAAAAAAAAGCCTTTGATAGAGATGTCTGGTGCTTGTGCTGTTACAGTGTCATTCAGCTACTGTGCAACTTTAAAATGTCTTTTCTAATATGTAATATCTCATTATTCTAGTTCGTGTACTTTGGAAAAAAAAGTGCATTTAATTGCTTGATGAGCTGGCCTAAAGCCACTTACTCAGGTGTATATGAAACAAATGTGTGTATATGGGTGTTTGTGTACGCACACAAATGAATTTATAGAGAAACGTGATAGGGGATTGCTCAGTAGGATGCAAATAAGAATAACACAGCTGGTTTTTTTCCAGTGGTTTTCATGACCTCCTTCTTTCAGGGCTGTACACAGACGGCTCTTTCCCCAGTGGGTCCTAGTTCCCTTCACAGTGTCAGAAGGATGGCTGCTGCTTTGAGAGGTTGTTCCTTGAAGCACAGTTTTCCTTTTCCCCTTCCTTTCCCAAATAGTCTGCTGCTGCTCTGGGTCCACACATTCCTTCTGCCACGGCAGTGCACGAGTTAAATTTTCCTAGAGGCATGATGCAGCTCTAAAGTAACATGTCTGTTGATGATAAACTTGCTGGAGAGCATAGAAGCTAATGCATGGCCTTAGATATTTTTGCACTTCTTGGAACGCAGGTATTAATCTAAACATGCATGTGCCCTTTGTATTGATTTGAAGTATATGGAGACATTGAACAGCTGATCTCAGAAAAGATCTGTCATACAGAGCCTTCCCTCTGTTTAGCTTGCTCTGAACAGCTCTCAAGAAATTAGATATTTTTTAAAAATAAGACAGACGAAAATTCTGATGCCTGAGTCTTCCCTCTGACAGAAAGATTTTTCTTTTTTTTCTTAAAGAAACATGAATAAATTGATTAGATTTTTTAATATAAATATTATTAAGGACTCTCTCAGGCTTGTAAAGAGAGAATTGTTTATTTTAGAATGGTATATTTTTTCAGATAGAGATCAATTACTATTTTATTCATTTTTCCCCTTTCTCTATTTTATTGCAACTTTCATTTCTAGGTGGCTGGAATGATTAATGGGATGTGCTGGGTTAATGCCTTGTGTTTGGGTACTCAAATGATAGAAGCAGCTTTGTGCAAAGCTTTTAGTGTGGGTGCCAGATTGGAAGATATTTTGAAGGCAGCGGATTGGCCATGGCACTTCCACTTCCCTCAATTTAGCCATAAATCAATTGTGAATGATTTTCCCACAGTAATTTTTCATACAGTTTGAACTTGGGTAATGAACATCCCTGTCCTGGAGTGAAATTGTGATTTTTCTAGATCTTGTTGAAGACATGATCAAGATTTATGAAGGGTGCCGATGTAAACCCATTACATTTTCCTCTCTCTCATTTGCCTGTCCACCTCTTCTCTCCACCTCTTCTCTCCACTCCTTCCTTCCCTCCTTCCTTCCTTCCTCCCTCCCTCCCTTCCTCCCTTCCTTCCTTCCTCCCTCCCCTCCACCTCCCAACCCAAGCAGCTTTAAAACGTTCACTAGAGTACAGCTATTGTATGACAGTGCCTCTTACTGCATGAACAGTCATTTATCAGTGACAGATAGCAGGAAGCAGCAATAACCTAGATGGATATGAGATGGTTCAGATCAAGTAACAGTAGGATGTGAGCAACCTCCTACAGTTCTGAACTTTTTTTTCCCCTCTTAATCTATTGCATTCGCTTTTAACGTTGCTTGATATCAAAGTACAGTTCTGCTTAAAAAGGGACTTCGTAGAAATGACATTGTAGAGTCTTACATTCATTTTGTCTCCTCAGTTTCTGTATCAAATGCTCAGTTTGAAAGCAAAAGGATACTTTTTTGTTTGGGTTTTTTTTGTTTGTTTTTGTTTCTGGCAGTCCCCAAATCTTCTTTGGACTCTGATGCTCAAGGTAGAGTCATTTCTTCCCTCTCTCACCCTCCCTCCCCATCTTTGCCGTTGACTAAAGTGAAGCTGCCAGTACTGAGTAACCTCTGTCTGCTAATGGTGCCCTTTGTACCAGCACGGCAAACCTACTTGACAATCACATTGGAATACTGCGTTTACGTATTGTGTAATATTCTGCAATATTGTATTTCTGTCTTGCTTGGCTGTTAGCTGTAACGTTGAGTTGCAATTTATTACATCTGGGGCAGAGACCCTTTCCTTGAGAAGGACCAGCTAGGTCTCTCAGGGACGTGTGGCAAGTCATATGTTAATAAGAGCTTTTGTTTTTCATCCAATAATAAATACACACGCATGCAAACTCATTTGGCTGCAGTCTGCCTGAAATTAAGTTGCAGATTGTATCTGGCCCTTGGGCCAGGAATTCCTTGTTCCTGTATTAGACAGTGTCTAATAGTAGTTGAAGGAGAAAATTTTTAGAAATCATTTTGCAAGTGACTCTGGAGAGACAATGAATGTAAATCCTTGCAGACTTACAAAGACTGCAGTCAGAATACTGAGTGAAACTCAAAGTGCACCATAGCGGTTCCTCCCTACATCACAGGCTTCAAAGATTTACTATTCAAAAGAATGTGGGAAATTGGGTCATTTCTGTACAGTTTAGAAAAGATCTGAGGTTACCAACTCTCTTGCTTTAGCCATGCAGAAACTCTGAATCTGGATTAGCAGGAAATCTGAACAGGATTTTCCTCTGCATTTAACACGAAAATCTAATAAATTTCATTGAACTCAGTGAGTGAAATTCTGCCGCCATTGAAATGGATGTCAAAATTTCCATTGGCTTTTGTGGGAATAGGAGATCACCCTATAAACATAAAAACAAAGTAGAATCTCTACTAACTGTGTCTTAAACACAGTTATTTCTGTCAGGATATACTTATTGTAAGACTTTTTGAATATGTTGTTTTAAGAAAAAGAATTTAGCTTTCTTACTCAGAAGTAAATTTTCTGCCTTTTAAAAATAGCTAAAATTTACTTTTCAGTAATTATCACTTAGAGTGACACCTTAAAAGATCTGAAGGTAACAAGGAGGTGGAGTTAATTACCATCAAATAAGTATGTATTCACTGTCCTTCCTGCAAGAAGTTTGAATTTCTGTTACTCTTCCCCTCCTTTATTTTTGGTGAGTAATACAAAAGGGAGTTGCTGTAACAATTTTATAGTCCCCAAATAGTTTTCATAGTTGATGGGATAGTATTTTATAACTACATTCTGTAAGCAGTGGTGTCTTTTGGAATGGCCATGAAATCTTACAGTAAAGATTTCAAAAAGACAGGGTCTTGGCATAGGTTTCTGCAGGGAGAAAAAATTACTTTAGACTGGTTTTGAGTATGTCTGATGCCAGGGATGGCCCCAGGGCTGCCTGGTTTTGTAGGCTGATGGGTCTGTTTCATCAGGTGGGAATTAGTAGACGTAAGAACAGCCAGAAACAGGTCAGAGTGAAAGTCCAGGTTGCCAATGCCCGTCTCCAGCACTAGGAGGTAGCGAATGTCTTGATGAGCTTACATTGATACCTTGTCCTTATACTTTCCTAGGTTCGTGAAATTCCTAAGCCAGAGGGTACAATAATAGAGTAGCAGTGGGGGGAAAAAAAAAAAGCAACATCTGGTTTCTCTTTCTCTGTGACAAGGCTCTGAAGGAAGTCTTCCTTTATCCATTTTTTCACAACACCTGTGTCTCAGCAGTTACCCTGCTAGAAATTAGTACAACCTGGCACTATTGTTACACGGAGCATGAAAGTATGCATATGTAAGTTACATGCAAGAAAGTCTGACTGTGGGGAGGTTGAAGGAAAAGCAGGGGGTTAAGGAGGATGTAAGATAAAGGGATGCATGGCTTTTTACTGTATTTTATTCTTAATTACTCTTCCTGATACTTCCCCCTTCCAGCATCTCAACATGCAAGGTAAATCTATTTTACCCTGCGTGAATGCCTACCAAGTTTGATGTTTGTTTCTTTTCTATATACACCTGTTTCTTCAAACAACCCCAGGCCAACATTTTGTGTTAGTGTAGACTTTGCCCAGGAAAATAAAGTTAGCTTTGGCAAGGGGAAAAAAAAAAATCTAACGGTATAACAGCAGTGTAAGTTTAAAGGCATACATTGATGGTTCACATAAAGATTATAAGACATTTTGGTTGCAGGCTGCTAACCGTGCTACCAGTACATTACAGAAGTCTAGCTTGCAGTTGTCAGCATTCCAGAGTTTCACCCACTAAGTCATTAATTTGTTCTCATGTCTGGAAGATTTAGCATGCCACTATTGTTTCTTGCATATTAATTTTTAATATGTTTTAAAAATTGTAAATAAAATGTTTTTTGATAATAGAACCCCCAAATACGTGAGAATCCATTTCTTCTGTTGAATGCCAAAACCAGTTATAGTATTATTTGTATGTTCAGCTGACTGAAAAAGTAAAAATCACATCCAGAGTTGAAAGCCTGATGAAAAATCACACTGAAAAATATCATACATTGAAAAATACAGGCACTTCTTTTTCTGTGCATGTCTGAAACCGAACATAAAACAACGTATTGCTGATTGTCGTCTGAAAAGATGGACTCTGTTCTATTATCTCATAAAACATATTTTCCTGTTTCCAAGAGGAACAGATTAAGACATTTGAACACCTCAGCTAGACTTCTTAGAGGTTGGCTGGAAGTTACCGAACATACGGTGTTTTGGGTAAACAGAGAGCCACTAAGAAGCTATTTGAAATCTTTTGGAATATATACGCCAATCAAATTCCTACTGGGATCTGATGCTATTGCATGGAGCTCAGATCACATAGTCGCTGCTTAACCAGATCTAAAAAAGGAAGCAACTAGCGCGAGCTAATTCTCTGGGCTCCCTCTACAGTCAAGGAGTTAAGGAGGTAAATTCATTGCACTTAATTTAGAAGCCTGTGTTGGAATTAAATGAATCTTCAGCTGCTTGTGCCCTCACTGATTACAATGGGAATTAGCTGGCTAGCCTAGGATACATGCCCTAACTAACTCTGAAATTAAGTTATGTGAGATGAATCCTGTCCCAAACATATTACTTTCCTGCAGTGTGGTCCGGGTGGAGTTGTAGTCAAACCAACCCATATTTGTGTTGACTGACAATTGTTACCCAATGTAAACGGCATAGAAAAATGTTCAGGACAAGGGGTGTCCAAAATACAGGAGGGGGAATGGATTCTGATGTTTTTTCAGGAAGCTGTGGGATTGAAGCATCCGAAAACTGCTGGAGAAGTTTGCGTGGTTAGAGCTGCCAGATAGCAATTAAGCCTAGCAACACGGGCTGTTTGCTGTCGAGACTGAAGCAGATGAGTTGAGTACGCCCTGTTCTACAGGGAAGTTCATGGGCTGGCTGTTTTGCTTTTGTTGAAAAAAAACCCAGATGAAGGAAATACCCAGAGTTTACGCTTTCCTTTCTCCACAGTGATTGTCACTAAGGCAAGGGTCCGGAGGGACTAAGATTTCACTTGGAGTGGTGTAAGGGCAGGCTGATCTTTGCTATCGGGCTGTGTCGGCGGCAGTGGCCGGCACTAGTCCTATTAAAGCAGTACTCTCATCGACTTCAGTGGCAGCAGATTTAGGCCTGTATTGAATTTTGCTGTTGACAGAAATTGAGATGACAGTAATGGATGTTCTGTTTGTCCAGAGTATTCAGAAAGACAGGATTTGGGGAGGAGGAGGGAACCTGAAGTATGTTCGACAAACAGAAATTAGCAATATTTAGCATACCTTGCCCTTTCCCCCCTTCAAAACTAGCTGTTTCTAACAGTGACCTACATGCAGGAGTCCTTCAGACAGAGGGATAAATGCTTGTAGTTTTAAAACACTCTGTTATCAGTAGGCTTACAGTAAAACGAAGTTCTCTTTAAAACAATTGCTATGCACTGCGTCCATAGTGTATCAAATGAAATTATTTTTCTATGATGCCCCCTTTTCTGTCGTTTTAGACCTGTTTTAAAGGTCTGCTACATCACATCGTGAGAAAAGAAATAGGACCTTGGCTCGTTGCTTTCCTTCCGTCCAGTTTAGCAGATGCTGGGGTATCTGTGCTGAAACTACAGAATGTGTCACTGCTCAGGCTCAAGGAGCTGCTCTGGGATGGGCTAGGTACCAACGGCCTCCGGTCAACGGTTGCTGTATGCAAGTCACCTAATTTCTGCAACTAAGACGAAGGTCTGCAGTGTATCCATAGCATGCTTACCTATGGTCATACGCATGATGGATCTTCAGAATCTCATAGTATGCCATTTTAAGGTTTTTATGTGTACCATGCTTTCTCCTGTGTCTGCCACCAAACTCATCCCTTAACCTGAGAGGAAGATAAGATGATAAATTCATAAGGACTTTCTGGCCTTCAGAATTTGATGCATATCAGCTCTTTGGAGAGGATTTATGAGAGAGGAAGAACCTGGGGAAAAAATAGCTGATATGCCTCAGGTTATGAAGAGTGTCTAAAAAGTCTTTCCATTACGTACGTAATGTAAAATATTTTTTTCTTTTTATTTATCACCTTCCCTGAAAACACAATAATCCAATCAGCACTAAAAGTTTTTTTGATGTCATTGGTTTGGCAAGCTAAAACACTGCCTAATTTCTTGTTTCTTTCTGGGATGACTGAGAAAATGGCAAAAAGCCAACCTCAGAAGCAACTGATCTCGGCCAATATGTTAGACCCTCTCAATTGGACTTTGGACTAGAATACAGCAGAGATTACTTTTGTGTTGCTGATGGATGATTTCTTAGTCATAGCTCATAGACAGATTTATTTCTGGCCTGTCTAGAATCTTTGACATTGTGAATAACGCATTGCAGCTGATATGCCTTGATAATCTTGCAAAGATGTAAGCAAATTATATGGATTCAATCCAGCTTCAGTGACTGAACTGTAATGCATAACTGCAACTCTGCCCCTGGTATTCTTCTTTGTAAAAAAGCCTGCAAAATGCTAGCCTCTCTCCTGTCTTGGTATGAACACTATGAGAAAATTAACTGTACCTTAGCATGTATAAGCATCTGTCCTTTGCATCCAGCTCAGAAAATACAAAACTCCTGACTATTCCTGTAAGCTGAAAAAAATATTTTGCTGAAATGTTTCAGGCTAAAACTAGACTCTGGAAAATAAAAGAAACAGAGAGGAAAAGCTAACATTTTGACGACTAGATAATACATAACATCATCAGTTGCCCATGAAACTACTCCAAATATCATGTAGTCTTCAAATGGGGTCTTCACTTTTTTTTCCCCCCTTAGATCATGGATAATCAATTAGTGATGACTCCCAAAATGTTTCCTCCCTCCTCTTTGCAGATTTTCTGTGGACAGATAATATTTTGATAGTATTCCAACATATCTTTAGCTCAGGTTATATTCTGTTTTCAAATTGAAAATCTGGTCTCCAGGATGTCAAACTGCCTGTTTAAGTTCTCTGGGTAAAAGTTGGCCATCAATATTATGCTCTGCTCACCTTCTTGGTTTCTGTTAAATATGGGATTAGGTGGTGAATCAAGCTTTATAGGGTTTATGGTGAAGAATCTATCATTCTTTTTGTTACCAAAACCTACCATGGCATCAAGCATTCATCCACTGGGAGAAACGGATTTGGAGACAAAATATTCAGATGTCCAGCTCCCAGTTTCATAATTGTCTCTTAGAGATCAGGCTTACCATAAATCATCTTGAAACCAATTTGAATTATCCACCTATCCTTAACAATAATTCCCCTAGTAAGAGGCCAAAGTTGTCCTTAGCTGAGGAACAGAGGAAGAAAAAGACTCGTGGAGCTGGAAGTGTGGGCTGATACGCAGATTTCTGGGACAGGTGATAAACATTACTCCTGCAAAGATACTGTACAGACTCTGGGTGGTATCACTTCGTTATCCTATGTGGGCTGTAAGGCTTTTTGTCTTGTTCTCGTCGTCCTCTTTCAGAACTAGCCGCTTAGCTGCGTGTTACTGTCCAGAAAAAATGTAGGTAACAGTGTCTGCATAGGGTAAAATTCCCCAAACAGCAGCAAAATTCCTGTTGACTTCACCAGAGCTAAGGCTGCACATGAAATCACAGCTTTACCCTGTGGATCACTATTTTTCCATTCCTTCATAACATTTCAGAAGATGGTATACTCCAAGGAACTTTGTTTTACCTGTTACCTAAATGCATTTTACACAGTAAAGATCAAAAGAGCATGTAAAGGCGTGGTTGTAGTTTATAATGATTATTTATTAATGCTGTCATTCATATTATATATTTTCTTGCCATACCCTTATGGTATAGGGTGATGTCATCAAAGCATAACAGATTCAACTAAGCAAACATTTTAAATACATTTGGGTGATTTTAAAAGCTTACTGCATGATTATACTCCGAATCCTAAGTGAGACTGAGACTGAAACCCTTGACTGAGATTAATCAAGGTGCTTACCTTCACCCCTCACCCGCCAGTTATGTGCCCTATAGTTAAGTGTTGGGTCTAGTATAAAAAGGCAAACGTTAAAGAGTATGAAAAACCAATAAACTAGATTATGTTAATTTTAAACTGTAATTTTAAGAAGAAAAGGATACAAGGGATGGTTCAAAATTGTGTTAATTTTGTGAATGAGCTTAACTGGAAGGTAATTTATTTTTTTGCCCCCTCTGGCATGAATTCACTGTAAACAAACAAGGGATTTACTAGGGGACTAAAATGAGATGTCCCTCATGTAGCAGTGTAGCAGTTATATTTCTTTTTCACTCTTGCATGATGTTTGCCCTACGTTTTTCCTCTTGTTGCAACATACATTTCCCAGGAGCAGTGTGCAAAGTTTCCTTCCTCTTGCGAAAAACTAAGCATTTTTTTCAATAGTCTTGAGTTATTATCCAGTGACATATAAGGAACGATTTCTATTACCACCAAATCCTAGAAGAGATCCATTGTGAAAAGCTGTTCAAAGCCCAGGGTGAGCTTTTCAAAGGTATGTGCTTTTATAGGGAGTTGGATTCCTATCATCCCATGATGTGTCTTTGAAACTCTCCCCCATGTGACTAAGACCATGTGTGCGACTGTGTGCCTAATTTGTGAGTAGTCGTAATGATCATACAGTAATAGGCATGCAACTGAGTCTGCGTTTTGTTCATAACTCCAAGTGCCTTTAGCTGAATTTTCAAAGAGGCTGAATTCTCACATCTCCTGCTACTTCAGTGGAGCTGTAGGTGCTCCAGGACTGAAAATGAAGCTACCGACATAGTGAAAAATTAAAGCCGAGGTATGAATGAGTCAATCACATATCTACTGTTCATTCGTAAGTCAGACTTACGAACTGGGTCTTTCCGAGTTTAATGGAGGCTGCTGACATAGTCTTTCAGGAGATTTTCAATTCAAGAATTTCCTCTTTTTGTCACCTTATCACCCAAACTTTAGCCTTACGTAATTGGTATTTTCTATTCACAGGCCACTGCCCCCATTTTATTTATTGGTTTAGGCATCTGGTAACTCCAGAGCTCGGTGGATGTTCTTTTTTTTTTCTTCATATTGCGTGTATGCACGCAACACTTCTGATACAGGTTTTGGATGGTCTGTAGGCTGAGCCATGGTTACATCCTCAGGACTGGTATTCACTTTTAATACATAGAAACAAAAATGAATAAAACGTTCTATCCAGCCTGAGTCAGCAAAAAGTGCTTTTTCCACTAATGTTTGTCACATATTGTGAATATTCATACATGTTCACACTTATGCATGTGAACAGTTCCATTAACTCGTTGGGAATACTGGTATGTACAGTTAAACAGGTATCTTCATGCTTGCAGGAAAAGACACTTTCTTTGTATTTTTTTCTCCAGTTCCAACCTTTATAAATCATGTTTTACTTCAAAAACATCATGATGTTGGCTGAAAAAATTATGGGGCTTTAAAACAAAATGTGCATCCTTTTTTTTTTGCCTTCTGGTTTTTGATCTTTTATATTCAGCTTAGTGATGTTTTCAAAACTCCTCTTTTCAATAACGAAGGCTAAGAGCATCTGGGCTGTTATTTTAAAGCAAAAAATGAAATCCTTACATAAACATATCATTGAAGGAGCTGGGCTTTAAGAAAAACACCAAATCAAAAGACACAAAATAAAATTATGAGCTAGAGGTAGAGGAGACTCAGACAGAGAGCAAACTAAAAGCATAACAGATAGAACATCTTTTTAGCCGTTCAAAGCTTAAAGGCACTGAAGTAAAGACCCTTGAAACTATGTGAGTTTTTAAGACAATGTAGTTTCAGGAGTCTCTCAGCCTTGCAGTGCTTAATTTAGACCCGCTATCAAACAGGTCTGAACTTCACTTGAACAAGAACTTAATGTCTGGATTCTTGCAGGCACTAAAGGATTATTGATGAGTAGGTGGAGGAATTTTGTCTTGTTTAGTTATATATGTTGGCATTTTTCACTGCAATAGCTGTAGCTGTTTGCAGTGCTGTCTGCAACCACCTCACTTGAGGATGAATTTTCCTGCCCTGCATTTGCCTTTGATTCTCGTAGAGCACCCATCGACTGTGAAGAAAACAGCAGTGCTTAAGCATAGTCTATTCAAGTATATTCAAAATACGTTATTTTTAGCATTATTGTTAATATGAAATGTTCCACCAACCAGCTGGAATTATGCAAATCCTAGCACATGCGTTCCTCACTAATCTGCACTCTTGGATGTACTCTTTACATTCATTTCGTTTTATGAATGTCTTTCCAGCATACTTCCCTACAATAGGAGATTGAAAAGCCTGCAATTTTCTTCTTGCCTGATTCTCCCATTGGGCTTTGTTAATATTTGAAAAAATAAATTGATTTTTTTTTTTAGTCCAGATTGAGGAGAAAATCAACCTGCCAGCACAGATGAGTGGGGAGAAAAAGGAAGGCTCACAAACTGCAAAAACTGAGTTCTTTAGGCGGTTCTTTGGTGACTCAGTGTTTGCAGTAGAGGTAATTAGGCAGTCTTGGAAGGAGCTCTGAAGGTCTGAGAAGTTTTTCAATAGCTTGGTCTCGAGCCAAAAGCTCGTAAGTTCTTTCACCTTCACTGATATCACCAAAATATCATGTGTTTTGGGACAATTTCTAGATGAGAGGAGAAGGAAGAAGTGATGGCTCTGTGGTGTTGGCCTGTTTTACATGGGTCTGTTTGTGGATCGAGAGAACATAGACATGGCCTTTGTCATCGTCCTCGTCACACCAACGTTCTTGCTGTGGAGATAATGTGCAACCTTTCTTACACATTTCTCCTTCCCACTAAGGGCACTTGACATGTTTTAGGAAGCTTGTGTGTGTGTGTCCTAGTCCTCATGTGTTTTTGCATCCCTGTTGATCTACGGGAGCAGGCTTTCCGTGCCTTCTGGCGTCTTCATAGGCACGGCTGGGGGAGGGGTTTCTGTGTGGCCATGGTCCACCTGCTGCTAGAAGAGTTCTCAGTTTCTTGCTCTCTAGCATTTTCCCTGGGGAGCTGGAGGATTCGTCCCAGCGGTGAGCAGCCTCGTTCCCCAGTTTGAATTCCCATGGTTAAATGACATTCTAAACCTTTGTTTTATCCTCACCTTGTACGTTGTCTGTTTTAAAGCTTTTTTAGAAAACTCATTCAATTTTAAAAACTTACTTACACCTCCAGTTCACCTTGTCTCCCTATAAAAGTCTTTTCAAACCTGGTAACTTCAATAATTTGTTGTGTCCCTTCATTTTTGCTGAACTTGTGATTTCCAGATTGAATTGGTACGAGGTTTATTTGCTGCTGCTATTTTACTTTTCTTCAATGGAAGATAAAACACACAGCAAGATAGGATTCTTCAGTTTTTTTCTGACTAAAATAATAAACCAGCTCCAATTGCTGCTAATCAAAAGCTGGAGATACATTTCACATTGAGCCTCCTGGGGCAGAAGAGATCCACCCTGTGTGAATTGATACACTGCCTAGCACCTTCAGGTCCTACCCACAAAGTCTGATGGACACTGGGATTTTTCACTGCAAGATTCTTGCCTTACCTGAGGCCATCTCTCTCCTTAAGCAAGAAGGGACATTCAGAGTTGTTACTGCTGTGCACAGGGGGTTTCTCACTTCTCAAACAAACACAAACTTGCAGATCTGGTGGGCTAGATACACGGCCTTCCATATTGACCTAGAGCTCTAAAGAGTGGTAGGGATGTATTTCTTAATTGCTTCAGCCAGTCCTGCCTCCTAACTACTCTAGTTTCTGCTATGTTTTTATCCACTTATGACCTGATTCTGGTCTATGTTTACTAACACTGTTTTCGTAAACAAATGGAGCTTTCATTGGGCTACTGTTCGAAGAAGGTGAAAAGAAAGGGAAGATCACTCCGTTACTAGTTTGAAAACTTCCCTAAAACTGACCTCTATTTTGCTAGTTTAATATTTATCAATCTTTTGTAAACATTAGGAATCAGCAGCTCAGTGTTAGCTAATTCAAATGAGATTGTTCGATTGAGACTTACTGATAAGTTGTATCTTGACCAGAGCACATTTGAATGCTGATTTTAAGTATTCTGGCACTGGAACTATTCCTCTGGTGTAATGGTTAACCATAACTGTTAACCCCATATGCTAATAATATAATACCATGATTGCTTTACAACCACAACTAATTTTTTCTATTCATTCCTTCTACCAATGAGTTTGCGTTGTAAAACAATCTGTCCTGCTTCATTTGATATGGTTTCTGGCTTCCTAATGTTTTGATAGAGTTGCAAAATGTTCTTGATTAGAATTATTGCTGTCCACATGACCTCTATTTCATACTGAGTATCTCTTGATGTAAGTGATGTTGCTCTGAATAACTTTCAGACTTGCCTAAACCAAGAGTTTAACTAATTATACCCTAAATTTGTGTGAAGGGAGGAGAGCATAATTAAGTCTATCAAACTCCTTATGAGTTGTGCAAAACAAAAAGATGCATCAGATGATTTTTGGACTGTAGAAACTTAAGCATTCACAACAGATTAAAGTGAATGGAAGAATGACAATTTACATTTTGAAGACTATATATTTGGGTTTAGATAGATTTCTAAAATGCTTCTTCCTCCCTTAGGTCAGTCTTCTGCTTTGGATCCCTTTATCGAATGCTGTAGGAAAGGAATAATCTTTCACTTGTATCCATTTAATGGCTGGTACAGTGGAGTCCAGATCATTGATTAGAGCTTCTATGTGGTATTGCTCTGCAAACGACAAATACCTTGCACAGGCCGTGAACAAGATGCCTTGGGAATAGTATAAAACTGGCAGCAGTACCTCTTTGTTGGCATTGATGCAATATTATACATCCTCTTTTCACAAAGACACCTCCTGATAGCTATTTTAAATAATTTTAGTAGGCAACTCAAAAATCTGCAAGATTAATACCTTAGCATTGACCAGTCAGGGCTTTAACTTTTCACTCAACTGGCAAGGGATTTCCACTCAACCGGTATGGGATTTCTGGTTTTGCTGTGTGTGTTCCAGTGTTGGTGATTTCCTCTGCGAGGTTTATATCCTCCTTGTGGTAAACGCTGAGGCTCCAAAAGCATATGCTTTTCAAAATGGGAATACAGGCATGTTCAGCATAAGGCAATACATTTATTACAATCAGGTTTCTCATGTTTCTGAATTACAAACAAAGAATTACTTTTTCCTTTGTTGTCTTGCCACGAATCATGCGAAATTGACGTCAAAGGAGTCATTCAAGGATTAATTTGATTGCATACATACATGCATACAGAGAGAGAGAGATGTTTATCCTTAAACAGCATTTTCTATGTGCCTTCACTGACAGTGGGTAATACTGGATCATTCAAACAGGAGAGGAAGACTTTCTCAAAATAATCCTCTTTTTTGAAAGATGGAAACCTCTTCTCTTCCAAACATGAAGTCAACATATGCCCTGAAGCAGATGTATTAATTACACTTTAAAAAATTATAAACTGTAGGTTCAGCACAATTCCTACCTGGTGTAATTTCCCTACCTGGAGAAAAATTCCTCCATACAGGAAAATTTCACCTCATAAGAATCTTTCTGCAAAGTATCAGGTTTTTATGCAATGGGTGAAATAGGTGCACAGTTCTTTTAGGAAACTTCCTAATCCAAGGAGCTGAGTTGCCACAGGCTAATTATATACGATATAAAAATGTTTCCTATTGTCTTGTTCTGTCTATAAAATGTAAGCACAGTCTTAACAAGAATCAGCAGCACATGGTGTTCTTTAGAAGTCGAAACAGTTCCAGCAAATCTGACAAGAGGACTGGAGAGATGAAATATGTTTATAAAACATAGTTTTCTGCTGGTGAGTGTCAGAAAGTGGGGAGAGGTGGGTCAGAGTGAAATGGTGAAAAGAAACATTAAAGAGAGGAGGAAAGAAGGAGACCGAGGAGGGATCCTCTTCGAAACGTCCCACATTTCACTTTGAATAGTAACACACACATCCCTTTTCCTGATCCCCTTTGCTATATCTGGGCTCTGAAGCAGAGGAGACACATGGCTTTACCCCTACACACTGGCTGCAGCTTGAGGGAACTAAGGGGCTGAATTACCTCTGCGCTCCTCTGGCCCGCGAGCCTTCCTGCAGAGACTTGGCACGTGCTCCAGGCCCGGGTCTCGCTCTGACGGGGAGCTGGGGGGCGCTGGGGGGACGCAGGGCTCCACGCCCCTGCAGAGCACGCACACCTTTCTGAAGGACTCGCTCTCTTACCACACCACTTTTTGTTGCTGCTGTTGTTGTTGTACATAGCACAGGTATCAAAGGCTTTAGGTGCCTTTAAAATGCAGTTTAAATACTCTTCAGAAAGTCTGGTACAATCGTGGGCTAGAATTGAAATCTGTTTCAATGGACAAGACTCCTGGCAACTACCGATGCGGTTTCGATACGAAGCAAATGGATGCTGAGAAGGAATTTAAAGGCAGTGAAGGAAAGCAATACAATTTTGCCACGGGGTCAAGTAGAAATAAAACTGTTTGCCTCTGTCTTAAGGAATGTTGACAGATTTCAACACCCCGAGGGCAGGAGTGGTAGACGATGGATATAGCACAGAAAAACTTGCCTTAAGCAATGAGTTGGAACCCACCAAAAAGTGGTTGCCTAGTGATGGCACTTTGTGAGATCGAACAAAATTATGCCGGGAACTTTAGAAGTGGATTGATGTGGTCTCCAAAGAGAGAAGGTTTTCAGTTGCAGGCAGCCTTTTACAACGTGTCTGTCTGTGAGCGGGCTAACGTTTGGAGACGGAGGGCCAACTTCACACCATCAGATACTGATCCAAATCCACACAGCACCGGAAGATGCGAGTAACTGTTTCTAAAAGGGTCTACTTTTCTGTAGAAAGTTGTTTTGACACTCATGTTTTTGATGGATCCCTGGTCCCTAGCATTTGTTACAGTTCTTTACCTGTGCAAATCATTTATATCTTTTTCACTGCCACAGCTGTGCTGGTTGGCACAGGTTCTTATTTAGAAAGTGGGAAAATGGCTGGGTCCATGGCTCAACCCGCGCCTTCTGTTCCTTTATTCTCCCACGTGGGAGTAGAGGCAAAGTTAAATTGCAGAGCATCAGAATTGCTGAAGAGCAAAGTGCTAAGGAAAGATTATAATTGATACAGAGCAAAGTTACCGTATGGTGGAGTAATGTTATGCTAAATATTTTTGCAGCATTCTAAAAGTGAGAGCATAACTTTTCAAACAACTAGGAAGTGCTTACAAATTGCCTGATGTGAATTGCTTTTCTTCATTTAGCAGTATTTAGGAGAACTGAATGGTTTTGCCCGATTATAGCAGTTAATTTGATCTAATGCAATTGATGTAAATCATGTAGCTAGCCTGATTTATGTCAATTGTGCCAGTAAAAATTTGTTTATAAACCAAGCCCGGAGTGTCTTTCTTAACACCAAAAGTATTTTTGTGACAACTGCTGCTGTGAAGTAGAATACATATTGCCAGGCAAACAACATTTCAATTGTATTTTTGATTTCTTTATGGGTTTGGGTAGGGAAAAGACTTGAATTATTAATTACAGAAATGTGACATTTTGTGGTAATTTCTTAGCAGATTTGGGAATTTCATTTTCAGAAAAAAAAGCTATTATGCTCAAAAGACATTTGGAGAAATAGAATGGTGTTTTCTCACTAATGCATTTCCAGTAAACATGGAGATTTAATGTTTTTCAGAGATCTATAATTGTATGCTGACAGTTCCTCCACTGAGGGAAGACCACTCTGCTGAGGAACAATTGTCCCACATGTGGATGATTCAGAATTCCTTTTGCAAGGGATTTTGTGGCTTCTGTGAGCATTTATTATGGCATTTTAATATATCATGTACCAGTCTTAAGTCAGTGACGTTCGCTGGCTGGTTCTTCTCTCTCAGGATTCTCTTCCATTGAATCTGTAGCAATTTCTTAGGGATCAATGAAATTACGCTGGTATAAAACTGCTGCGAGAGGAAAACCGGATTAGATGCATGCAGGTATTTTTACGTTATGCCTCTATATTATCATCAGTAAAGGCAAGCTATATAGTTATATGTTTTAAGTGTTTAAAAAGAATGGCTGGTTTTTTGATCTAGAATGCTTTGAATAATACATCTAGTAATTGTTACTTTAAGAATCTTTGAAAACCAGCATATGAACAAACAGCTTAGGTTTCCTGTTACCTACTGCATGTATATAGGTCTTTTGAGGGGCTCCAATAGCAACAACACGCAGCATGCTCCCAGTCACACCTCTCCTTTCCGTATGCACAAAACTGCCATATGTTTCTTCAGTTTCTCTGTCAGCTTCACTGTTCTCGTTCCTGTTAAATGCAGAGCCTGGAAGGTAGATGTGAATTGCCTCCGGAGCAGGGCAGAAGTAGTAAATGTGACTGTCTGAGAGGGAAATTAATTATGTGCAAATGCTACCCAGTGGCATAAATCAGCCCCTGTGGAGTTTGGGAGGAGTGTTTCACCCTCTCGAATCTCTGCCAGCACTAGTTAAGCTGAGAGTCAGTTACAACCATGTCGTATACCCGCTCTTCCAAAGGAATTGTGGCGTTTTTTTCCAAGTTGACTGTGTCCCTTCCCATTGAATAGACCAGATCCTGATCCGCTATATGGACAAATTGAGTAATTTGGTTTCATGCGTTCTTGAGACGCTGTCTTCTTGCTGTGCTGCCTCAGCGCCGTTCTCTGGGGAACTCTCACAGACCTCCAGCTAATGCAAGTTAGGAAAGCAAAGTTGCTGGCAGGGCTAGTTCCTAGGATTGTTACTATCCCCAAAATCTGACTCTGTCCAAAATCCTGATGATGCAGTTCATCTGGCTCAGGGCAAATACACACTTTGTTATACATAACACAGACATTATTACATTTTCCATTTGGTAAAGTCATAGCATAGCTTCAAGTCCTCTAAAAATAGAGACATGATTCAAGTTGCAAACAAGATGGAAGGATTTCAAATGGCTGCATTACACATAGAGCAAGCAAAGTGAAATTAATAGGAAAAAGCTGGTTTGGGGACTAGAGCTGTGCTCTCTTTTTCTAAGCAAATGTTTAGCCGTGAAGCTGTGTAAATCAGCAGTTCCACTGTTGCAAGTAGAAAGAGTCTGGTTTACTTAAAATGCAGGCTGTTGCAGGCTTTACCCTCCTGAAATGACAGAGCAAAGAAACAATTTTTCTTAACTCACTGACCCATTTGTTTACCTGCTGAGTTGCCAAATATGCATTTACAAAAGACATTTGCATTGGCTAGAAAATCAGTATGTATATATACAGTATCCTCCTGCACCTTTTATTAGGAGAGACTGAGGCTATTTTAATTGCTAGTTTTGCAATTTCTGTCCCCTGTTACCCACAGCAGCCTCACTGACCTCTGCGAAAGCCAATTTGAAATTTAATTGCATTTATTATTGTTTAGGCTACGAGCAGGTTAGTAGGGTGTTCTTCTTGGCTCCGGGTGCAAGGGTCCACTATGCCAAATAGCATTTAATGGATAAATAGGAACTGCATCTGTCAGGCCAGGATATCAAAGCCTTTTAAAAGGATGGCAACATTCATTTTACAGAGAGAATTATTGGAGGAGAGATGTGGCAGTTTGTCCAAGACTGCAAAACAACGCCCGAAGCAGAACCGTGAGGGGAAGTCCTAGGCTCATTAAAGGAGAAGAGATGCTCCTTAAAAACGCTGCTGGTACAGAGGGCAGTAGACTCTTGGGGCTCTGGACTTCCAAATCCCATTCAGGGATCTGTCCGGGCTCCTTGTGTGATCTCAGGTGAGTGAGTCATTCTGGGCCTCACATCTCTAAAACGGGGGTGTTAGCAATTCCCTAGTCTAGAGGTCTGGGGAGGTTAAATTCAGGTAGGAAAGAGAAAGGAGATGCCTAGATGTTGTTATGGAGATGAAGCCAGAATACAGGCTTGGCAGGCTGTTTGCACCGGAAAGTCTTTACTTTTTCTGCATAAGGATTTGGAGGTTTTAGACTGAACTGGCCAGAGACCTGGCATTTTCCAAGGACTGAGAAGGAGAAGGTTCCCTCCTCCTCCTCCTGTCTCTGGTGTGTCGAAGGTCTGCATCACTGTTGCCATCTCCCTTTAGGAACTACACATCCTGTAGAGGGAAATAACGCACTTAAAGTAAAATGCACCTTATGTAAAGAGCAGTTTGTAAAATAGCATGTTTATATAGAGGTAATTAATGTATCCTATAATTAATGGCAAAAATTATGCTCTCTGCATAATAAATATTTTAAAATAGGGAAAGTATTTCTATAGTACCAAATATTTGATTTTTCAGAAAGGTAAAATCCTATGCAAAGATTTGAAGCTTACTTCAAAATAATATTCATACATACTGCTCTACCTAAGCGTTCAAATATCATCAGTGTGCTTTTTGGAGGTGTTACGTATTTTTTTAATTTCTTCGCTTAGTTCACAGTGTTTTCAGTGTTAAAACAAAACAATAAGAAAAGCAAAAATGTATATATGCCAATTAAGATATTTGTTATTTATTTCCTTACTGATGCACATGAATAAAAGCAATGAAATGCTTATGAATATGAACAGAAAGCAATATGAAACATGAATATTTCATGTGAAATTATTTCATATTTCATATGAAACATGAAAATTTCAGCAATATGAAACAGAAACATGGTGGGGTGACTCTCATGACTGGAGTGCTGCAATGGATGGCTATAGACTCTTCAGAAGGGACAGGCGAGGAAGGAGAGGCGGTGGGGTGGCCCTGTATGTTAGGGAGTGTTTTGATTGTATAGAGCTCAACGATTGTGATGATGGTACGGTTGAGTGTCTATGGGTAAGGATGAGGGGGAAGGCCAACGAGGCAGATATCCTGCTGGGA
>NW_008796217.1:6253954-6284628 GCF_000699145.1 Aptenodytes forsteri
ATGATTCTATGATTCTATGATTCTATGAACAGAAAAGGAAAAAAAACTCTCCAAAACCATAAAGGAAAAAAAACTCTCCAAAACCATAGAGCAATATACTGTAGGACACACAAGGATTCTCACTGTAACTTTTAACGAGGTTCATTAGGTTTCTGATTTGTGCCGAGGCTGAGGTTATGACCAAACCTGACTTCTCAGTGTTCCTGTGGACCGGTACTGCTCAGTCTGCCCATCTAATTATCCATTTTTTTCTGTCCAACTCATCCTTGTGGCAACTTGGCTCCTGAGAGCCCCTGAGCTCCCTGGAGTGCGATGCCTTGCTCTTTTGGTCTCACCTGCCTGCACAGGGTTTTTTTCCTGAGCGCAGTCGCTACGGCAGAGACCTGCCCGGGCCCTCCACCGGGCATTCCGACACACTTGTAACGCAGGCAGTCAAGAGTCAAACTAATCAACCTTCTCAGAGGTTAGACCCGGGTGTTAGTGGGTGCTGAGCCCAAGGACACCGACCAGAGCACGTAACTATGGGGAGAATCCCACCGGTTTGAAACTGGACGTTTCGGGTGGGTGCCAAGAGTTCGGTGGTTTGCAGGGCTGCACTTCTTCATTCCCAAAGAACCTGCAGGACAGCACTGGCCACCTTGCGGAGCCTTCGCCTTACCATGTGCTGGCTTTGGAGTTTGAATTGCTCATTGACTTACTGGGACATTGCAAATCCAGATTAAAAAAAAAACCAAGTGTAGCTCCATTTTATCTTGTCATTTCCCATCGTTAACAGCAGATAATGATGGAATAATTTGTTACTATGTTAGAGCTCTGGAGTATTGTAAATTCTCCTAATCTAGCTTAGCCCATAGGTAGTTCATGGGAAAAGGACAAGAAATTTTCCAATAACTCTCTCTTTTCTGTTTTGTAAAGAATGTTGAACCTGGTTCTGGCTTTGAAAGCAATTAGTTTTGAGGCTGATACCCCTTGAAAGCATTAGTTTTGAGGCTGATACCCTAGAATTCTCTTAATTGCTATCCTGATCAATGACACGCCTGCTTAATTGGGATGATTGGCAGGCAACTAATCCTGTGCAATGCATTTCAATTACTCTAAACAATATATTAATGGCCTACCTGTGTTTAAATGGCACATCTCCTGTTGTCTTCTGCTGCTGCAAACTTTTCATAAGAGCTATAAAGAGAGGGCTGAAAGCTTGAGAGGAGACGTGTCCTACTTACGCAGCCCCCTGCTTTCTTCCTGTTGTTCTCCTGCTTCTACATCACTCAACTTTATCCCAAATATTTAATACAAAGTTATTGCATGTACACATGTACAATTTATGAACTACAGCAGAGTATTTCCCAGCACTATGCTTTCCCCTGGTCCCTGATACCTGGAAGAATCACTTAATTGGTTGGTTTCTGTTTATATTGGGTTCTTTGTGCTAATCAGAGTGTGCCATTACATGTAGCCTATTCCTACGGTAGCTTCACACTTCATTTTCTAATGGTATAAAAATGTGTAATTGGACAAGCCTGTGGTCTTACTATTAGGAGATAATACTAATAATGTATATTAATGTTCTCTTGTTATTAGGGGAGCTTGTTTAAAAAATGTCAGTGTTTTAATGATGAAAGAGAGAGATCTCTAGAGAAAAAAAGTAACACATTTCATTTTAATTAGCTCTAATTAGAAGATTAATAGATTTTAAGGACAGAAGGAGTCATTGTGATCTTTAGGGCTAGCTCCACAGGACGTAGTCACATAAAACAAAACAGATCCAGCCTCTGATGGTACATCAATGTGCATACAGCAGACATCTACTTCTTACTGGCCATTTAGACCCATTCTGCTGTCAAGAGGGAGGATGTGATTCTCCCCTCTTAAGACAGACATCTAAAACAGCTTAAATCAACCGTGTCCTAAAGACACCTAGACTAAAGAGGTCCATAGACTAAAAACGGAATCAAGAATGACTAGGTCAATATGGTGGACGTCAAAATATAGATCAGATGAATCCCACTGTGTCTCATATATCCCCCAAAATAGTGAAATAAAGAATCCTTCAACAGTCACTGCCTTAGCTTGGAGATGTCTGAATTTACGAAGTATTTTGGCCCTGAGACTTTCCTGTGCTGTTCTGTCTGGTATGTGTGGCCAGAGCTGCCCTCATCTGACTGAGCATTTCCAAACTGAGACAGTGAAAAGCCTTCAGTGTGGGAAATCACCCTGACTGCATGCAGGTCCCATGCCTGACTGCCCCAGGTCCTTTGGAAGGAAGCTGAGTGAGCAGGCAATGTGGGAGTACATGCTGGTAGCTCCTCTGCTTGGGTAAGCAGGAACTGGGATTATAGGGAACACCAAGAAACATTCAATCTCCACAGGTAAGACACAGCTCCTGGACTCTTAGCTTTTGCCTAAGCCATGCTGAGATTAATCAGAGTGCTCCCAAACCTCTTGGTGGCCACCATCTTGTAGGTATGCTGAGCCCCCTGAACATGTGCTAGTTGGACTTGGTCCTTCATTAGGAGGCAGATACGGCTGCCTCTGGCTCACTGGAGAAAGAAAGGGAGCTGTTTTCCGTATGCACCAAATGCATATTGATCAGGAACACTTTCAAACTTTTTTTTTTTCCCAGTAGGAAAACTGAAGTCAATTCCTGTCTCAGTCTGGGTTCATTCAAACCCCACTGTCCTGCAACTGAGAAGACTGTCCTAACCCCAAGGCTATTGTAAAAAAGGTCGCTGTGCAACTGGTATTTGAAAATTTATCCCTGCTTTTCTCGTTCTCCAGTGTTACAAATCCTGAACCACACAGTAGTTGGGTTTGAGCTTCCCCGGCCATCCATCCCGCTCAGCAGGGGAGCCTATCTCTGGCTCTCCCAGTTCTTAAACATTCACAAGAAGGACAGTGTCGGCATCGCATCCTTCTTTTTAGCATTGCTTCATTGCTTGCTCTAGATATACGTTCAGTGTATGGATTTTTTGGACTGCCTCTTTCAAGTGTGTATTTCTTCCCATGAACAGGGATCCTGTACATAAATCTGGACTTTGGAGTCAACCTGCCAGAAGGAAGGGACATCAGGTTTAGGTTTTGCAGATCCTAATAGGGAAGTCCTCATGTCTTCCTGTTTTTGATCGCATCCTTAGTCTAATGTTCCGTCATGATTCTTCATAAACTTGTAGCTAAATTATCTGTGCCATGCTTCCAGGTTTTGCTTACCTAACTCTGTCTTTGCTATGTGGCCCTGAATTTGGCATAGGCCATTTTTGCTCGGTTAAATTCTGCTTTTAGAAATATTCTTCATCCTGTGTAAGTATCTACTGATGTACTATGTAAGTACATAAAGCAATGATCAGGTGACTACTTAGCTTTTCTTTGATAAGTAATAGACCACCTCCCTTAGATCTTCAGCTTTATAGTAACAGATAATAACTCTGGTATATATTGTTAATAAATACAATTTCAAAAATTTGCAAATAGGAAAAAAATAGGTTGATTCTTTATTAGAGATGTTAATTTCTGTGCATCTATTTCATGCATATTTGTTTCTGTTCATCCTCTTACTGATGCATTTCTTGAGACGTGTTGTAGTGTAATTTGTGATGAACAGGCAAACGATTTGTTTTCACAGCACTTACATACGTGTAAAATAGGCTCTTTTATGCTATATATTAAACCTCTGGAGAATTATAAAGACGGACTTTAAGATTTCTACCTTTGCTACACAGCTTTGCAGCCTTCAGTCTTACTGTTGTCTTTATATGTATAATCACTACCCTAGGGACAACCTTCCTTCCAAGTAACAGTGTGTAGTTGCTGAATCTGTATTTTTTAAGAAATCTTTCTTTTCCTGATAGTTACTCCAGAGAGCAAAGAGAAAAGGACAAGTGTTTTCTCAGATGTTGGTTTGGTGACAAGGGCAGGAGGCTGAGTAGGCTGGAGTATTAATGTGCTTTTTTAGGGGAACAGAGGAGAAAAGGGGATAGTGATGTGTAAGAGGAGTCAAAAATACAGAAGGAAATTGTGTAGATGTGTAGAAGATAGGACAAAAGGAACAGGGATGAAAACGAGTTTGCAGTGACATTTGCAGGGAGGTAGACGATGGGAGCCAATGGTGGCTTGCTTGGGGGAAGCACAGGGGCACAGTGAGGGCTGGGGTCCGGGAGCAGCCGGGGCTTCTTGGGGTGGCAGGGCAGAACCTGGCAGCCAGGGCCTGTCCCATGCACCCTGGTCAGGAGCAGGGCAGCTGGGGGGTACCGAGGGCAGCCCCAGCCCTGGAAATTGGGCTCCTCCCTGGGGACAGGGACAGGACAAGGCTGGGACAGGAAGGGCCATTCCCTTGGGTATACATGCCGTACCCATAGGAGAGGCAGGGGAGTAAAGCAATCTGTGTGCGAAAATGAGTTTGTCTTTGCCTCTCCATCCGGGTGAGCGTGACAGCAGGAGAGGTGCAGCATGACCATTGGCCAAAACCAGTGCTACGCTGGGGGATGCATGGGGACTGCAGAGCGGGTTGCTCCCGGAGTGGACACTGGCCACTGGTGGGACAGAAAAGCACCGAGACAAACTTCCATGCGATGGAGTAATAGGGTGATCAGGCACAAAATCCTTGGATTCACCTTTTTCCCTGTGGTGTTACAGTCACAAAAGCAGCTATTTCTTTTGCTTGAACTGCTTCCCTGTTTGAATAGCATTAGGTTGTGTGGGCTGGGTATGTAAAACAAGTGTAAGCCACCAGGATTGTAATTATGTACAACAGAAGATGCTCCTAGTAGGAAAGACAAGTGAAGGTGTGTGGGGAGAAGGAATGGGAGCCTGTGGACTCCTTGCATGTGTGTGTGGATGTGGCATGTCTCCCAAATGCACAAGGGAGGGCAATCTTCAGCTATGTCTTTTGATATTCTTCCCTCTGAGGAATGGGACGGCGCTTCAAGTAGACTTTTGATGGCAGTCTTCATGAATAATGCTAATTTTGTCATAATACAAAAAGTTTAAAACTTTAGCTTTTGTACAGTATGAAATGAATGAACAGTGCATCAGAAACATCTGTCAGGTTATAGAATAAAGGCTTAATTAGCATTTTTGTGTGGTGTGGAATAATTCATGCTGGGACATCAAAATTTGTCTTCTCAAATGTATGGGAAAAACACATTTTCTGGTCTTTCTTGTTGCTCTCAATAGACTGGTTCAGGCTGGGGGGAGGGAGAAAACAGAGTTGTACCACGTTAGCACCAATGAAAATCTGCAGGGTGCAATGCAGTAGTATGAGCATCTTCAAAGCGCCTTACAAATAGGAATTAATACACTGATGTTGCACAGGGATTCTGTGGCCAGGATAATGCTGCAGTCCTGTCGAGAATTCAAGGGTGTGATTTTCAAAAGCACTTAAATGACTTTGTAGCACAAATTCAATTCAGTGGCACTTACGATTCTGTTGCCTAAACCCTGTGTTGAGTTGCATTGTATGTTGCCACTGAAATAAAGATAGCAGCAAAAAGTGAGGAGATGAGGAAAGACCTCTATGAATGATCTGAGTTCTGGAAAATCTGTCTCGCTATCACGTTGCAAATTCCATGTGTTTTAGTTATTATGGAATTGTATGTATGGCTATAGAGAAAGTAGCTGCCTATTCAGTCTAGCAAATGAAGCATATCACCAAAGACAATAGTTGGAAGGAACAGCTATCAGTAGGAGGAGGATCTCGAGGAGTTCAGAACAGAAGTCGGGGTAGGTATTTATTCTCCTAGTCTGCTTTTAGCTCTTTCAGGCATCTCATTTAGACGCTCTGACTCAATACGCTGGAGCTGACTGACTACCTCTTTTCATTGACTAGGCAGGGAACTCGAGTCCTTCACTTTGATCTGTTGAATCATTCCTAAGCTAAGATACCTAACATGGGCATGCATATATGGTGTGAAAACCTGCCAGGATGTATATTTTTATCAGTGAGGCTATGTTACAAAATTGGAACAAATAGCTGGAAATCCCTAAATGAAAGTTGGATACTTTAAAAAAATCTCTTCCAGAAACTATTAGCTTTATAAGGAATCCCTGAGTGAAATCCTATGGGCTTGTGTCATGCAAGTGGTCATATTAGAAGAGCAAAATGGTCCCTTTGCTCTTAAAATGAATATGAAAATCATTGTAAGCTACTCTCAAGTCTCTTATGTTGCCTGGACAGTGCATCCTGGGCTATAAGGTCTAAGGAGCAGAATGCAGCATATTCATGCTGCGTCTTGTCTCCATTGTGGCAGAGAAGTTTAAGAAAATATAAATAATCAAGAATTTATTAACCCCTTGGTCTCAGTTTTATTCTCCCTCCCCTTTATATACTGTAGACACAGAGAACATTTTAATTGACTCAATTATAAGTACAATGGGATGAGTTAATAGGATTTATATGCTTTGTATATACTTCATAAATTCTGAAGCACTATAATGCATTGGAGTTATAGATAAATTATACGAAGAAGCTGGTGAATTGAAAAATAGAAAAAATAATAGGAAAACAGTAATTGAAAAACCTATACACTCCATTAATGCCTGCCCTTCCTTTATTAATTTGTAATAATAATGTAGTGGATAAATCAATCAAGGGTATTACAACAATAGGTGACTTAAAATGTTCTCTTCTAACGAGATTTCTTGCAATTTTATTCTAATTCCACACACTAAGTGAATTAAGGATGGAGTCAGTCAGATACCATTCTGTGTTACGCCGGACTGATTTTGAGTGGAGCCATATTAGTGTAATTGGGAGCAGAATTTGGCCCTGAGCTCTCACTTACTATGCGAGGAAGGAGAGGGGAGAGAGAGACACTCCCCAGATTTGCCCATAGTTTTCTAATTTGAGACTTGCGCAGAATGAAACCCTGAACCCAAGCGCCTCTGTATCAGCGGCTGCATACATAATGCATAAGCTATTAAGCGTTATGAAGGGTGCTCTGCTTGTTGGGTAGCTGCAGAATAACATGGCTAACAGATGTTGTGCTTCTAAAGCAGTTGAACTCCTGAGTGTGCTTTTATCTTCTGATCTGCAGCATACTGTGGCTCCCTCACTAGTGCATACACAAGGCAGACAGATTAGCATTAATTAGAGAGAGGCTTTGCTCATTTTTCCTTGCCAGTTTCAATTTTGGGGAAAGTAAATGTTTCTCTCCTTTACAATTTCAAATAAGGGCATTTTAGTATATGTGGTGGTGGTGGGGGATTAGGCATTAAGCAGTGATGCTTATGCTTAAATTGGCTGGTGCAGGTCTAGAAGTCAAGTATCGGAAGTCCCAAAGTGGACGAAGGCTGGCGGGGAGGACGGGGAGGGCAGGGCCAGGCTTAGTGCTGGCTGTAGGAAAGGGGGCCTACGAGGAAGGCAAGAGGAGCCAAGGAGCCATGACATTGTGCGGCATGGGTTTGTCAGGAGGAGCATTAGCTGATTATTCCTTCTAGGACATTACTGAGCTTTATTAAAGCATTTTGCATTGCTGCTTGTAATGAGACAGGAAAGGGAGCTCTCTCCACCTTCTGACCCCCCTCCCTCAAGCACCAATGCAAGGGAGGATTTATTGCTTCATTAGCAGCGTGATCACGCTTCACAATGAGTATTAAAGCATTGGCTTACTGGGTTATTTAGGGAATGACTCTTCCCCCAGCTATCCCCCCCTTTCCACCGCCACCGCACCCCCACTTTATTTCATATGCTTTTGCCATTTACCCATCACGATCAAAATATCACTGTTTCCCTTTCTGTAGCAATAGGACACTAGCAACAGAACAAATATTTTTAGGTTGACAGTATGTTACAAAATTGTAATGTGGGCAGGGTAAATTGAAATCAAAGCAAAACCAAATTCCACTCATTCTTCAGATTCCCAGGCAGACTGAAACATCTTTTGCAGTTCATTGATCTTTTAACATGGGCTTAGAGATCATTCCCAGACAAGGGGAGTAAGTTCCCAGATGGTGAAGGCTACGCTCTCTGTTCCAGTTGTACTTTTTTTTCCCCCCACAACTCTGTATTTTCTGTTGTGAGAATATGGCAAGGCCTCTGCAGTGCCTGCGTTTACCTGCACCCCTTCTTAATTACCCCTATACAATGGTATTTTATCAAATGGCATAGGTTCACTTTATCTAATGTCTTCCTGAATATATCAGGGATAGAAAAGAACTTTTGCTTTTGCAGAGCAGAGATTGTGGTAGGCTTGTGAGTGTTGCCTTCTTCTATCATTAATTTCAATTATGTCCTGTTAGATTTCCACAGCAGCTGTCCAGCTGTAGGCCACCATGCCTTGGCACTTCAAATTGTGGTTATGTTTAGAAAAGTGAATTCTTATTCAGCCTGTCTACTGCCTGTGTGCTTTGAGTCATATTTGCTTACTTTACTGATACAAACGTGTTTTTATTACTGCTACCATCACAGTGCCAATATACCTCCAAGCTGCAGGGTGACCTGTAATCTCCCTCTCATGTAGCCTCAACAACATTGTCAGCAGTGCTTTAATTGTAGATGATATTTTGGCCCTGATGCTTGGAACGGACTCAGCTTGGCCTCTCTCCACAAAAAAATTTGTGACGGTGTATTTTTTTCTTTATATGTTAGGAGGCAATTCACTACTTGGTACTTGTTGGTTTTCTCACGAAGGAACAGTCTTTGATACTACCAGAGCAGCAGTCAGAGAAGCTGGGGTTCAAGACACTTCTTTGGTGAACCTTCGGAGTGTTCAGCAGATGCGTATGCTCACTCTCTGAAGTGTCTTCAGAGGCAACATCCTTGTCAGACTTGCTCCATTTGTATGAGCTGAATACTCTGAGCCGCCTACCTGTTTCCCTGTTTTTTCTCTTGGACTTGTAAGGCTGCTCTGCACACAGAATTTTACTATCAAAAGGTATGATGCTTGTTTTGGCTCTGTAGTTGATACTTGTTTTGGCTCCGTAGTAGTGAATGGAATTATTTTTAGCATTAAGCCAGGCTAATTTGACAGTGCTATTGCAGTTTAACAAATTAACACTTCAATTTGTCATTTCTACCATCTCTTAGGGGAGCGGTTGTTCTGAAGGGTACTACAGTTAGCCGTGGCAGCAGGTACCACCGTCATCAGCAGCAACAGTTCCTGACTCCTTGCAATTTTGAAATGGTGCAAGCATCAGTACTGGCATGTTTTTCATGGTATGGGAACACCCGCATTACGAGCACTCATGCCAGGTTGCATTCTCGCTATGGAGGAAGGAATAACCAGGGCACTGCAGAACTTTTCTGCTACTAATATTCGTACTGAAGATGAGTACTATTCTTGTCTGTATTTCACCACTGGTAACACTATGGCTGCCTCTCCCTTTGCTTTTTAGGACTACCTTTATGCACCCAGGTCTCTACACTAAGAAATAAGCTGTGCCAAAGAGTCTCTGCTGGCCCTGAAGACAAGGGGTGTGGCACAGTGTCTGTGCACACTGCTAAACTCTCTTGCCCCTCAAAACTTGGTGACCTGATTCAAACATCCTATGGGGAACGTGAGGCCAGGGACTAAGGTAACACCCAGAATGGCCAATGGCATGCAAGTGCTGGAGCCCGTGACCTGACCTTGTTAAGGGCCTTGAGGGCAAATAACTTGCTTGTCTCTAGTATCTTGGCCTGTATCTGGTATATATCAAGACAGGCCTTGCTCTGAACACTAAACAGAAAACTTTAGGACCAACATGGCTGTTGCAGTGGTCTTTATTGTGTTCCTTCACTGAATCTTGATGATGCCTCTCCAACGTGTGTCCCCATTTCTTGTCCATGGTATGGTGTCTCTTGGTTCAGTGCTTTTGGGAAGGTCCAAAAAGTCCCTCAAAACCTGTGTACACAAACAGAAAATCCAAGAAAGAGTTTTTCCCTTCGTCTCTTCCTTTCCCACACCAAGGCTCTCTCCAAGGGGAGGGCATCCAAATCCCTCTGTATCCTTTTGGGAAATGGTGAAAGGATCTCATGGGGCATGCCGGAGAGTCCTGGCCTGGCAGTCAGGGCACAGAGGGTGCTGAGTCCTCTTCCATGTAGGTACACGTGTGATTGAGCTTGTAGGGGCTGTCTGCTGCTTTTTCTGCTCCAGGGGGACAGATATAGGCAGGGCCCTAGCAAAATGGTGGTCCTCAGGCTACATTTACCCACCTCCTCCTCACTTCTTTAACTACAAAATTATGAAAGTTGGCGGGTTTGGGGCTGGCGTTGTTGGCCATGGGACAGCAGATGAGCTGGGCCTGGCCTAAGTGCTAGGAGGATCTGCGGGAGCCTGTAGGATGCATATAATCAAAACACATATGATTATCATGCAATCATAATTTTTGTTGTTTCTGTGGTTGAGAACACTTGGCTTTGATTTAGCTAGGCCCCGAGCACAAGCTTATCATTAATAATCAGGAAACTCTTTTACTCTCTGTTTAGTTAAAAGGAAATTTCTCCACTATTTACCACATAACCACATCCTTTAACATCACGGTTTTATTTTCTGGCAGTCCAGATCTTTGTGAGGTGAATACCTCTGAGCTCAGGCATTGGATGGGATAAATACCCCATTTTTAGTGGCAGTGGTTGGCATAGATACTCATAATTAATATTTAGTTAAATACATACTAGACCAGGCCTCAGAATAACTTGAACATAAAAGATGCTGTCAGATTTTGGCAAACCAGAAAGTAAGTACCTGTTGCAGGAATGAAAACAAATCAATATCAGCACATTGTCAGTCACAATGTTTATTTTGTTCTTTTTTTTTCCATAACCGCGTTTCATGGATTTTCAGTTTCTGACATTTTTTCTCACAGTGTGAATGATATGTTGGGATTAAGGCATTAACTCTAAGACAAGGCTTTCCAGTTTCTAAATTACCTCACTTGATGATGACTATACATTGTTTCATATTACAGCTCTTCAATTTTCAGTCTCCTACCTTGATCCTCTTACAGAAGAGGGTTTTCCAGGGGGTTACAGCTGCATCCAGCTCTGCTTTAGTTTCTGCCTTTAACAAGCATTTGAAAAACTAAGGCATGAATCTTACAGGGAAAACCAGTTGTTAAAGGCAATCCAATCATGTCCTTGTTAACACATCCTCCCAAATACCAGTTTATTTTGTAGTTTGCTAGTTAATCTGTCAGGTTGAAAAATATTTTTAAAATATTTTAGGATACTAATCTGTTAGCATGTGGTAGATTTCATAGTCTGACCTTTGATGAATTATAATTTTGGATACATAAATTTATTTTCATTGGCACTTTATGGTAAGGATCATGATTGCTTTACATTTTTGAGGCAGGACACCTGAGATACTTTACTTCTCACTGGCTAAAGAAGGACTCAGGGAGTGCTCACAGGGTCTTTTAATGGTTTGTCAAGTTTCACATTGGCCAGAGCTCAATGACAAACCTCCATTTTGATGTAAGGTAAACCTCGACTGTTCCATAGCTGTTGGGGGTTTGTCCACACAGCCCAACGTCATTCCTCCAGTATCTTTCCTCTCTTATGCCCGGGCGAGAAGACAACAGAGTTATCAGCAATACCTCCAGGTAAGAGCCTCTTCGGGCAATATGAAACTTTACTTACCCCAGAGCTGTGATAGGAAGGGCAAGAAATGGGAGCTCTGTCCTCAGTGAAGGATTTTGATTTTCCTTCCTAAGCATTCAGCAAGAAGTCTGGCTCAGGAATTGCCACTCAGTTAATGCCAACATTAACTCCATAGCAGAAAACCATCCCTGATTCCTCAGAAAGAAAACTATATCATCAAATCTGTTTTTTTTCATTAATATGAAACTGCTCTCTTTTTGTAAAATCCAGCAAACTGCAATCCAGTAATGCATTTGTATAGACAGAAAAATTTTCGTTTTCCTTTTTCTTTCTTCCTTTTCGGTAGCCTGAAGGGCATGGATTTTTTTTTATGTAGAAACAATCCACAGTAAGCAGCTGGTTCTTGTAATCTCTGTGCCCTTTCCTGAGCCATTCCCTGATTACTACAATGTAATTTCATTTGCTTTTATTAATTACTTCTTTTTGCTTGTACTGTCAGATTAGTTCTGAAATATTTCCATTGTAGGAGCTATTTAAACCTTCTTCCTTTAGATCCATACCAGATAATCAGGGCAATTTGATTAAAATAGGAGGCTGACTTTTGATTCATGTTTCTTTTTCTAAGATGAGGGAAGAAAGTTCAGGTCATCTTTGAACCACACATAGTACTAGTCAAAAAACAGTATGATAATCCTGACTCCAGTGGTCTTCATCTTAGTAGGAACTTAGTTCTGTTTATCTACGTGTAATTTCTATTCAGAATATGAATCAAAACAGTGCAATTAAAAAAATTACCACTGCTCACACAAAATGCAGAGACAATCATGCTGAAGAATCTGTAGAGACACAAATCTTCTGCCAGTAGAGCAGAAATAAAATGTGTCCATAGTTCTCATTCAGAAAAGAGAATGAACAGTGAGATAGCAAAATGTGCAGAGGACATAGTGCTATTTAGATGGGAGAATTTCAGAGGCTCCTTAAAAATTCTAGTTGGGTGATCAGCACAGTGGCCAAGAAATTTTTGTCCTGAAAAATGCAGATTAAGGCATGGTCAAAGGTAGATTGCTTCTTTCTAACAGTAACCACTCAGGAAGCAGATCTGGACATCGCTGCGGGGAGTTCTACATGCAGAAATGGTCGAAAGGCAAACAAAATACTTGCTTTGGTAGCTTTCTTCCTGTCCCTGAAACTTGGATGTTTTTCTCAAACTTTATTGAAGCTTTTGGGTTTTACATTTTCATAAAACTGAAGTTACTTTAAAGGACAATCAGTTCCTGCAGGTAGTAACTAGACTGCTTTTTAAAATCTTCATTTATTTTCTTCAACACATTACCAAAGCAACTGATAGATGTCTGAAAAGGTGACTGACTTCTGCCTCTGAATATTTGTGCATTTGTGAAATATATTTCTTTGTTATTATTTTCAATTGTGCATGGTCCTATGTAATCAAGACAAATGATAGTAATAATAAGTACAAGCTTTTCAGAATTATGTTTATATATTCATTTTAGTTATAGTACAATTCAGAAGAGGACTGCTGTGATGCTGTTTCTCTTCAGTTTCTATTCAGGAAAGATCTGCTAGCTTACCAACATATGTTGAATGTCTACCTTCACAGAAAAGGGTTGGGGTTGTCACAGTATAGTATCAGATGCTGTCAGAGACTGCAAAAGGGAGACTTTCCTAATTGCCATCTCTTGACGCTGGAATAGTTACCCGATAAATAGTATTTCTTGTATTTCCCATTTTCAGGAGTTTTTGAGAAGCTTTCAGTGCTCTTGAGGGTGACTGACCCTACGTCCCCAGAGGAGCACGGCACATGGCTGTGCCTGTCTGTGTTCAGCAGAGCAGTTAAGTGCATTCTCAAGTTTAAATATGTGAGTAAAGTTAAGTATGTGCTTCACTGCTTTGTAAAAAGTTATGGCTGTCTCAATCTTGGCCAGTAAAGACTAGTTTGCTGACATCTGGGCAAGCTGCAAAGGCCTGTCCAGCTGTGGGTTGCCATCTCTCCTTTCTGCTCTGATTCAGAGGCGTCTTCAAGAGGTCGTTGTGGTTGAGGGACTGCCTCAGAGCGCTGCAGATTACAGCTTTCCCTAGCAATGCCTGCATTTTCTCCATTATACCTGGCAAAAACAATCAAATAAATGCAAACCAGAGAAGCAAAATAAATCAGACAGAAGCCTCAGAGGTAAATGAAGAACCTTTGTTTTCCATTTAAACCTGCTGGATGTAGTAGTCTGTATGCCAGACCTTGGATCTCTCGAAAATGACTTATTCCCGGCATAATTTGCCACCTACATTAGACTGAATGAAAATCCGTCAGCGAATGGCTTCCAGGTAGAGACTCTGCAACATTTGGATTTAGTTCCAAATTTCAAAGGTCATTTAGAAAATCCAGGTCAGGATTCAGAGCTGAATTTCAAATGTCCCTGAAGTTCATGTTTGTTCAGACCTAAGCCTACAAATCTGAACCAACATGATAATGCAGATTGAAAACAAGAACTTCTAGGTTTGTGCAGAATCATTTATTCATTTTCTCTATGGTATTATTTACCAGTCACAAGGGCATGTAAAATAACTACTTAATAATTATGAACTGCTAAAGCCACTCATTATGCATTGAAAATGTGTGAGTGCAAATTCTCTAAATGATGTGGAAGTTGGACTATCGGGAACATTCAGATTGTACATTATCAAAGTGTAGGCTACTCTCTAGTACATTTGTCTGATATACAAGACAATTTCATCTCAACTTGGATGAGATACAGAAGCGTAGGCTCTGTGGAATATGAAGTGGGCTTGGTGGAGCAGAGGGAAATTCATGTTATGTTCAATGTGCCTAGTAAATAATGAGATATTAAATTATAATGTGTTCCAGGAGTTTTCAACTGTATTTTCTCTTTAATCATTTCATTACGCAGAGTCCTTTGTTTCTGACTTGTGTCTTTCATTAGAATTTTAGGACTCAAGTATGTGTGTGGGGAGCTCTGTGAAGGTCCCTGTGGCACCTCCACTGCATGAATTCCTTCAAATAAGAAGGAGATTTGTCTGCAGTAGAATCCCTGTTTCTTGAGCTACAGATTTCTGCTACGGGCATGAGCTCCTGAGCAAGCCTGTGAAGAGAGGCTTCATCCATAGCAGCCACCATGTATAGCTGGAGCTTCCTTGTGCTGTATCTCACTTCCATGGCAGTGTACTTCGACTGAGCAGATGTGAACCCTTTTTCAGCGAGACTTGCAGCAGAAGTGACGTGGTGTGACTGCAGGGGTGGAAGCAAAGGAAAGGACTCTTGTAGCCTTATGTGAGCTAGCATTATCCTGCTCAGTATTCCTGTCCCTTGGCATCGCTGTGTGAGCGTTGGACCAGCAAGCAGGATTGGTGCTTTCAAACAGATGGGCTTGAGCACAGTCTGAGCCAAGGGAAACATGTATGTGAATCACTTGTGGGTGTTAAGGGCAGGATTCCCATTTGATATTCTCAGCATCACAGCAGGTATAAGGGTCCAAACATTTAAACAGCATAAAGCACTTGAGCCTCTTAAAAATGCGTGATAGATAGTTAAATTCCTGTTAGTGGGAAGGGGAAGGAAGCTTCTGCAGGGAGGCTCACCAAGCAGCAGAAGATTTAGGGCTGTGCAGTCTCGTTTGTTACCAATGAGTCAAAGAAGCCCTGGCATGTGAATTTGGGACCAGGAAGGCAAATAGGCTTCTAATGCATGGGCTTAGTGAAACCCAAGGACAGACTTTTCCCTTTGATTACCAGGTGCTGAAGTGTCTATTACAGGAAAGCAAGGAAAGTGCTTTAATTATGTTTCCATAAACAAGATCCTGATTTCCTGGACTGAAGCCTCAGGGAGCATTATAATGTGGCAATTGGTATGGGCCGATGTACTGGTTGTTTTGTTTTACCTTGTGCTGTTCAGAGGAGCCTAAAGGTGTTTGATCCCAGGTCGCTCATGACTTTCTTCTGTTTCTTTGAAAATCTCCTCTTTAATGTTCGCTGTAAAATAAACCCTGTTGACATGGGCTACGTTTATAGTACCAGACTGCAAGAGCTCTCCTTTCTGTGCTTCCCAGTCTGGGCACACAAACTAGCCGTGCTTTATTTCCATGTGGGATAAGACTTGGCCATGCAAGTACACTGTTCTCCCAGATCTAGGGTTTTAAGGAAAGGAAACATGCCTGGGTAGCAGCAAAGACATGCTCCAAGAGACGTCCTGCTGGACTAGGCGAGCAGGAATCCAAGTCATACATTAATGTACCCCCACTGGTAAATCCATACATTGACACAGACTACTTTGTATCTTAGTACTTTTTATACACACAGAATTTATCCAAATATGGTGCTTACTGAATACCCTGCCATATTATTTGTGAAAACGCTTATTTAGGTGCACAGTTATTTCACTTGCGCACATGCCTTTTTTTGTTTTTTTAGTGAGTGAATGGACTGGCATACATGTATAGTTGTCAAGGCCACAACTGAAACAATTTAACCTACTGTAAATAAAAAGCCAGAAAATCTTTGCACTCTTGGATAAGGCTGCACTTTCAGTGTGGGTCCAGGGTTGACGCCAATTAAACTTACATAATTGCAGTAAGAGAACGTTAAGGTTGCAAAGATTGCACTCCAGAATTGGAAATTTTGGGACATGTGTTGGCTGAATTCTTTGGTGCGTAGTGGTATTGTCTTTAACAACAATACATAGGCACACATACACTCCCATTATCAGCTGATGGCAAATGTGCCCATAGATGGCACTCAGAAAAATGTAACAGTGTTTATGGCTTTTGCAGGATCAATAAAGTTCATTGTTGTGCAGTCCAATTAGCTCCCTTTGGCGCAGCTCTCTTCACGGCCGCTTTGAACAACAAAGTCCTTGTTGGAGGGTTCTGAGAAATGGTAATGTAGTTTCAAAGATACTCATATAATATATATATTTTACTAAATTGAAGCATTTGATAAATAATACAAAGCTAACACAGGAAATATTAAATGCAGTTTAATTTGGCTGCTGGTATATTGCAGGGTGCTCTCAAATAAATATGCACTTTTATTTTAGAAGCTCAGTATTGCTTTGCTTTGCTGGTAAGAAAATATGCAGCACTGATCTGAAATGTGACTTGACACTTGAAAATATAACCTAGAACTAGTAAAAGGAGTAAAAGATAACATGCTGGCCTGCCAACCTGTTAGATTAGCACCTGACTTACAGATGCCCTACCTTGAAAACTTTTTTTTTTTAAATGCAGACTTATGGATATATTTATTTCATGGTTATCTCCATGTCTTCCTCCACGTTCAGGTCCCTTTGTGAACCACTGCTAACTGTGCTCTTGCATACTATAAGCTGGCTTGAATCTTTCATAATAAGCACCTTCAAAACCTGATTGTATGAAGTTATCTGGAAGCACTGGAACCATCAGAGAGGCAGTGGTATCAATCTTATATAGGGGTAAAGACTCCTCTGCTTGGCAGAGGTTCTTTAGTGCATTGGTTGCCCTACATCCACCCCAAATCTGCAAGCTGGTGCTAGTGTGCTGTGTACAACCTGTGTGGATGGACTGTATTATCCAGATTCAGTGCACTGCTTGTACGACCCTGAATCTTTTGCAGAGAACGGGGAGGGAGTTTCCTGAAGAAGTGATGTTGATGTGGGCCGGGCAAGTGTTAGTACCTTTTCCTTGGCACATCAAACACAGCGTGCGCTGGGCTGCATGTGCTAAGAAAAGGTGTTATGGTCACCCTTGCCTGCAGTTTCAGATGGATGACAAATTCTCTCTGAACACTTCATGCTGTAATACTCCATCCTGTTTCAATATGGCAAGGAGTCAGAGTTGTACGTGCTTACATCTAAATACAAATGAATATAAATAATAGGTGAATATTTTCATTTGATATTCTGTTCAGTGAAAGAATCAGTCAATTGATTAACCTATTATTCAGTCCATTATTCAGGGTTGTACCACAATGAAGTCACAATTATTTATGAAACTTTGATTAATTTAAAATCTGTTCTTGGCTTTAGGCCATCAATTAAACTATATAAAAGAAGCAATTAGTCACTTTACCTTTTAAGAATTTTTTATTTAAGTTTATACAAAGATTTATTTCTATCTTGAAAAGACTATAGCCGTATGCCACTGTGTTTGCCTCTCTTAGGTCTGTTATTTCACCTACTGTTTTCATTTAATTCCAGAAATTTGCTGAAAGCTGTGAGTACTCAGCACCTTCCCAAACCGGGCTACTTTGGTTTCATTGCCTAAGTGTGCATTCAGGCATTAGCTTTAGGTAGAAGTGTTTTGAAATGCTGGGCAGTGGTTTCTAGCAGGAATGTTAATCTTTACGAGCACCACCACTGAGATTTCAGTCTTTGAGGGCTACCCCTTGCCGGTAATGAAAAAGCCTGTGTTTCAATGATCCTATCATCACTGCTGGCTGGAGTTTTAACTCCTGGTAGGGCCACTTAAGTCTAACAGGTCAAAGAGGCCAGATGAAATGAAGTTCACTGTTTTGCCAGACTGGCAGATGATTGATAGTTCTATAACTTATACTCATTAGCAAAATAAAGTCAAGCATCAAAAATGCACTAAGATAGTCACACTAGCAAGGTAATGGACTTCGCAATTTTTGCGAGTCTTGATGTGAGTCATTGGTAAAGTCAGGCCTCTATGATGGTCTTTTCTGAAGTTAAGTACGTAAATAAATTTCTAGAGCATTAGAACAATAGTTGCAATAATAAAAGTTGATAATGAAAGAAATGGACAAACGCAAGCCCTAAATCCTTGGAGTGCACAAATATCAGTGCTGACAAAAAGCAATTTAAAAATGAAAAAATCTGTAATACATCCAAGGATGCAAGAAACTATTCAGTGAGCATAACCTTAATTCAGAAACAGCATCATCACTCATCGGCTAAGAGCCAGTTATGACTGTAGAGTTACTCACCAGCATGCTCTGACTGACAACATTTCTAGGCCGGTATCTTTGCGATAACGGCAATAACAAAGTTGGTGTGGTCAAAATATATTGGAGAAAGCAGTGAGCAAGCACAATCCCTGCATTTTAGATCAGCATGAGGAAAAAATGATAATCTGTGCCTAGCATCAGAGTTCAGAGTGAGCGGAAACCATTGTTAAATGTGGATGTCTATCAGTCATGGGAGTCATCCAAATGGAGTCACTGGGAATTGGTTTAATTTGTTTAACTTTTCCTAAAAGGAAATTTAGATCATGTTTTTAAGACATGAGATGGTATAGATGAGCTGATATTAGAAGTTACCAGAGTGTTTGTTTGGTAAGACTGAAGAACACATTCATTAAAAATACGCACCCCTTTTTGTGATGTTGCTGCACAACATGAGAGTGACACTTTGGGATATTTTAACTTTTTTGTCAGAGGCAGGAAAAGTGCTCTGCTCCTCTTGGAACTGGTGTAGCTACAGTTGAAATATGGTTTTGGGAGTCGGGCTTAAGAGTAGACAGACCGGATAGAGCCCAGAGGAGGGCAGCAGGAAAAGAGGATTAGAAAACGTGCTTATGGAAACAAGGTGAAGGAACTGATTTGTCTAATTTAGCAAAAAGAGGCCTGAGGGGAAACTTCATCTCCCAAAACATAGACGAACAGTGGGAAGGGATAGTGAGCAATTGTTCCAACACTGGGACAGTCGTTCAGGGCTCCTCATTAGAGGCTTTTAAAAAGTAGTTAAAGGAGGCTCTGCCAGGGATAGTTTACAACTGCTTGATCCCAACTTAATGCAGAGAGTGGGGCCAAAACAGCCTTGGAATTCTTTTCCAACTCTTCTTTCTTACGGTCCTAAAAAAAGCATAAGGAAAAGGCTAATCAAGACACAACAAAACAAATTTCCAGTTGTACCGATGAAAGGAGCCTACATGTGTCAAGGCTCAGATCCTGTACAAGTCAGCACTGATGTGCCATTGTCTTTTTTGAATGAGCACATCGTAGATGCTGCAACAGCTGTTACTGATTTTCAGAAAAGTGTCTCTGAAGTCTGCATAACTGAGGGACGGAAAAGAAACAAGCCAAAAAAAGCATTAACTCCTCAGAAATACCTCTGAAAAAAGAGGCAGCAAAAGTTGTAAAACAAGGCAGCATGAGTAGAAATGAAGGGAACAACAAGGATAATTTAATCAAGAAGTTGAAACACTTTGTTAAGGGGATTGTAGTAAAGTATTCTACCAGCTCAACTACTGAGCTTGAGTAAAACTTTGACCATTCTGAAATTGCTATTATGGCACTTGCTTTACAGGTACAGTAGAAAGATATGATAAACATTCATAAACTTGAGAAAACTTCAGGTGAAGCTCAAGCCACCAGGGAAATGCTTGTGAGAATGAGATGGCAGATAAATTACTGAACTCTTCAGCAAAGCAAGGAACTAGGAAAATCTCGCAGAATAATGGGGAATGCAGCATTATAGCCAAAATACCAAAGAACGGAGATATAAGCAATCATAGCAGTTAGCAAACTAAGCAACTGCAACTGTTATACTTCTTCCAGTGGCAGGCAAACTCTTCCACATTGCCAAAACAAAATGAAAGAAGTAGTTGAGTTGAAGTCTGGATTTCAACCTGGAAAATTAACCTGTCAGCTGATTTTTCACAGGAGGGTTAATCATTCAAGAGAACATCAAATGGCTTAAAAAAAACTTTCACACTTTTTCTGAAATCACGTGGCAGATTTCTTTATAAATTACTCTGAAACATCCTGATGTGTCACGGTATGCCAATAAATTTTATCAAGGTGCAGCATGCACAGCTAAATCAATGTAAACTTGAGCAAATGATTTGATAATAGATAAATGTCAAGCAAGGTTGTATTATCTCACCTCTGATATTTGACTGGCCATTATGCTGAAAAATGTAGATGGATACAACACAGGCACCATATGACTCAGAAGCCGTACATTGGAATTAGTTAGATTTTGCTGGTTGCAGAAGTCTTCCAAATGGCAAAACTCCCCTCCATGTTGTTCAAGGCTGTTCAGCATCATAAACATGAGCTGGTTATCAATCAGGTGCGCATAAACAACGGATATTGCAGCAAGAACCCCCCAGGTCCCAGCTCACACATTATTTTAGGAGGCAGAGCATACAAGCGGTAATGCACATCCTTTGCAGTAGATCATGGGTCAGTGCAGATGTATAAAAGGAAATGCTGTCAAATAGCCAAAATGTGCTTCCATTTAAAAGAGATTTGATTTTCAAGGGTCTACAACTGGAAGGCTAACTGACAAGTCTTCAACTCAAGTTATTTCTGAGAGAGAAAGAAAGCGCCCTGAAAAGGCTAGGCATTAAGTAGAATTAATTTATAACAAATACCAGAAGTCGTCAGAGTTTTCAAATAATTATGCTTTATCATTAAAGCTATTCAGAAAGGAAAATGGGAAATACTTGCTGGGAGTTGTGAGTCAAGGCAGGGCATCAGCCATGACAGCTCTGCCATGGGGCAGTTGGAGGAGCACAAGAAAAAGGCCCACAAAAAGAATCTCTCTAATTGAACTTTATGCAGTGTGGGAAATAGTGCAATATTCAACAATTCTGGGAATATGTAGAAAGCTGTCCAAATCAAAAAAAACTGGCAAGGCCTCATTCTGGCTCTAAGCTACTTTGGATGGCAGAGGAAAGAATCATCCTGGAGTTTAAGGATCTCTTGTGTTTCTATAGTCCTTGCAGCTATAAAAGGTTTTTGTATGGAATATAACTATTTCATCGCTGAGTAATATATTACAGGGGGTAACTAGCTATTACTAGTTCATTTAAGAAAATACTTTCAAAAGGCACTGTGTGCCAAGATTGCAAGACTAAATATATTCTATTGTAAAAAAAGGCATTAATGATTGCTTCCTGGAGATGAGCATTATAGGTTTCAATTTGTAGCTACAAAGCAATGAAATTTTCAGTACACTCAGAGAATTGTACGCTGTGTATTAAGTGAATTGAAGACTTTGAAAATGGATATGGGTGTTCAATTTTTATATCCACACAACTGTGGAGGAACTAGGAAAAAACACCTGCTTTGACTTGACTCCTGAAGGAAAATGCTGATGCAAAATTGCTAATTAAAAGCAAAACAAAAAAAATCACACACATACCCCCCAACTTGCTCAGATGTGTTCAGCACAGAATTCTTACAAGCTACCAGAATTGCTCAAGTACTTGTAAAAACGAATAGAAAACTTCACTAGCTTTAAATCAGTGCAGGCTGGGCAATCACAGGCTCCCTTATCACTTCCAAAAATGACCTGCTTCAAGTAAATTGAAGTGCTTTGATAGTTCAGATAGCTGTACAATTCACATGTTCAGAGTGATGATCACCTTCAAATTTAAGCACTTAATTTAAGAGCTTCAATAATTTTAAATTGCTATGTGCCACCGAGTGGCAGACAGAGACTCAAGTGCTACAGTATTTTAAAAACACTTTGGTGTTCTGCTTAATATTTTTATTTCAGGGACTTCAGAGAGGGTTTCTATAGTCAAGTGTGGAAAACGGAACAGATTTCAAGATCAGTGCAGAAAAGTAAGAGACTTTATGTTTTTTAAAAATTAGAGCAGAGGAGGTCTTCTCTGGGGACCGTACGGCTCCGAAGCTCACGCTTGGCCTTTTTGCTGAACTGTTTGACCAATGTCCTTGTGTGGGCTGTGGCAGAAGGTAGAAAGAGAGGTAATGGCGTTTACATGGGCATCAAGAGACTTTTCTCTCTATTTACTCTCCCAAAAGAGCCTGCCCAGGTTAAGTTTGTTTCCATGAGCCATTTCTGCTTAACACCTACTTCCGCAGAAGCAGCTAGGAATGAAAGCTTTATTGTTATTTGAACGCTTCCCCACTTGTGGATTCAGATATTTTTACCTGGCTGCGGGTTTGTTCATTTGTTAGTTTGGTTTTACTAAGCTTCAATTTGATGTCAGGATAAATCCTTCCCATGTGCTTTTAACTAGCCCCATACGACACTTATCAACGAAACGCTTTGCTGAAGACTGAGCTGAACTGTAAGTGGCTACCATGGACTTGGTCTCAGCAGGTAGGAGAGGTGCAGAGCATACCACAGAGACCCTCACAACCCCATAACTCTGTCTGGCTCCAGATGTGGGGAGCAGGATTTTTGAGCATAATGGGAAAGTCAGACTTCAGAGACGATTATTCACGCCCACCTGGGAGGAGGTGCAAGTCTTTGGACTAGAAAGGTATCACTCCAGCCTCCTGCAGCCTGGCTGACAACAGGTACCGCTCTTTAGGCCGGAAGGGGAACGGAGCAGGGAGCAGCAAACTGCAGCCTCCAGAAAGCTTGCAAACGAAACACCAAGAATTAAATCTTACCTGAAAAGCCTAGGAGCAATTCACTGGAGCTGATACCTTGTGACCTCTCATTTAGTGGTACGAGACCAAAATTAGGCTCCTGAGAGGTAAATGTGAATAGAGTCTTTCACTTCCAGAAAACTAGAATCTGGCTCACAGAGATTTTATTATTGAGGGTGCCACTTTAAATGCTAATCACTATTTGCAGGCTCATTACAGCTTCAGACTGGCCTCTTCAAAGGAATGAAGGGGTATTATGTGTTCATCTACCAGTGAAATTCAAACTCCTTTGAAAATCCCAGCTTGAAGGTACAAGGACACAGGCCAAATGTGAGTTCAGTGATTGTTTTGCCAAGGCCTCTTTCGGTATCCGTGTCTGTGAGTACAGTCCCAGCCTATATGATGATCTCGTGTCCGCGTACCTAAGTTGGACCTAAGGGGTGTTACGAAATCTGACATCAGACCAACATCACGCAGCTGGAGGAGAAGTGGCTGTTTCTCCGAGGGAGCTGCAATAAGTTGTGCTGGCCGAGCACAGAATCATTCCCCAGTACAGCGTGCCGAAACACCCACTGGTTAAAATGGGAATTTAGAAGTCCTGATGTTAAACCAATTAATGCAGCCAGTGTATATGCATCATACTGGGTACAACTGTTACGTTATAAGGAAAGCTGGCCTGCTTCAACTGCGGATTATATTTCTACTAGCCAAGTACCCTGATGCAGGACTTGGCTTAACACACTGCTGGCATTACACAACTGAAACTCTTCTGTACACCTGGTGAAGGACTCGTTGGGGCTCCACTGGATCTCTGCCCTTTTTTGATGTTTTTCTTGGTTGAACTTAAGCAGGTTGTGTAGGTTGAATTGTGGCTTTTCTGCTTGCACTCTGAACAGCCAGATTCAATTTTAAACTAACCTCTCCCAGCCCCACTCCCGACTACTCGAATGGATTTCTACTGTATTTAAGTATGGTAAAACTCTGTTGAGCAATTTCTTCCATTTTTAATAAATATCAGCTCACTTTCCTTCTTGTTTTTTTCCAAGAGCATACATTTTTTGTGACACATCCCAGGAAGAACTGTTTTTCCTCTGTATTTCAGCTCTTAGCGATTTTCCAGACAACTTGTAGTTTGGGTCTATGAGCGTGAGCTTTTCTTTTCCACAGGCCTGACTTCCTGAAATCCAGTGCTAAGGTGTTTAGATCTACTTGTCTTACTCAAGAGTTGCATCTGCTGGCTGAAGCTTACATTTAAGGCTGTGAAAAGTTTCATACTCTGCCTTCCAAAGTGGTCAGGTATTGAAAGCAGGCTGCGAACGTTTTGTGAACGGCCATGCTGATGCTTGCAGAGAGGTCAAGCGATGCCAAAATTGACTTGGCTTTTGCACGTGGGTGAGCCTGGTGGCCAGCCTAGGTTTGTCACTTGTCTTTGACGTGACAAGAAGGTGTTAGAAATCACCTAGTGCACACCTAGGGAGTTTCTGCCCAGAATAATTGCAGAGACCTGGAGATATGCTCTGAAGCATCAAGTTTCAATATATATTTCTATTTTTGAGAGGGTAAAATCGAAAGTAATTCTGAACAGAGGTAATGAGGTTACATCAACATATTATTTGAGAGGTTTGGGTATTCAGGGAGGGGTGTTGTTCGTTTCCCCCCATTTTCTGGTTAGAAGTCTGAACGTGAGTATCTGAGAGGACTGTGAAGTTTGCAGATTTTCGAATAATGGTGTTGCTACATTCTTGATGGCTTTTGCCTAGAAAAAGGAGACAGGCAAAATCAAACTGTATTTCTTTGAGTGAATTTATCAGCCAGTGCTTGGGACACAGTTAGGTTGCTTTCTTGTTTTTATTTAAGGAAAATCAGTAATCTTTGTCTCATCCCTGAATTTACGCTGGCTTCCTCTAATGTTTCAACATGAATTTGTATTTTATCCCGTTACAAACTTTCACTTCTTGTGTTCTTTCTCTATTAATAAATTTCCACATGTTAATTTACCTGTTCAAATTCTTTTTACTGAAAGTTGCTGTCCATAGAAGAGTTCTTACTGCTGAAGTTACTTACTTTATGAAGTCCTGAACGGACTCTGTAGGCAGCGATTTACGAGTTGTCACTGAACGAAGTAATTTGTATAAGAATATGACATTATCTTTTATAATTGGTGTCAGACAGTTACTTCACAGTTCACTTTTGATGCCACATCTGTAATGCTGAAGGACAGTGGACATACCTGACTAGCCCGCTCACCAGCCTGGACCTGAAAGAAGTGGAAAGACTTGCATGCAATGGGAGAAAAGACCAGTATTTTTACAAAAAAAAAGGGCTTATAACGCATTCCACAAAAACATTTTCTTCTATTATTTTTCCAAGTCCATTAGCCTTGTCTTTTACAAGAAGTATGCTGTGGCTATCTTGTAGAGCAGCCTTTTAATTTTAGGATCCTTGTTTGAGTTTCTCAGTAACTCACAACAGGTGCACAGCTGCCAGGACAGAATTGTACCTCTGTACACCCACAGCTCTGTCCTCCCATGGCTGGAAGAAGTATTTGGGGTTTTCCCAGGGATGTGACTTTGTCATGGAAACTGCACTCCTTACCAGTAAAACTGTGAACATTTTAAATTTCCTCACGGGAAGAAGGAGAATGAAATTAATTCCAAAGCTGAAAATGTTGAATGGCATTCCCAGACTCACCAGTGGTTTATATAACGGAATCTGTCACTTCAGAAAATTCATAACCCAATCTCTCTTCATAGTACAAACAGTCTTATAATTTAACAGCGTAAGAAAATTCAAGAATGCCAATGTGGACACCCCTGTGTTTCACTGCAGGAAAGAATTACAGCACAGTTCTCAGGAATTCTATTGTGCAAGAACTAGCAATAGCATATAAAATGCTGGTATTCAACTAATATGCCTTTCTTTTACACTATGTCTCAATTGAATGAAGGAAAAATACCCAAACAAAACTGTACTGTATTTTGATTATTACAAAATCATGGTTATGTTTTCCATCGAAATCATTTTAGTAAGTGTATACCACAAAATCACAGAAAATACTGCTCCTATAAATAAAGATAGCAGCATGAGAGATGGCTGAGTCAGTGTGAAGAATAACAGGGTTTTACTGGCGAAAGGGCAATATTTTGAATACTCATAATTTATTTACTCTATCTATCTTAAAATTTCAGTCCATCAATTATACATGAAACTGAATACCATAGTATAGGAGGGGACTAAAAGGCAAGTATTCGTCTCCAGCTCTAACATCTCAGTCTTTAAATAAGACCTGCTCCTTAGCATACTGGTAAGACAGATGGATAAGTGTCGGTAGATATGAGATTTATAGTTTGGCATTATTTAACTTCTCCGTAATTTGCTTGTACTAGTGCCCTTGAGACACATTTTTTCAGAAAGTCTGATTTTTCTACATTTATTCTAGTAATGGTATATTGAGAGTTGTTAAGGAAATTAAAGTCCTATTTCAGGCCCCAGTTCAACAAAGCATTTAAGTAATGCTTAACTTAAAGTACATCTTAAACCGAATCCTATTTAACAAAGGCAAAAAAAAAGAGAAGCCTTCAGAGGGACTTCCCCACATGGTTAAAGTTAAGAGTGTGAGGTTTTTGTTAAAGTGAACTTATAAATGCTGCCTGTATCACAGGCTCAAGAGACTTTCTGCGGAAAGGGACGTTTAAAGAAGGTATTACCTGTTGTCCAGAAAGCCTGTGTGATGTGGTGAATGAGGCAGGAAACTCTATTCAAATTTTGGAGCAGAATATAGAAGGAACTGGATTTATCATGCTTAGGGGAAGCGCTCCGAGACAAAAAAAAAAAGGTGTTTTGCAATGAAAAAGAGCCATATCTCAGCTCACGAACTTATTGGGCAGTTAGGCATGTTCCCCAGAGACATCATGACATTGGAGGCTTTGCTGAAAAGCTAGAAAAAAAGACCTTGTCTAAGGATGAATGGAGAGACTTCCATCAAGCTGGCAGTTAAATCCCTTGTATCTTTCTGTCACTAGTAATACTTCCTCTTTTGGTAGCACCGTCTCTGCTCCCTGTTCTGGAGCAACTTTAGGGGGCTATGTTGACAGTTAATGACTGTTTTAAAAAGTTTGCCTAGTACAGTCCCAGGTCCTGTTAAAGCACTTGAAAAATTTTGATAGATCAGTATCAGGTTTGGTATTGTGGAGCATAATCTGTATTTCTGCTTCTCCTTGGCAGATTCCATGATACACCTTTCAGTTTTCAAAGTAAAACACCGCTAAAAATATTTATGTCCACCTCACCTTCCCCAATAAATTGGAAGCTGTTATTTACAGTAGTAAACCCAGTTACAGTTATTTTCTTCATACAGTCATCTTCCTTATGAAAATTCATTCATATTCACCAGGAAAGTACCTGGTGGCCTCGTGTTTTGCCACCTGGTGTGATGCAAGATAAAAATCCACGGTTTCACCTGTGAAGACACTTAGATGACCAATAGTGAGGAAAAGAAAAGTAAGTTTCTGGCTAAGTAAGCTCCGTTTCCTAGTTGTTCATGAAAGATTTAAGGAAAAGAAATGAAAAATAGCCATCAAGTATAAAACACCAATCATGATGACAAAAACATTTTTCCGCTCACTATTTTGGACCGTTAGGGAGATCAAAATATATCTAAACCCCAAGTTTTGTTAGAGAAAAGAAGCAAGTTTATCATGTTTAATGAAAATTCCCATGTGATCGAAATTCAGCACTGCAAAATGGGTTATTTTTCCATATGACAGTATAGGGAAAGCTCAGACTCGACAGCTTTCCTAATTAATTATGTCTCTGCATTTCAGCACATGAATGAAAGTTTTAACAGCTTTATAGAAAATGTATAAATGGATCTGTAGTGAGTCTAAACAAACACACGTTAATATGTAGCTAATGACAAGAAGCGCTTTTCTTTATGTAGTGGCAAATTGTTGTTAAGCAGAAGAAAGTTGATTTTATGTTGATATTGTACTGCATAGTTCATTTCACCACATTTTTATTTTAACTTCAAGACACTCAGAACTTCTTCTGGGTACCTTTTATTAAGTTTGTCTGAAGAGGGCAGCCTTTCCTAATGCACTTGGAATTTTCTTAATTTGGCAAGGTTACTGTACGCTGAACAAATTGACAAAGGACATGCTTACGATCCCAAGTTTGCCTCTCATTATTGCCTATGTTTTCCTTGAAGTCTCTTTCCACGTATATTTATCGATCAACTCAAAAAAATATTATCATTTTAAATACTTGACCTCTCTGCTAAAACACAGTCCAATTTCACTTACTCTCTATGCTAAATAAATAGAGACTTGGTGTGAGATTTCTAGAAAGAAATTTGAAGAGAAGGTTATTAGGAAATTTCTGAAAATACGGGTGTTGTTTATTCATTCTACAGTCTAGAAATAAGTGTCTTAAGTGCTAAGAATGCATGTGAATAGAGCAGGGAAATATCTGTCCCTTTCTGTTGACGGTTCTCCTTATCTTTCACGTTTTCCATCCTGAACTCCTCTCCAGGCTTCAAAAAGAAGCATTAGCCTGAAAGTAGACAGTGATGTTACTTTTTCTTTTATTTTATGCTTTAATCATGAGGAAGCACTAAAAAAAAAATCTTACAGCAAATTCATGCATTGCAGTGTTACCAGGAAAGATGAATGGCTACTCCACATTTAGCAATTAGTGTGATAGATTTAAGGGCTCTTAGAAGAATTTATTGCTGTGGTGTGCCTCGATCATGGTGCAGGGAGGGGAATTTGAAGAAGCTGGAATGATACATTTTCCCAGTTATTGCTGCTCTAGCCACTATGTCGCATCTCTCCTCTTGCAGTGACAGCCAAATTAGAATGCCTGTCTCACCTTCTGTGGTGTTGGGATTTAGATTGCATGGTAGGCCTGGGGGAGAAGGAGCGGAAGCTGAACGCAGGGAGCAAGCACAGGGGTTTCGAACAAGGAGGAGAACCTAAAGGCTCGTACTGGTAGAAGAGGAAGGTAGGTGGAGACAACACGTGTAGGATTTCACAGCCTTTAGATAAACGAGCATACTGTTTGCAAAAGAGTATTACCTGGATTACTAGAATCTCTCTATAAAAATCACATCCAACACATTGCTTGGGCAATAACAGTGGTGGTGTGGATCCTGTGCAAAACAGTCAGCTAACTGTATTCTCGGTAATTCTCTGTAGAAATGTCTGCAACAAAATGAGAGTACTTTATGTACCCAGGAGCCCAGCAAGTTTGCTGTGGTGGTTGACAGGTAGTAAACCTTGTACTGCTTCGCAGTCACAGCAGCTGTCACCCATGCTAGTTATATTATGCTAGCACTGACTACAGTCAAACTGCAGTACAATGTCACCCCTTCAGTTTGTCAGCTCCTTGTCTCAGCTGATGATTAGGCAGTATCGGTGCTAATTTAGTGAAATGATCCCTTTTTTTACTTTGGTGACTTTTTAGGGTTTCTTAGGAAAATAAGAGTATAAAGACAAATTTCCCCACTGTCGCTAGGGTCAAAGTAGCAAATAATTGAATGTCTTCCTCTCACAAACTTGCATTATTATTTAATGCTGCCAGGTGTTTATGCTACCGAACTCATTACAACCTCATGTCATTGCCTGACAGAAGGCTTGCTCAAAATCTTAACATGGTTTTATATTCCTTGAATTTTTCTTGCTGTGTTCATTGATCTGAAAACACGCTTTTCTTCCTACCTTGTCTTTCCTACAGCAGCCACTTGCTCAGAAGTCGAGGCAGATTGCTTCAGTTCCTTCCAACCCCAGACTCTCCCAATGACTGGACCGCTCTGAAAAGTATGGGGCTTCTTCCTCTTCCCGCCTTAGCGTTGGATTGCTATGAACAGAGCAGAAATTTCATTGTCTCCCTACTTAGAAAGCACTCAACTTTCTACACATCAGACAAACAGTTGCATGCTTGTGCTATGGTCTTCTAAGATGTCAGATCCTCTCCCTGCAGGCTAAAGACCCACTAGCATATTCTTCCTAAATCCTTTAAGAAATTACTCCTTAATTGTGTTTATATCAGCATTTTCTCTTGAGACAACATCTAACTGAAATTGATTGCTTGTTTTCATTTTTTGTGACTAATCTTGGGAGGGAACATCATGCTCTTTGCCAGACACCAATACTCACTGTCTCTCACTGTTTCCTCTGTTTAATGAGTATGTGTCTCTAAAAGGTATGGAGGATGGATTTTTGAGGTTGTAATGAGAAGAAATGTATAAATAATTCTTACATTTCCAATACAACCCTATTTTGAAATTGGAAATGTGACTTTCTCTTTCCACTCCGTGGGAATGTTTTCAAAATTAGGCTGTAAAAAATTTGACTAAGCTTATTACGTCCTGGTCTTAATAGTTTAGCAGGAATTGCCAGCATTTTTTCTGAATGTCTAGTTGCCTTTTGAATACTTTAAAAATTTGATTCTTCTGATAATGACCTATTTATCTAGAAAATAGCCTTTTGTTGTTCACTTTTATCTGTCTCACCATTAAAGGGATCATTAGAGTACCTCCTCCACCTTTCTATGATTGCATTGTTTGCAAACAAAGATTTTAATTTTTGTACTTTCCTGAACCTTCATGATTCATGTCCTTGCCTCCTAGTACTGAAATACATGTAAAATATTCTGATTAGTACATCTACTGTATACCATCTTTTACTTCAATTTCTGCACTATTGTCTTTTGCATTGTCTCATCAAGGCTCTTCTCTGTTCTGGCTTTATTATAGTCTTCAATGTAAGCATAAATCTGAATTCTTATTATCTTTGGTGAACATTAATAAAAGAAGGAAAGATCCTCCCCCCCTCCCCGCCTTTAT
>NW_008796217.1:6284754-6313203 GCF_000699145.1 Aptenodytes forsteri
CCCTCTAATGTTTTGATACTCTCTATAGCGTATCTCTGAAGGTCTCCTACTCAGTGTCAGTCTTCTGTGTGTACTCTTCATTATCTTTTACCACCTCAGACCTGATATTACTCAAAGATTCTGGGTCACTTTTCATATTTCTTGTCTGCTTTTTTAATGGCACAGATATCTTTCTCAGAATAGCTGCTGGAAGAGAACAGCTCTCACTACAATGAAATTCTTTTACGCTATTGTTATAAATAAAATATAAATATAAAATAAAATATAAATGTAATATAAAATACAAAAAAAACCCCTGGTGTTATTCCTTTGTCTCAAATCAACATATACCTGTTAATTCCATTTTTGCAGACCTATGCAAGCTTCTGAAGAAAGCCACATCTTTCAGTCCCACAAAACTAATCCCATTCCACTGTCTGCCATAACCAAGACTGTCTTTTTTATAGTTAGTTCCCTACATCTCCTTGTGCCCCAGTGTTTCATTTACTCAGGAAAATGGTAGAGTCCGAAGGACATAAAAGATGTCACATGTTCCAAGTTCTTCTGATAATGCATCTTATATTTCATTGTGCACTCTTTCAATAGGAGTAGGAGTCCTGGTAATATCAGTACTGTTGTGTTCCCTGACTGATTGTTTAAAGTTACTGATTGCTGATAATATAACATCGCTCAACATAATACTATACTTACGTCCTACCTTGTAGTCTTTTTTCCACAGAAGCAGCTGCTAACTTTTAAAACTCCACTTTCTGACTATATTATCTCTCATATGGCTGGGGTGTGCTTCCCTACCTTCTCTGTAGTGCTTGGTAGAGTTCTTGACCTCAAAGCATCGAATGTTTCCATATTCTCATTTTTCTTTTTTTCACTCAAGCTGAGATGATTTCTCCTTCTTATCTTACTGCATGTTTCCAAGTCTTGTGACTTTCTTACAATTTCTTAATTGTACATTTTATGGGATAAGGATGCCAACTTTATGTCAACTCCATCTGGAAGACTTGAAGGTTGTTCCTCGATCTCTTTGCAGCTTATCTTCAAACTCTCTGGCTTTGGGAGAAAGTGCTGACTGCACAGCAAATCATGGTGTATGTAGCATCTCCACAGAGATGAGAAGTTCTTTCACCATATTAAAATTCCTAAGAAAGAAGTTGTTGCTTGTCACCAACAGTAACAGTTGTTCAGCTTCTTTGTGATTAAAGTACGCTGCACTTTCGTTGACCAATACAAATGGGAATGGAGAAGGAATTAATGGCTATGCTATTGTTGGCTTGAGCTTGACCCGCCAGTCCTGCTAAGGTAGGTGTGTTTTGTGATGGGTTAGCACAATCTCTAATATCAGTTCTTACGCAGTTTCTGAGATATAAAAGGCTTGTGGACTTCATCCCCATTTAAAGATATACTTTGAAATTTCAAATACATTCATTATTAGTTTTAACAATCAAGTAGGCTATGGGAGGTCATGAAGTGAAGTTCTTGTTTGTTTAACACAAAACTCGTGGTTGGTAAGTGTAAAGAGAGTTTCTGAAGAGAGGATATTTTCATCCCTGGCTTTGTCCAGAATTTTTTTCCTTCCAGGGTGCCAAAATATCTATATTAAATTGGTGAACAGGAGTGGACAAAGAGAAAAAAGAGGGGGAATCACAGTGTCATGACAAGCCCTACACCATGCTTCAGAGCCCATGTCAAATTGCTAAACTGTCAAGAATCCACTGTTGGGGTGAGTAATAGATAAATTATACTATTTTGGCAATTTCACCTCAAAAATTATGAGTCACTGTGTTGATGACCAAGAGTAGACAGTGGATATAAAATGCAAGTGAGTAGTTTGAGTGAGTGCCTGAGTTCCTATAAAAACGTCTACTGAATGCATTTGCTTCATGAAAGCCCAAACCCACAGCTTCAGAGAGATGTACTCCTATGGTTGACAGCTCAGTCAATATCTCTCCTGCTCTGTCTCTTCCTGTCATAACATTGATTTCTGTAAGCTAGAGGAAGTAATCCCTGATGACATTATGCAACAATCTTAAGGAAAGTTTGTGTTCCCACTGCACACTTTTTCATACACAACTTATAAATGTATTTCATTTACAATTTACTTACAAACTTTACCTCTCATAATTCTGTTACATTTTACATCCTGACCACTGTATCCAGATCAGCTGCTCTTTTAATGCTTTCTTCTTGATTTTACACTTTTATGGAACAACATACTTGATGATTCTCCTGCATCATCTCATCACTGCAAAACAATGATGTCACTTTGACATATGCTACTCACTCAGCTGCCAAGCTAGCTGAAGAATGCATCATGCGCCCTTTGCATGGAAGAGATGACCATGCTGTCATGCCACGTACCGTCGTTCCACTGCTGTCAACACCACTACATTTCATTTTGTGTCCTAACCCCATGATCAGCAATGTTCGTCATCAAGTGGTAAAAACTGCTGCATAGCTGTAATGAAATTATGATCCTGTTATTAATCTAATTATCAACCTTTTCTGTCTTCATTTTTCTGACCAAAAAAAAAAAAAATCCATCTCTCTGGAATTTCATAGTGCTAGTCTCACTAGAAAACAGGTATTTTTCCAAGCAGTGCTGGAGGATTTTTAACTGTGAGGAATGAGAACCTGAAAATTAATTTCACTTGTATGGTATTGAAGAAACCATGGATCTTTAAAGTATTTGCAATTTGTTTTGTCTTATGTCCAGAGCAGCACTAGCTATGAATTTCCAGCATAGTATTGGTATTGTTGAAAAATGGGACGAGGTTTCGAAGGGAGCAAGGTATCGTGTATATTTATGGCACAGGAGTGAAAATGGCTTCATGGGTGAGCGGCACATCTGTAATGAACAGGCTTCAGTGGGGTTTGTCTCCCAGATTGGAAGCACAGAGAGACCCTTTCCACTGAGCTGACTCCTCTGATCCATTGAGATGACGTTTGTGAGGAGGAGGCTGTGAAGGATTTACTATCATTAAGTGTGCGAGGTCTTACCCCACACAGAGAATCAAAAGGCTTAAGAGTGTCTGGAGCTGGACCAGAGGCAGGGATGCATTGATATGTAGGCATGAAGTCTATGTTGTTTCAAGAGATATTACTGGTTCAAATTTCAGACTCTGTAATTCCTCAAAGCACTATTTTTGATCAGATAGAAGCAGATAAGTTGTCACCTTTTCTATTTAACTTGTATATAGAAATTAATAACTTGTCATTTTCTATACTGCATTGTTGTGGAATAAGCTCAATAAGTAAAAAGAAATAAAACTCAATACTTCAAAAACCAGCCTCCCCCCCAGCCTCGTGTATGCTACAGTTAATGGCAAAAGGACTTCACCCACTATTTGTTTCTGGAGAGTCATAAAGGACAATATAGCCCTTTATAATATGAGAGGTTAAAACTTTATTTTTCAGTCATGTTTCTCTGCGTAAACTCCTGCTGTGAAATAAAATAAAATAAACAAGTGAACCCAAAAGCCTGTATCCATCAATAAGCAGCCATTGAATATTGTTCCTTTATAACATAACATTACTGGTTCCTCTTTGCAAAAGTCACAGAAGTTAGACAAAACTCCATGAAAAAAAGAAAGCAAACTTCGAAGAAAGAACTTCGGTGCCTTAACATCTTACAACGTTGTCAGATGTCACTATTACTTTGTTCAGCAAATGAATTTTTGAATTTAAGGAAAAATCAGGGAAATTCCATAGCAAATAATAGGAAAAAAGTAATCTAGATATTGGACAGTGCAAAATATATTCTGAGTTTGATATCAGCCTTCGCATAAACAGCTGGACTCTATACTCTTTAAAAAAGCAACATCTCCAGTAAAACTGGTGAGCAAGATATCTGCTGAATGTCAGCAAGATTTTAGGCCAGGAAATTGAAGAGCCCAGGAATTGTGTCAGCAAGTTTAGGCCAGGAAATTGAAGAGCCCAGGAATTGGTAGTATATAACGTATATCACGTAACTATAACTGTATTCTCAAAGAACTACAGGTATAAGCCTAAGTAGTTTTTTCTCTGAAAAAAATTGTTTTGATATGATTAAATGTTTAGTATTATCTTCCATTTACTTTCATATTATTTTTTCTCTATTTATAAGTAAGAATCTTTTCTCCCCTTCTTGCAAGAGCCCAGGAATTGGTAGTATATAACGTATATCACGTAACTATAACTGTATTCTCAAAGAACTACAGGTATAAGCCTAAGTAGTTTTTTCTCTGAAAAAAATTGTTTTGATATGATTAAATGTTTAGTATTATCTTCCATTTACTTTCATATTATTTTTTCTCTATTTATAAGTAAGAATCTTTTCTCCCCTTCTTGCCCAGCCAAAAAATTCTAAGTCCTGAAAGTCAAGACAGTACTTCACGTCTTTACCAGCGAGCTGCATTTGAAAAATTAACACAGTTTGTAGGAGTTCACAAGGCAGTTCAAAAGTACGCCGACTGCATAGCAAATTTGCTGCCATAATAACCCTTTAAACCCTAGAAGAGGACAAATTGCCTAGGTCCCTTGGTAGGAAGGAGAACAGGGAATGTGGGTAGATTTAATTTCACCTAACATTAGCCATCCAAAGTTAGATGTCTCAATTAAACTGGCTGCTTAGCTTCTCTCTCCAGTGAGCGGATGGAAAGAGACAGGTACTTCCAGACAGTAATTCATCCCATCTTAAGATACTTTTCCAAGCTAATGGGATGAATTGCCGTGCCCATCAGAAGGTTTTATAAGTTTATTTGGCTGTAGAACAAGTTATAAACTTTGGCTTTGTTACCAGCCATATATTTGTTACATATATTTGTTAATATATACTCTTTTTTGCTTTTAGAAATATTGTCAGAGTAACGACACTTGTAGCTCTCTGTGCTCTGCTTTTCTTTCCTAATTTTGAAGTGTGGCCTTACATTGAAGATCTCCTTGACGGAATGAGAAATTATTTATGGACTGTATATGATCTTGGCTTGTATTGTATACAGTTACTAATAGCCTTAGCCCAAGAATGAAATAGTTAGTATCTTTTCATGAGCTCTCCTGTTGAGCCATACTCAGATTTCCATGTATTCTCCTAAAAGTTTTTTCTGGCTTCTTGCTATGTTATCTACTGTGTTCAGTAGTAGGAATCTTCTGAGAAAACAGTTTTCCTGCAAACTGCATATAAAACAGCAGCTTTGCACATACACTGCATCATTTGCTCTTCTTTTATCTGTGCTACTTTATTGCTATGAAAAGTACTTTTCTCCAGCTCTCACTGGGATTTGGAGGCAGCCTGATGTTTCATCAGCATTCCTCATGTTCAGGCTTGGGTCTGGCCATGTGCTTGGAGCACGTGTTGCACCTGTACTGCATCAGATTTTCTCCTCTCATACTGACTGTTGTCTGGGCAGCGGTGTGCAGACCACCAGCTTTCCTCTCTCACTTCTTTTTTTCCATAACTTCCAGCTCAGATACCAAAACCCACATGTCCAATTGGCAGTTTTATTGCCTTCAGAAGTACAGGCTGCTGTGAAAATTGTTTTACCTTTCTAAAGTTTTCAGCAGAGGTTCACTGGTCTTTTAAAGTGACTGGTGGTCACCTGCAGCTGTGTGAGTTTAACCTCTCTTCAGAGGTGGGGGGGAATGCGGAGAGGAGGGGCAAGGACATAAGGAACAGCTTGGGCAAGCAGGTAATTAAAACAGTCAGTCCTAATTAGTTTTTAATACTTGGGGAGGGTTTTTTTTGTACCTACATATGGCTGAGAGACAGCTTGCAGGGAGCAGAAATGAGTTGGGAGGGTGGAAGGGCTAGATATAAAGTTAGCCAAGAGTGGGGGCTTGCAGGAGGCACTGGGAGAGTTGAGAGCTGCTTGGTTTAGGTGTTTCAAATGATGTTGTCAGGGAGCTCTACAAGACCAGAGAGGAGGTTTACATCTAGGGCTTGTGCTCAAGTGCTGATTGTGCCAGAGGGAGAGTCCTTAAGTGTTCTGTGTATGTGCTGCTGCTTTCTCAAAAGGGAGAGTGATGAGGAAGGTGATTTTAACTGAAGAAAGGGATGTGGCTTAAGGGGCTAAATGCAGCCCAGGCTCTCCCTGGTAAAATACCTAGTGAAAATGCAACACCTTGAGGTTTCCTTTGTGGTGCAAGCTGTGTGCAAAAGCTATTCATCCAGCAGAGAGTGTGGTCTAGCTTATGATCGTGGCTGCTAGGTGTGAAGGGTCATACTCCCAAAGGGAGGTGGGTCTCCAGTTTCTACTGATTGCAGTGAAATAGGAGTGAGAGTGTGCATGTATGTATGTGTGTGTGTGTTTGGAGCTTGTTCATGCATGTTTTTTTAACTCACCTGCCTCAAATATTTTAACTGCTGAGATAAGCAGGGGATGTGGTCTAGCCTCCAGGTTTTTTCCTGTTGCCCCTTAGAACTTGGAGAGAAGCTCAGATGGAATAATTTTCCAGATCTTTCAGAAGCTACTCCAAGTGATCTGATATAGAAGCTCCTGTATGTGAGCAGTGTAAGCCTTTGCTCTATAGTATCTTAGTATTTTGATTGCCTTGGAACATGCAAGTGATCCTACTTATTGATCTATGAATGGAGGGGGGGGAAGCTTGGTAGGATAGGGGAGATAAATGCTGATCTTAGACCTTTTATACTGCTATTTTTACAATTTTTTTTTTTAAAGTGCCTACCTCTTAATCGAATTGGAAGGTGGAGGTCAGCTTCTAAATACTTCTGAGGCTCTGGTCCTTTCTTGTTTGTAAAGTTAAACAAAAAATGATCTTCTGCCTTTGTCTTTGGAGGTATTTGTCTGCTGGCTGCCTGGCCTGGGAAGGGTTCTCTTGTTTCTCTGTAGTACTGCGGTCCTGTTTCTCTGTGGGATATCTTTCTTTGGGATGTCCTTGAAACTGAGGTGGAAGAGTTCAAAAGAGCGATTGCTGTAGAGGAAATGTACCTACTAGAGGTAACAGGTGTTGGAGTAAGTAATGAAACCAAAGATTGCCATTTATGTGTTTAGACAGGAGGAATATGCAGTTTTTATTGGATAATACTAAAGGCAGACATACATTGTATATATTAGTTAAGGAAGGTGTGTGGTGCTTGTGGAAAGGCATCTTGCTGGAAAACAACTTCTAGATGCTTCCAGGAAAAACTCCAGCTATCTCATTATTTAACTTGTTATTCATAGATTGACCAGTCTTTCTTCTGAAGCAGATGGAGATAGTTTTTTTATAAAGCTGAAATCAACATTGTGTGCAGTTTGTCCTTTCTGAAGTTTCTATCAAAAGAAAGTGTTATTCTGTTGCACAGCATATCTGTTTATTAAAAAATGCCTATCCTTTTAAGGGTGTCTAGTAGAAGCTAAATACACTATACAGTAATGCTAATAATTAAATTTGTAAAATAACTGCTTTTTGATAGATTAACACAAAAGCACAATTACAGTAGTGTCTGGTTCTCATTAGTGGGGATGACATGCCAGCTTTAGAATATGTAATGATGTATAAGCCCTAGTGGTTATAATTGGCATAGAAATGTACTATATCCTTGGGTGTTAAAAGCCATAAGCTATTTATTTTCATACTTACAAAGAGTACATTACATTGTGGTATAAATCTCACATGGATTGTCTTACTTGCATTTTTTTAAGTGTAATTTATGTCCATATGGTTCAAATATGAATCTGTCCCCCTATTAGCATCCTGCTGGTGACATAATGTACCGATAAATTAGTATCTCATGTCTGGAAAGCCTGTTTGAATTCAGACCTCATGAGTAGGTAACTCAAATCTACCTGATCTTCCTGATACAGAGAGCCTTGTGGTCACAAGGTTTCTGTAATACCTGAACTTACACAACATAGTAGTGATACACCTGCAAGATATTTGGCTACTGACTGTGGTGTGTGGTGTTTTGGGTTTTTTTTTAGAAGCACCAAATTCACATAACTGAGGGGTGGATTTGGAGGAGCTCTATGTTACACTAGGCTCTAGCCTAAACTAGGAGTAAGTGGTGTGGAAGTTCATGGTATGAAGTAATTTTGAAACCGGGGATAATGTGTATTAAAATAATTGGTGGTGTTCTACTAGACACCGTATTGTATTGATTCTTCTGCAATATCAAAGGCAACTTGATTATTAAGGTCTGTATGTGACATACATGATATGGATATGAAAGTCCATGGTATGGTCTTTTTTTCTTAGTGCTTCAGAAAACAAATATAGGTAAGTGGGTGGAAGAAGTATAGGGATAAATCATAAAGACACTGGGTTTTCTTCAAAAAGAAGTTGTTAAATGACTAATCTCTCTTATTACCTATTCCAAAAATATCCAAGTTTCATTTTTGAGTGAGGTGAAGTGATTCTGAAAGAACAATTTTGCTTTATTTTCTATGAGTTAAGAACAGCTTCTATAAAACTAGTATGAAGTATGGAATGAAACATCACTATGAGTTAGGGGAGAAAACAGATATAACTTCTCAGAACAGGCAGACAAACCCCTTGAATGATGCCTTTCTGGAGTAAATGTGAATTTAGAGCATGTTTGCTTAATCTGAGTAAATGACCTGGCTGAAGGGTAGTGCTTTGCAGCCCCAGTTTAGGTTAGGGCTCAGCACTTAAATTTGCAATCTAGGTGACGTGCAGAAGTTGAGGTGAAAACTAAGATTCTAAGGTCCAAGGCTGAACAGAGCATTGGTAGCAAATTCAGCAAACTTTCATCTCTGTGATTTTAATGCTACTGTATCGTATTTATGGTTTCTTGAGGTTTTTGTTTAGGTTTTGGGGTTTTTTTTTTACTATGGGAGTTTACATGGTTGAGATTGATGAAGTTGACTGTGTGTATGATAGAGATGTTGCTGAATATTTGATGTGTCTATCTTTTATTTTGCAGAGAACTACAGCCAACAAGACTTCTGGTGCTCCTTCCTACAGCAGATGGTCCAGTTCACAGCCCCATCAGGTAATATGCCCTTGTCAAAAAGGATACGAAACTCAGGTTGACACATGCTTCCTTTTAAAATGAATCTGTGAGGGGATCTGAGGGTGTGATCTACCTGCATTAGCCCAGCTAGGTCATGCTGATCTGAGGTTGTTGCAGGATATCCTGTGGCAAACTGTTAGATGCAGTTGCTGCTCGTGGAGGGGCTTGTACAGTTGTGACTCCTCTAATGCAGTGGTGCCTCTCTGTGGGTTGTCAGGGATGGTTATTATGGCTGGATCCCCCTATCCTTTGCATCTTGTCACTTAAGCTAGAAGTGTGTTTGATTGATGCTCTCTGGCAATGTGTGAAGTCACGTTCTCCCATGCTGCCCCCCCAATATTTTTTGCACTACTTTAAACAACTGAGTTGTGATGTGGTTACGATGGTCAAAACTTTCAGGAAAGCTTGTTATAAACCCAGACTGAAGCTGGAAAGCTGTTCAATGATAGCCAGAAAGCAATATTATTGTTAACAATATTTTTAATAAGAATTTGAATGCTATTCAGGGTTTCTATTACTTTATCAAAGACTTTTTTCACTATAGACAAGGGCATGGCTTGCTCTGTAATCAAAGAACAATGTATTTCAACTAAAGCAACTTCCTCTTTAAAAACTCTTGGTTTGTTCAGTATTGATCATATTAACATTGCTTTCCCCCAACCTCTACTTTTGCTTCTTTCTGACCTCTTTCTACCTTCACTTCCTCTTAAAAAAAAAAAAACAAAACAAACAACAAACAAAAAACACAACAAGAAAACAACAAACCCCGCCCCTGCTGCCTTGACACTATGAAAAAATTAAGTTATCCTGGTGACCAAATCCTTGCTCTGACATGCTGGGTTTTTGTCTCTTACGAAGGATGTGTATACACTAAGAGAGGAAATGTCCAATAAATTGAGATTTGGCCTCAAAAACTAAAGCCAAAGAAACTATGAATTTCATTTGTATTCAAATTAGGATGGGAAAGAAGGTGGCTAAATGCTTCATGGGCTGTTAGCTACCTATTTCACCATCCTTCCAATCTTAATAGTTCTGCTTTCACAAAGTATTGTAAGAGTCTTGTGCCTCCTCTCCATATAAAAGTATGTTCTTTTTACTTGCTAAGGTTTCCATGTTTTCTTTTTCTTTCACTTTTTGAACATTAAATTTTCACTGTTGGGGGTAAAAATGAAGAATATGTAGGCAGAAGGCAAATCCTTTTCAATGGTTATTGCTTGCCCCATCCTGGGGGATCAGATGGTGAGCAAGAAAAAGTTCATGGACTACCACTAATGTGTACAAGGCTGAAACAGCAATGGCTGTTCCCCTCTTTCTGCGTGTCTGCAGTTGCCCATTAACGTTAATGGGAGACACATTCCTAAGTCAGGAGGAGATCATCCTAACAAATCGTATGAAATGCACTTTACACTCTACACACTTGATTTCCTTTTTGAGGAGGGAGGGGAAGATAAGTACATAATAAAGATTGTTCGTAGTGTTACAAACCCTGTCAAATCGCTAGCAGAGTTGAGGGATTAACTATGAGGAATGTTGTTTGAAAGTATGTCTAGACCATCCAGCATCTGCAGGAAAAAAAATTGTTGTACTATATTAAAGCATGCCTGTGGTAATTCTCCTCCACCTACGTTGTACCCCACACGTTTTAATCTCATCTTCCTTTGTCATTTACACTCTAATCTTCTCTCTTTCATCCTTGTTTATTGTAAGCTTTTTGCCTTCTGTGTTTTGGGTTTAATAAGCTTGTAAACTTGCCTCACAGATATTACAAATAGCAGTACCAACTGTGAGGATGTACAGCCATGCCGCGGTTCCGTTTGGGAGACTTGAGTACTGCTGTGCACTCCCATGAGCTGAGAGTGGCAAAATATTTGTATTGGATCAGAGATTTGTATTCAGCCTTGCAACTTGCCAGCATCTATATATAGTTTATTTAAACATTTTTTTGAAGATGGCTTTCCAGGAAAGAAAAAGATTAAAGTTCATATTGTCTGCATTTTCTTCAGTCTCATGCAGTGAACCCAGTGAAGGCTTTTCCACATACATCTTACAAGAATCCACACAGAAACCTAATAGACCTACATGGCTGAGACCTTTGATGCATCTAAGAAATGTTAAAAGTTAAATTGATTTCCTCCTTTCCTCCCCCAAGTTTTCTTTTTTCATTTCCTCTATCTGTGTGAAGTTTGAAGGTCCATTGGGTGAGAGATTTGAAAGGGTTCTGCAGGTGGGGTCAAAGAGTCACCGAAAATAACACATTTTTCACTGACTTAATTTGCTTTGTGCTACCCAGACATGCTTATATTTTGTATTGGATAAGCTGAAGCGTGTTTATCTATCTCAAATACACTATCTGGGGAAGGTTTTTAATAAGTTCCTATTAACTCATCGCTCTCCTGGACATGTGGAATTTGCGTGCTCAGGTTTTTTTTGATGCGAAGCTGTTCAGAGAATGTGTGTGGTTTTTTTTTTTTTTTTTTTTTTAACCTGCCTCTTGAGCCTGGGAAAGTGTCTTGCTGCAGGGGAGGTGTCTTCAAAACTTGATTAAGAGGTTCCTTCTGACTGCCCTGGGAAAGAGGCATTACTACCTGCTTCAAGCTAGCTTTTTTCAAGCACTCCACTTTCTCAGTGTCAGAATAAGAAACCAATAGTCTAAAAGGTTGATCTTTTTTGGAGCCAAGGAATTAATCTATTTAATTAAAGGATTGGGGGGGTGGGCAGGGAAGCCAAACCAAATCTCAGCTTCTCAACTGGCATCCATGGAGCTGTGTTGGACCTTACTGCCTTCAGATGCACTAAACTGGCTTGAGGAATGGAATCGAGGAGAAGAGATAAACTGACACTAATGAGCTGAAATTGCCTATGCTGCTGTTCTTGGCTAGTGGCATCACTTGATGTGTGAAGAAGTCTTCGGCGATTTTGTGAGAAGCTCTGAAGTGAACTTAGTCCTTCTGCGGTACTCTGAAGACTGTGTGTGCTTCCTGAAGTGCAACTGGCTCTTACTACTGATGAAAATGAAGGAGGAAGTGGCACTTTATCAGGCATGATGATGTAGCTGATTTCTAACAGGATGCTGCTTTTGCTGAGTGGGATGGCAGCTAAGGCAGAGTGTCTTATAGTGATGGCATATCCACGTGTGGGACAGTCTGTCTCTCATTGGGAATCATAGGTACACAGGCAGGGTGGGACATAAGGCACTCAGTATTGCAGCTCAGCTGTCCCTAGAAGTGGTTTTAATATTAACAATTCACTCATTACTAGTAGTAACTTGAGAACTAAGTGCTAGGAACTGTTGGGGTGGTATAGGCAATGTAGACGTAGAAAAGAAGAAAAAATAAATTTGTGTTCCTTAGAAAAACAAAAGAAATGCAGTATTTCAGATGCCAGCTTAAGGTTGAGGCATTGAAAGAAACTATAGGTAAAGTGTCCTAAAAGAAAGAAGGATGTGACAACAACCCTCCTAACTTGCTTATGTCCCTATTGTCGATGAGAGGCAAAAAGTGGGTAGCACCTAAACAGATCTCACAAATAAATCCACTTTATATGCAAGCAGAAGACAGTGATATCTTCTCTCTGAATGATTGTGAGATAGGCTGCCTCTTCTTGCTCGTGGGCACACTAGGGAGTTGGTCAAGTCAGACCATTCGTTTGTTGGCTGGCACCTTGGTGACAATATTCCAGGTCTCTTGCACAAGAATTGTTAGCAGGAGTATCTTTAGAGATGCTTAGATTATAATACTTTCTAGAAATATGAATGTATCTTTAGTATTAGGTGCTAAATGAGCCTGCGGGAATAATTGGTGTGTCTTAAATGCCATTAAAAATAATATAGAACAATTCAGCATCTTTCCCTTCCCCATATCTATTAGCAAGACATTAGCTTATGAGCTAATGAAGTAAAAATGCAGAAAGTGAAACAGTGTTCTCGTGGTTTAACCCTAGCCGGCAACTAAGCACCACAGAGCTGCTTGCTCGTTCCCCCGCAGTGGGATGGAGGAGAGAACCGGAAGAGTAAAAGTGAGAAAACTCGTGGGTTGAGATAAAGACAGTTTAATAGGTAAAGCAAAAGCCGCGCACGCCAGCAAAGCAAAACAAGGAATTCATTCACTCCTTCCCATCGGCAGGCAGGTGTTCAGCCATTACCAGGAAAGCAGGCCTCCATCACGCCTAACCATTACTTGGGAAGACAAAATGCCGTCACTCCGAATGTCTCCCCCTTCCTCCTTCTTCCCCCAGCTTTATATGCTGAGCATGACGTCACATGGTATGGAATATCCCTGTGGTCAGTTGGGGTCAGCTGTCCCGGCTGTGTCCCCTCCCAGCTTCTTGTGCACCCCCAGCCTACTCACTGGTGGGGTGGTGTGAGGAGCAGAAAAGGCCTTGACTCTGTGTAAGCACTGCTCAGCAGTAACTAAAACATCAGTGTGTTACCAACATTATTCTCATACTAAATCCAAAACACAGCACTATATCAGCTACTAGGAAGAAAATTAACTCTATCACAGCTGAAACTGGGACAGTTGTCCAATGGGCCATGGGACAGGGGGACTCTCAGTTAAACTTTCATAATGTTCCTCTGTCTGGCTCCACTGCTGCTGGCTTTCTGGTGTTGGCAACACAAGCTTCTTGCTTTCTTGAAAATAATCAAAGCTTTGTCCATTGCTGAACTTGGCATCAGTGCCTTAATTAAGGTCAGAATGTGTTTTTTCTTCAATATCTTGCTCTTTAAACATAGAGATAAGTACTATATTTTAGTACCCAGTGGTTAGCAGTTTTCTTGGAGGAATCAGAACAGACAGTGGATGTTGATAAACATTCAGTGTAGGATCTAAATTTTAAATAGGCCAACTCTTCTACCACTCTATGTGATAGTTTATTGTACAGCTTCTTCATGATTGAGGTGATGGAAATACTAGTCAAGAAGACGGAAGCTAGGAAGGGTGATATTCCAGTTTACTGTGGCAGCTGTTTAATTGAATTCCAGGTCAGAGATTTCATTATATGTAACTTAGCTCTCTTGCTTGCTCCCTGTTATATGTGTGTTTGTGTGTCCCTGCTTTCCCCTTGCCTTGTTTTTGCCCTTGTATTCTTCCTGTATACGTGTTGGAGCAGTAATGTGTTGATAAGCAGGTAATTATACATAGCTGTCAGTTCAGTAGTCTCTTTCACAGTGCATGAGGTCAAAATGAACCTTGTGATCAATCATTCAGTATGAGAGTAGAGAGTTTTAAGAAGCCATTCCAGGTATGGCTGCTGGTAGTATTTGGGATGGTTCAACCAGTAGTAGTTGGGATTGTTGCAGCCTGCTTGTATCCAAATTAACAGGGACCTGCAGGTGGAATTCATTACTTGTTAGAACAGGGCGATGGGTAATGGTGAGTTTCCTTTATGGGATCTGGCATGTTACCTGAACATAAAGGTTACTGAAGCACTTGTTAGCAATGGCTCAGAAGATCCATTCCTGTGAAGTGACTTTTCTTTTAAACTAGTGGAAGATACCTAGTTCTAAATACTATAAAGATTCCTGTATTTGACTGTTTTGAATCTTCTTTGGGTTTTTTCCCTTCAGTGCCTCAAGTCTGACTTGGAAAAAGTCAGTATTGAGAAAGTCACTGTCTCCCTGATGACTCAGCCGTTTGCCTTTCTGCTGAGCACTGCAAACGGTGGCAGTAAACTTTAGGTTAAGTGCCCGTCCACTAGAAAATGTACTGAGAACACCAACAATTTTCCCAGAAGCCACTGAACAGCTGTCAAATGGCAACAATATTCCTTCACTGTTGACCTAGGTCTGAGCTGCACCAGTCTGCTCATGGAAATGAGTGACTTAGTCCAACTACTAGGGTTAAACCTTATTATAAAGGTCAAATGAGATCTGGCAACTTTCCAAAAGCAGACCAGACAACCCAAGCCACAAAAATATGTTACTGCCTCCTGGCATTTGGCACATAACCAAAAAATTGTAGCAAAATTCAGTGGGCTTAATCGGAGTTAATGAGGGAAATTTGTCAGTTTTGCAATAAATTGAGTATAAAATCCCTAAATACCTCCTTTCCATAATACATCTTTTCAGAACTGTACATACCTCTACACCATACATCATCATAGTTGTACAACATTTGAACTTGGTTCTTATTGCACTTTGATCCTAGTTACATTTGTTTTTAAATCATCTTTGGATAAGCACATGGAATAAAATCAAATATGGAATGAAAAAAACTGAATTCTTAAAGTTTTTTTGACATGTCAAATGGACTCACTGAATTTCAACAAGCCTCTGTTAGGCTTACCTTAGGTAATTCATTAAACTTGAATTTGAGGTGGAGGTAGTGCTTTGCAGAAGCAAGTTTAGCTAGTGAAATACTTGTTGCAAGACATGATGTATAAAAGAATTATTATACTTCGAAGTTCACTGAAGGATTGGAAAAATCAGATATCTGTGGTCAGTACTCCAAGTTTGCTGCTCTTATTACATCCGTAGTATATGCCATGTTATGCACATTATAGCTTTGTGGGATTTTGTCTGCTATTAATAAAGACTGACCCATGTAGTAGGTAGCCAAGTCAAGTACAACCCTGACTAAATAGATACTGTTTTTCTTGTGTGTCTCACTTCTCGTAGCACTTGCTCATTTCTTCTGCTAGAGGTTGCTGGTTTCTTCCAGTCAACTGGAAACCTGGTGTTAAAGGTTCTGCTTGACTCCAAAGTTTGATGCTTCCTCAGTAAAATCTGTGCGCCACTGCTTCTAGCACAGTGCTTTTGGCAAGCCATCATAAGGGAAGATAGAAGCTGTCATCTGTTTTTTTAAAGCAATGGGAATCTGCAGCGTGAGCTGACAAACCCAACTTCACCAAGGTCATTGGCGAGGGCAGAGCAGACCTGTTAATCTCTGTGACTGCTATGCAAGTAACAAGAGATGGTGGCACACTGGGTTGGCTACTCAGTTAAATGCATGGGTACAGCAAGATGTGTAAGCTATTTTTATTGTATGAAGATAACTCAGCCAAATGAGACTTGGGAGCTGTTGTATCTGTTGCCAAGCGAAGTACAATGTAAACTTAGCTTTGAAAAGCTAAGGAGTTTTTAAGCAAAATAGGAAGCAGGGAACTCACAAAGGAAACTGATTGCTTCTGGTCAGTGGCAGAATATGAGTAGATGTGCACAGTATTATTCAAAGGTTGCTCATCCAAGTATGTTACCTGTTGTGTTGGTGAAATTACCAAGCAGCCTACTGAACTGAATGTAAAGCTGCCTCCTGTGCTGCAAGCAGGATGAGACCCTGTGCCTGGAGGGAAGCAACAGCAGTAGATAAAGTCTAACCCCATTCTTTCTCTTACTGCTTGTGGAGAAACACTTTGTATCTGATAGCATCAGTAGTCTTCATCTTGCGGTACTATGTTAGCAGTTGTGCATCTTTAGAAAGAAACTAAAACATATTTAAAAGCAGGGCTTATGCTTCATGGGTTAGTGTAAATGACAAAATGTGGGTTAACTGTCCTCTGCAATCTATATGACTGGTCCCTCTAGACCGCTCTGTGGGTTAGATATATATGTCCCTCACCAAACATGGGATTCGGGAATTAGTTTCCATTACGCAACAACCACATGAGTCTAGTATTACAGTACTTGAAAGTCTGGAGAGTGCATGCTTTGCAGAAATTGTTCTAAGTCAACTAGCTGACCTAAGATGACCTAAGTCTTGGTAAACTAATTAGGTTAGATATCTTAAGCCCTTTTTATCTAACGTATTGTTACAACATTTTTTGAAACCAGGTGCCTCTTTGTCTAATTGGTCTGTTCAATGATTTCCCCTCCCCCCCCCAGTTTCCTGTATGTATGCTATATCAACAATGACCTGATGATTCAAAGATTAGAACTTTCTCCTGATTATGGTATTTAAAACTGGAACTTTAGGTGTAATGGTTACGGAAGCATAGGAAGACTCTTCTAAGATGCAGTATTGTCTTTTCTCTTCTACGAGTGTGAGAGGAAGATGTAACAGGTTTCCTTTCTCATCATTACTCAAAGTCAGAGATGGCATCGGTATTTTGTTGCACGTTCAAGTTGAGGTTCAGAAGATTCTATCTATAGCCCAGCTAATCTTAAAATCAGTATGCAGGGGAAAAAGCTTTTGTTCAAAAAGATGTTTCTAAACAGCTGCCATAATAGGATTTTTTTCTAGACCAGCTAAACCTTTTTTACTCTATTCACTTGTTATGTAGTTATTTTTGATGACAAATACCAAATGAGTGTATTATGCTAAGTGTCTGCTCAGTGCGCTCAAGTTTGCATAGAGAAGTGTGTGCTGGGGATGAGGGGGAAGTAACAGCCTTTGTGATGACTTCCATAGACATGAAACATTTCCAAAAAGTGTCTGTCAGCTGCACTTATTTTGTCACTCAGAACTATTTTTTTCTAGAAGGAGAATTTTAGAAGATTTTAAAAGACTGAAACCAATAGGGTTCTACTAATTTTAAACCAATAAAGTCAAAATTTTCCCTGTGTCACATCTTGTATTGTCACTGAAAGCTGCCCTACCTCTTTCAGAAACCTCACTTCAAAACTGCAGAGAGTCAATTTGAGAACTTCCTGGAATGTTCCTCCAATAACTCTTTTGCCTGTTTTTCTTAGCAAATGAAGCTTATTGATATTCTATTTGTGAGTGTTGACTGCTCCCTATAACTTGGCCTATTTTGACCGAATTTGGTGAAGAAAGGGAAGGGTGCAAGTTTCTTGAACCTTCCAGAGATGTGAAGTTTCCATGTGAATTGTAAGAGCACAGCAGAGGAGAGAGGCTAGTAATGCCACACCAAAGGAAAGCATGAGATCACCCTTCGCTAGCCATCGGGCAATTCATGGGGGAGAATGATGTTATGGATTTCCTAACAATGGAGCAAAAGACTCAGTTGTTGGTGTCTGTGTTTTTTCAAAAACGAGGCTAAACTTTCTCTCCTGTGCAGATTTTCTGGTTAAGAGATGAGCTCACCCCAGAGCTTAAGGAATAATTCAATTAAAGTCAATCAGCTGCAAGACACGTGTACATTCACTATCAGGCTTAATTAGTTTTGTTGTTCACACAGCTACACAGTTGAATTCTAACAAAATTCTATATTGGATTGAGTGAATTCAAAACTCTTTAAATCTGTGAGTCTTTTAAGGAAACTATTTCCCTGCTGCATCTAGCAACATTATTCCTGACTTTTCTCAAGGTTCAGATCTTGTCAGATAAACTTCAGATAATATTGTTTCAAGCAGCACATAATCTTACAGCGGGGTCTTTCCGTTACGCTGTCTGTAGTATCCCTGATGTGTGCGTGTTGACTAATAGCAAAGATTGACAAAGGATTTTACACACGAACATCTTGCCTCATGTTCTATTAAATGTGTCATTTGATATCTTCTATTGTAGACTTCTTGGTTTTGACTTTGCTATGACATCTTCTTAAAAGAAAAAGAAGCTGCCAGCAGATGATGTTTTAACACTTGTCAGCAATTCATCATGATTCTTCTTACTTTAGATTTAATTGTTCTTGGAATGAACAGTTCATAGAGTTTTTTTAAAAATTCTGCTTTCTGGTTAATGCAATCAATTTGATGCAAAAGATAATTAGTATGACAAGTTGCAGCCTACATGCGTACTACCATGTCCCCCCCCACTTTCTTCAGTGTTGCAATGTTTTTAAAGATTGGAAGATAGGTGGGAGCAGAAGAGTTTAAGTTATTTTTAGGAGACTTTTGCCCCCCTGTCCTATTATTTAAAAGTAACAGATGGACTCCGCTCTTTGTGCCTCTCATCTTTCATACTCCTGAAGCCTTAAACCTGGAAAGGAAATGCAACCAAGAGACCACGGCTGGATCCACCATCAGCTGCACTAACAAAGGGATTGATGATTTTCCAGAGCAAACATTAGCTGAGGGGTAGGGCTAACCTTCAGAGGAGAAACAGCTGGCATCGAGCTGTGTCCAGGGGCAGGTCTGGGGTTGGGGTCATGTCTAGGGAAGATGGTCAGACCAGGGCTGGTGGCATAGAACGGTTTCTCTGCCTTTCTAAACAAGGTCCTGACAAAAAGTTCTCTAAAACCTTTCACTTTTCCCATCTTTTACATGAAAGAGAACAAAGCTGGCTGATGGTTTGCTTTAATAATCTAAGTGATGATCATTCTGTTTGATAATGAACCATGCAAATCTGAAAGAAACAATTGGTAGATCAACAAAAACAGATCTGCAGGCTACATTTGGGGGAATAGCTGAAAAAGTTAATTTGGTTATAAAGATAGGTTATGCTTTGTAATGAGAAACAACAAGGCATTTTGCTGTAACTGTCATGGCAACTTTGGAGCTTCTTTATACAGTCTAATTAAAAATTTATTTACCTCGTAGCAATGAAATTGCAATCTATGTATGAATCATAAAAGCTGGAGATAGAAAATACCTCTTGAACATACGGACCAGTTCCTCAACAGATACAATTCAGTTTAACTTAAAGTCAGAGAACAGATATTCTCTGTCTTCAAAGTCTATTTGTCCCGGGTTGTTTTCTGAATGTGGACTCTTTCTACAGTCTCTTTGTCTAATCTTGGAGTTGGTCTTGGATGAGAATCTTTCATTAATTAGCAATCTCGGTATTTCAGTTTTACTTTAGCAGTTTGTGAGCTCTGCTGTCTACTACATGGCTCTACATAAGCCTGAAGTCATTGAACACTGGTAAAATTCAGTTGTATCAGGATGCTTACTAGTCCTCAGGTTTCAGGGAAGAAAATGAGACTTTTGTATTGGCAGTTGAATTCAACGTGAGGTTCAGGGTGATGATTCTTCCAGCATATCTAAGGATCTTGTGTCATTCTGATGACCAGGTTTTAGACTTCGAGGGAAATTCTTTGAGAATTTCTTGATGTGTTCCCAGCAGAAACTAGTTAGCTTCCCCAAATTCACCAAAGCTTGCGTTACTCTATCTTATCCATAGTTTGGTATCCTACTGAAGAGTTCTGTTTCCAAGGTCCGTGATGATTATCTTTAGTACCCTGCAGTTCTGCCAGTGTCTGAGAACATTCTGTAGAGTGACCATCACCCTATCTATGAAGTGGGCTATCAGCTTTGACTGGGATTATTTTAATAAGCACCAATGTTTCACACATTTGGGGGATGGGATTGTTAAAAAAGCCAAGGGCCTACAAATAACTTGCAGTAATACCTCAAAGTTCACTGATGTTGGAGGCCAGGACCCTAATTCCAGTTTAAATGAAGTATTTAGCTCTTCTAAGAAAGAAGCTGAAATAGGGATAATGTAGGCAAAGAGATGGATAATGCAATTTTGTATAAGCTTGGCTTAGATTTTGTTATAAATCCACTGTATTTCTTGTTTCAGCTGCAGTGGATGTGAAAGATAATTATTAACGTGGCAAGGGAAAACTTGCACAGGAGTACAAACTTAAATTAAACCTTCAGAAATGAAGGAAAACCCACAAACAAGCTATTGAAAAGGCTGAAGTAGTGAAAACAGAAATCCTATAGGCTTTAATGGAAACATAAAGTTGTGATCAACAATGTAAGAAGAACTTGACTCTAACAAAATGAGCAGTTTTGTTGGTTTCTTTTGCTATTAAGTGTGAATGGTGCTCAAATGGGGAAAGCATCTGAACTGCGATGAATGAGTGACAGTGCCTTGATGGCTGAGATTGAGTTGAATCCATCTTCATGCACAGGTTAAAATGCAGATGTTAATTGGATAGTTGCAAAATTAAGAAGGGAAAACGCGAATGTTGTGTGCAGGTTGCTAACATACCCATCCAAAAGTTGTGGGGGAAAATGATGATCTGGCAGAGTATGGTAATGCCTTAGACTTAAGGCACGCAGACTTTCTTTTCATGGTTTACATTTGTGGGCAGTGAAAATAGTAAGCAAAGTTGTGCTGTGTGCCTCCATAACCATGGCTGACTGTAAGGAGTGGGGGAAAAAATGTTGATCCTCCCAGTGACTTTTAGATTGGTCTCCAAAGACTATAGACAAAGCTCTAAGCCACTTAGAACAACTGAGCTCTATTGTCTCCTGCAGTACAGCGCTTGCTTATCCTGCTAAAGATCAAGCTCTGCTTGTATCCATCTAATAGGAATATATTGAATCTCGCGTGGAGTGCGAGCAGGACTTTGATCAATATTGCATGCACTTTATTTGAGGACATACAGCAGAGGCCCCACACTTAGAAAAACAATTGAAGTAGGTCTTGGGAACACTTGACAGAATACATAAACAGATGATGTTATGGTCTCAGTGGGAATCTAGCTGTATTGAACTGAAAATAGACCATAGAAGGAGAAAATTGAAGAATACTTAGTCCTTGTAGTAGGACACCCTATGCAGTAGGCCAGCAAACTGTTTGGATTCCTTTGGAAAATAAAACTACAACAAAACTATCTCCCTCGAAGAATGTAGTACACCTCCCCATACTACCCTGTGAACTTCTGGAGGAGGAGTTTCTCTGTGTTACTGAGTGAAGCATACTAAGGGTATCCGATAGTACAAATTAAAAGCGTGAATTGGCCAGAAGAGGACATTGCAGGAGTTGTTCATGAGATCTTGCACTTCTCTGGGGGAAAGTGTGAATCCTAGGGTTAGTTTACAGTTTGGCAAAATAAATGTATCACCCCTGAGCTTCAATCACTTGTGTTCCCTGTTCTCCTGTGCAACAGGACAATGCTAGTATCAAATTACTACATATTGACAAACTGCGGGTTGTGAAGCATTATCTGAGCTGGATGTCATCTGATGTTTGTTTGTATGACTTTCTACATGTTGATTTTTACCTAGGAATGTTGTGCCAAAACACTTATTTTGGAAAAGTTACTATGGAAAATTAAGTGAAAATAGCATTAAGTTCTGATTTTGGCCAACATAAACAGCCAGTTCAGAATGAACGGCTTTCCATGCCCTTTGGCTGCTTGTTTTCAGTTCTAGTAACCAGGCCCAAGCCTTTTATCACAGTACAATAGTCTGGCATCCTTTGATTTCAGTCTGTTATTCAAATAACTAAATTGCATTCTGAAGTAGATACTTATTTTATCTTTATCTTAAGTTTTGCTCTTTCTAAAATCCAGAGTCTTCTCCTAACTTCTCCTTAGTCTTGTTTCTTCTGTGATGTTATTTCCCAAACGTAGGATCTGAGAAGTTTTATAGTTACTAAGCACTAGTGGTGCAAAGGCTAGTACAGCCACATTATTAATATAGCATTAATATGAAATCCTGCCTATAATAATGGCTGTAAAACTGTTGCTATTGCTGCATTAAGAAGTATGAGAAATAAATCATAAAAGGCCTTGTGTTTTGACTGGTATGGGAAGTGTCCATGAACTGGAGTGTTCTCATGTCACAGTTAAGTGGTTACTCTTGTGCCAGAACTGTTTCAGAGTTCCTCATGTTTAAAGTTGCAGTGATTATTTATTTTGTCTTCAGTGAGAAAGCTTTTATTTAGGGACTTACAGGCTGTGCTATTTTTTTAATTCCTTATGTACTTTGCCCGATTACAGTATAGAAGCATCTGCAGAATTAATTTTGAGTCTTTCAGTCTCTCTCCCATATTGCCCTTAATATGATCTTTCTCAAGAACCACTCCATTTTGGTCCCTGAATACAATAAAACTAGCACTATTCGTTGGGCTTGCTTAAGAGTGAGAGGTAAACTAAACCACCAAAATTCCAACTCCGGCTTACACTTTGTCACTTATCTTGGAACTGTTGAATATGATGCCAATCTCCCAAAGAGGTGCTGGGGTCATACATATCAAACTTGCAACTAGCAAGGAAACTGGTTAAAAACTCTTCTGCAATTTAGAAGTGACATGAGGGCATCTTCTGAGGGAAGGTGAGCATCTGCCTGAACTCTGTACAGGAACTGGCAAACCCCTAGGTAAAAGTTATACGGGTCCTGCAACGTATTTGGGTTTCAACATTAAAACAGTCTGGCTGGTGTTCACTGAAGGTGCCTACAACAAATGGAAAAAAAATCACTAAATCCTCATAAGATGGGGAAAGGTTCTGCTGTGGATTGGTAAGATGTTGAAAGCATAGGAAAATTATCTTTTTTTCACACTAGGGGAAAGTTGCCATTGGGATGCAATTTGAATTTGTTCTCATGCCCATGATCAGTACATTCCTAAATGATCCGAAAAAGTGGAATAACAGTGAGATGCTACAGTTCTAGCAAATTAAAAGTGCTTGGGCAGAGTAGGCTGAAAGTTCAACTGCACTGAGGAAAGTTTAAGGGGGTCTGAATTATGGCAGGGTGTATAGAATCTCAGTTTTTGGAAAAAACTAATAGAGAATCCACCTCCTGTCCTCTGTCATTTCTCAGGAGCCTGCAAGGGAGTGATCAGGCAATCTGTTCTAGAGCAAAAGGAAGATTGTTCTCATGGAAGAAATAAATAACATAGGGGGCTCACTGCCATGCGGTGTTGTAGATGCAGAAAGTATGGATAGGTTCAACACTATTAAACAAGACCTGACAAAAAAGTCTACTGAGGTGTTTTCAACATAATGATGCATATCTAACACTTGGCTCTGAAAGCTGCTGATTTACTGGGAGTCAGAAGACAGGATTACCCTCTCTGGAGCAGTCCCACTCCAGGCTTGCGCTGTTTCTTGTACCTTTTCCTGAAGCAGTTGCTACTCTTCAGGACCAGAGGAGTATAGGACCCACTTGGACCTTTCCTCTGAATTGCTACAGCTGTTCTGTTGTTACTTAAATGTGTGTTGTGTGATATATCCCAAAAGCGAAGGCTGTGTTAGGTTATAGAGAATAGCTTTCACATGTGGGGCAGGCCAGTTCTTCCAGCCTCTGCTGCAGTGTGACAATAATCCATCACTACGGCATATTGTATTTGTGTCAATATAGCAAAAAGAGAAGTAAGCATCGCACAGACCAAGTCTCAAGCAACTTAAGGCTTTCCACATCAAAGCCACCAATTCCCACACAATATTTATGAAGGATAAGTGAGGTAAAGTCAGCATTCAGAAAGTGCTGGAGAACTTTGGGCTCAGCTTGCTAAGGCCTCCAGATGAGTACTGGGATGCTGCTCAGCTTCACTTTCCCTCGAGCTGGTGCCTGCGGAGATTTGCTAAACAGCCACAAAAGCAGGAAGGGGGGGGGGGAACACCGCAGACTTTCCAATGAATTTTTTCTCACTTTTTTGTCCTGCAACTTCTTGTGGTTTCTCCCTCAGTTAAAAAATTAACTGTAAGCTGCTTTCCGATGATTTTATAGGAAAGCCAACGCTCCTGTGTTTTTCAGAGCTGACAGATACATTTATAGCTGAACTAACTCTTGAGGGAGGCTCATTCCAATGTCTGCCACAAGGAGGCAGAAGCATTAAATCTTAAAATATTTTTAAACCAGGTCCTTGATGTGTATCTCAGTTTATTAAAACCATGCTTTGGAGTATCTATAGCTGCTTCTGATTTATACAGATGATTGGGGAGACGGAAATTTTGCAGGGGAGAATCCAAACACGTTTGTGCATAGTGGGGTTTTACTTGGTGTTTTGACAAGGTGTAAAAAAATTGTTATAAAAACATATCAGCAACAATTAAAACAAAGACCCCCCAGCACCAGTCATGTGGCAGTTTCCCACCCGTTGCATTTCATAGTTATCACTTTTGATCACTTTCCCTTTGTAGAGGCAACTCTGAAGTCCGGATCAGTGACAGTGACACATTAACATTGCAGTAATTGTATTTTCAAACATGCCTGGCTTCCTGTTCAGCTAATATGTTGCTTACTCAGCTGCTTGCGGTAATTTAGAAACGCGGCATGGCATATTCTTGTTTCTGGACTACCTTCTTGGTGAGGATGTGGTCTGACTGCACTGTGATAATTCTCTTAGAGGAAAGCTATAGAGAATTCTAAAAAGCATGAGTGGTTTAATTGAGTCTGATCCCTGCACAGCGCTACTGAATGCGAATGAAATCCCACTTGCATCCCGGTGAACAGAGTATTGAAAGCTTGATGGTGGTTTATTGCATATGCTTTTTTACTTGGTAATGCACGTGAAAGAAATGAAGAAGGGGAGGCAAAATTCAAAGTGAAAGCTGGTATTTTGTCCTTAATTTGGCCTGCTTTGCTTAAGTATCAAAGCACATATGGCAGAAAGGTCACTCGGTTATCTGAAACAACTGCAGCTCAATACATACCTGCGCATAATGGAATTTGTTTAAGGACATGGTATCATCCATAATGTCAGATGTCCTAGCTGTTGCCATCTGTGTCAGACTTCATCTATCTGACGGTAAAGACAGATCCTCTACTGTGTGCTTTAGACCGCTAATCTCCGTTAACGTAAGTTAGTTCATGTGTTGAAATCCACTTAAAAGAGAAATTTCTTCCTGACTGAAAATGTGTGTGTAAGGAAAACCTCTTCTGCCTGAAAAGGGATGTTGCAGTCTATTGTATAAAGATGTATTACAGGTTTAAATTACAGATTATGACACTTCAAAGGTGCTTTCTGATACTCTTGCAGCAATCAGACATACAGTCACGATGTTCCTGTGGCTTAGTGGCTTACAACTAAAAAGGAAGGAAAAAGGCATTTGATAGCAGATCTGCATTTCTGTAAAACAGCCTATTGTATCGCTATCATCCTGTATGAAACCACAAATGCATATTGCTGAGAGCAGGCTTGCGCTTCCCCACTTCTGCTACAGTGCACGAGCGAGTAGGGGAGATCGTGGAATGCAGTGTGCTGCGCTACGTGGGGCTTGTAACCTTCATATGCTACAAGCACTCTCTTTATATTTCAGCAGCATATTGAGGGCATGTCTCAGCCCAAGGCTTGAATTTGGGATCACATCATCTAGCTTCTGCTCTAATTAGTTATTAAATACACTGGACATTTTCATGCGTTAATTAATATCCAGTGAGACTGTATACAAGGTGGTGAGTAAATAAAGCATCAATATATTTACATTCTTTCTTAGGTACTGTATATATCGAGGGGTGATTATACCTACTTTTAAATGGGGAGATTTTTTATTTTGTTTCAAGCTTTATGGAAGTTTTGGATTGAAAATAAGCATACACTTCTAGTAAAAGAGAGTCAATAAAGTCCAGTTTCTGACCTAAAATTATTTTCTTCTTCTCACCTTTTCAGATTAGATGCAGCTCTTACTTTATTTTATTGTTATTTTCATTTTATTCATTGTTAAATGTTAAAAGGGAGATAGCCAAAACAGTTTAACATCCAGGCTCTCTCCTTTGCTTTGCACTTTCTCATGCTTTCATCAAGTGCTTTCAGAAAAAATAGTCTACGCTATGTGTTGTTCTGCCATAGGCCTTACATATTAGTAAACTTGTCTCCTGTGAGAGATCTGTCAAAAACACTATAAGGAGCATAAGATAAATGCTTTATATACATAAGCGGTTTAATGTCCTGGTACAACCAATAAGATCTATGTTGTCCTATTAATGCAAGTAATCACTTGACCTTTTTGGCAACTCACCTTCCTTCTGCTGTATTTAGGAGGGTTGTTCTTGTGCATCTCAATGCTGCGCAAACCGTCGTGCATGTTTGGCAGATGGCAGAGTACGTCTTACTGTCACACAGGAGCTGCCTTACATTCACTTCTTCTGGTGTTTTATCAGCTTCTTCAGTTAAGAATGGCCTGCCACACATTTTCTTTCTCATCTAGAATAGCCATAACAATTTTATCTGCTATTCAGTTTTGCCATTTGACTGACTTCTGTGTTATGGAAATGATGTGTGATATGCCTGACTTCCCATTTCCAGGTAAATCACACAGAGACAAGGGAGCCCAGTTTACTGTAATGCTACTTCACATTTTCAGATATCATGGCTGAGCAAATGGTCCGTTGCCTTGATTGCAGTGGTCACTGAGGTAATGTCTGACAGGTTTTTTTTAGTTCCCAGGTGTCTAGATAATAGTCTGTGATAATGATGTTATTGTGTGCTTTTTGTAGTGAAACGGGCGATTCCTACTCTGCTTGAAAATCTGCTGCGTGTTTCAGCATGGCTGTAGCCTATTGCTTAGTCTGGATATCCCAACGTGCATCACAGCTCTGCATCAGGTCTTGAACAGTCGTGGCCCTGCTGGGGAATGCACTGTATCTTTAGAGCCTCCTGAGAAATGTTGCTATTTCAGAGTGACTCCCACATACTTCTGAGAAACTTTTTTTTAAAAAGTATTTTATAGTACACAGCCAAAGTGTTTTCTCTCGCTGTGTATAACACTGAAGTATTTTTCAAATCACCTTGAGAGTTAAAACGTTCTTGAGTGTCAAGTTTTTTTCTGCAGTGTCTGACTATGCAAGTGGAATTGATAGAAATTTTGCCTTGTATATTTCCTTTTTAATTTTTTATTTTTTTTAACTTTTAATTTTTTTTTTTTTTGTTACCTTGAAGTGGTCTGAAACTGGTTTGGTTTAACAGTTCACGTTCTTGTTCAGATGCTATGCTTTTCTGTTACAAGACTGTCTTAGAGAAGTCAGCAATATATCCCTTGATCATTTTTTTTTCCTTGTAGTTGTGCTAGCATTAACTTTAAATTCTTCTCTTTCCGTCGGCCATACTTCCTATGCACAACTTCCCACTCTTGAAAATTATTATAATGGTATGGTGCGAGTTTAACCATTTGCCAGATTTCATTATTTTTTTTTTCTTCCATTTGGGTGATCATTTGTTCCCTCAGCAGAAGTGACCCTGGCATTAAAGCTCTGGTCACTGGGAGCTGCAGGAGTGTGTGCTGAAAGGTCCCTTTTTCCTCACTGAAGAATTTCAGGACTGGGATGGTTTTTTAGCACAGCTTCAGTGAGACCCAACTCTTCCTGACTGCTAGGTGACTGCTAGGTAACTGCAGCACAGTTTGCAGAGCTGAAAACTTCAGAAGATGTTTTTACAGCTTATAAAGCTAAATAACCTTTGAATTTACTTAATCTTTTTAGGGAAAGATGTGCGTTGTAATGGTCATACCTCTTCAGGTAACTATAATCTTTGGGTGGATAACAAGCATATGGTCCTGTACATAGTTCTGGTCTCAATCAGAGATTCGTATTGTTTTTCTTTTCTCTTGTGTTTTACTTCCCTGGCTGTTTCTAGCAAAGAGGTGAAGATGTAATTCTGATCTCTCTTGCTGTCTCTGGAGCCATTTATTTGTGTTACCTACTTTGTGCCCACTACACACAAACATGTCCTTGGTGTTGATACTAGTCTGTGATTTAAAACTGCTCACATTCTTTTTAGTTTTGTCATGTGCATAAAACATTTCATCTTTTGGGACTGCCTGCTCTTTTGCTGCTGTGTGCTTTCCCTTGGTATGCAAGGATAGGTCTAATTTTCTTGTCATAGTTATTAGATTTGATTCCATACGCTGACCGGACGCACTCTCTAGAGAGGTGTGCTGCTTACTGGGGGCTTGCATCAGGGATGTCACCAAGAGGCTACCAAGCCTCGTACAGTCCACTGACTATTATCCACTTCTGTTGTTTCACGTGGGCATCAGTAACCCAG
>NW_008796217.1:6316425-6317637 GCF_000699145.1 Aptenodytes forsteri
GGTGGTGGATGCCCCATCCCTGGAAACATTCAAGGTCAGGTTGGACGGGGCTCTGAGCAACCTGATCTAGTTGAAAATGTCCCTGCCCACGGCAGGGGGGTTGGACTAGATGACCTTTAGAGGTCCCTTCCAACCCAAACTAATCTTTGATTCTATGCAAAGTCTTTCCTATGAAATTTGTCATTACTTTACTGTACTTATTTTTTGCATTTCTGTTTAACTTTTTTACCTTGTATGTTGTGCAAACTCCATATTTTTCCTTCTTTTAACACTTTCGCTGTTCTGCTCAGTGAATAACTTGTATGCCTGCTTCCCCAGCTTCCTGGAGTTCAGTGTGAACTTGGTTGCTGACATTTCCCATGTCTGTAATTCTTGGTGGAGTTACTGTAGTCTCTTCTGAGTTCTGTCTTTGCAACTATGTATCTCTTGTCCTTATTGGCAGTCAGAAATTATTTTTCCAGAAGTGTTTGTTACGATATGTTTTTACTGTGCTGTAGCTATGCAGGAGCCCTGAAAGCCAGAAGATGCTCCCCTTAGCCACTATGTATACAAACACCCTCCTACACGTACTACAGGCAGTGCCCTCCTCTTTTCAGTTCCTCTCAGACTGTGGCATAAATCATTCAGCTGTGCTTCCTTTTCTTTGACTTTGGGTACAGCTCTATGTCTTCTAGTAACCTCCTATATTTGGACATCTGGGAGGTTCTCTCTTCAGAGTCCCCTCCTACCACTCCTGGAAACAAAGCTCAGTGTGTTTGTCTTTTAACTAGGCCATCATCATACGGCTTTGGCATTCCTGGCAGATTTCTAACCTGGTGTTATGTGTGGCAATTACTTCTTAAAGTCCTGTGGATGCTCTCATTGCCTGTATTGCTTGGGAGGAGAGTGCAATTCCAGGTAGGCATTTAAATCTTGCACTAAATAAGGTTGGTAGCATTGCCTCCAGGACTGTTTCAGGAAAACCTCTTTTAAGGTTGTCGTCCTTGGAAGGGTGATTCTTCTTCTACTTCCTGCTCACTGTTTGGAGGTCACCTATCCCATCATGACTGGAGCGGCTGAGAGAACTGGAGGTTGTTTAGCCTGGAGAAAAGGAGGCTCAGGGGAGACCTCATCGCTCTCTACAACTACCTGAAAGGAGGTTGTAGTGAGGTGGGTGTCAGTCTCTTTTCCCAAGTAACAAGCGATAGGACAAGAGGAAATGGCCTCAAGTTG
>NW_008796217.1:6317942-6326144 GCF_000699145.1 Aptenodytes forsteri
GCTGCCCAGGGAAGTGGTTGAGTCACCATCCCTGGAGGTATTTAAAAGACCTGTAGGTGTGGTGCTTAGGGACATGGTTTAGTGGTGGACTTGGCAGTATTAGGTTAACGGTTGGACTTGATGATCTTAAAGGTCTTTTCCAACCTAAATGATTCTATGACTTAAAGGAAGAGATGAGACCAGTATGATGCCAGTCTTGGTGGTTGACCAAGTTGACCAGTGTGCAAGAGAAATCACGTGCTAAAGCTTTGTGGAAATTCCTGATTCCTGTACCCTTCGTGGAAGGAGGTGGGTTCTCTAATGAAGGCACTATAATGTTTTTGGGTTTTTGCAGACCTGCTCCTTATGGTGAATAGAACAAGACTAAGTTTAAAATGGAGGCAGAGAGATTAGGAATTTTCTTGAGACCATGTGCAGGCTCTTCTGCCAGCCCTTCATTTCCTCCTTTAGACATGCTGAAATGAAGCCTCAAATTCTGCCACTCGGCAACCCACTTACTCAGTCTAAACCACAGGATAAGATGAGGCCTTCTAAGCAAAGGGAACACCAGTCATCTGTTTCTGGAGGCTTTTTCTGACAGGTCCACTGTATCCAAGTGGAATTACAGAAAAATTTGCAGGCTGTTCCTCCACAACAGTTTGCCACTGGGGGCTCCTGGTAATCAAAAAGGCTCACAAGAGGAAGCTTGAATGGGCGGGAGTCTTAACAACAGTCTCATTTCCTTCCCCCCCGCCCCTTCTCCCTCACTCCACTAGCACTAGGCATGAAAGCTCCTGCCTGCCTTTCTTGTCTCACTGGGAATTACCCATTGATAATTCTTCAGCATGCAGAAGGTTTTTATGCTTATAAAAGCTTGTGTTTCTTCCTCATATCTCAGTTCCCCATTAGGCACCTGCTACTGCTGACCTTGTAGAAGGGCCTGAGAACTCTTCCTCTCTCCCTCTTTCATCTTTGCCCACTACCAGTAAATCCTGTCCATGGTATGAGCTGAGCCTGAAACGTGCCAGGAACAAACTGTACAAAATCCTCTCTGACCTGAACAGAGGCTGAGTCTTTAGTGGAGAAAACAACTGAGATGGTATCTGCGCTCCGAAGTACTTTGTTCTGCCTCAACCTCATTAAGGCACTGCTAAGCTGTGTTCCTGCCATTTGGTGGAATCTGGCTGCAGCCCGTCTTTGAGAAGCAATTGAGAAATGTGAGATTCTTTGAGGTGATACTAATTTTCCTTTGATCTCTTGGGCCTTTATGGTCTAATGGTAGTTTGAACTGTAAGGTGAAGGAATAGGCCAAAAAGTGCTTTTGCTGGGGAACTGTGAGCATACAGATACCCTCTGAAGAAAAATTCAACACTCTTCTGCTCATACAACTTCATATCTCAAGTTGTGTGACCTTAAGTAGCGTTGCTCTCGTAATATGCCTACCCGCTTGTCTTCTGAGGAGGGAGGAGGGAAGGGGTCTTCCAGTTCCACTGTGATAATAGTATTGTTAGCAGATACCAACTGACACTTGTGTTTCAGGCTTCCTTGTGTGATGACATATGATGTTTGTAGACAGATACTGTTATAGTCCTTCACCTTCCCTAAGAAGTTCTAGTGCAAAATAAAAGATATCCTTTTGAGAAGAAATATCTTCAGCATAGGTATGACAAAGTCCTCGCAAGGAATACCCGGGCAGAGCTTGTTCTAGTTGCAAATGAAGATGTACCTAGAGAGGAAAAGCAGCTCTTGGCCCTATTGCCTTTCCAGGCAAGGATTGTGTTTCTGTTGGATTTGGGGAGATTAATTTTTTAGGGGCTAATATTTGTATATGGTTCTGCCATCATACGCACTTTGGAAACATGATTCTCCAGAATATCTGAGAAGGCATGTATGTTGAGTGATGTACTTGCATAGGGTTTCTAAGAATTACTGGTCCTCCTGGCTACTGTTAAAATGTGCAGGTGGTTTTGACAAGTTTTGACAAGCTCCCGTTATGACTAAGAGTAAGGCTACTCTTAGTGTCCCTTTTATCCATCCCTTTAACAATTTAAAAGATTGGAAGGGTTTTTTTTCCTTTTCTCATCAAAAGATATTCTACTGATGAACATATCTGCATATACATCAATCTGCTCTAACATAGATCTTGTGTGACATCAGTTGTTGTCTTTTGTTGAATGTTTGCAGCTTTTTCAGAACTCTTAATTTGTAACTTCTCGCATGCCTATAGGAGCTGCCTTGGCTTTGCCTCCCATTTTGTGTTTAACATGCGTTAGAGGCAAGACAGTGAAATGTTCTTTTTTGTCTTTTTCTGTATGTGTTTTGTGGTCCCTTTTCAAATACCTTCTGAAAGTACAGTTCCTAGAAAACTGCAGTTTTCCCTGTTAAAAATCTGTTTTCATTCATGTGATTCTGGTGATTGTAAATATAGGTCTTTATTCTTTTTTCTGGTTTTATTGCTTTTTTGTCCTCTTTAAATATGAGGTAGTGGGCTGCATACATGAAAAAGTGGATGTGTCTGTCTTCTGGCCTATTTCTGACGCCCAACTTGTTTTGGCTTTTTTTTTAATATGTGAGATGTCAGCATAGCACCCCAACAATATGTGAATATGTGCTATATTGACCTCTCTGCGGCTGAGCTATGAAGGTCTGATCTTACAAGTATTTAGATATGTACTTAACCTTAGGGTCCTGAGCAAACTTACAGGCTTGATTGACATTACTGGCAAATATTAAAGTCGGGGCTCTTCCCTGCATATGTTCCTGTTCAACACAACCTCCCCTGGCTCCCGCTTACTGACTCGATCGCTATTTCTAAGATGGGATACATGCTAAGATACAGACCACTCACTGGTTAAATAGTCTAGCTTTTTAAAGTAGACCAATTTAACTTGAGGACCGAAATCATGGCTCTTCCATATGATCTAGTTAAAAGAGTTTGCTGACTTGGAAGACGATGTTTGCCACATGATTTGTTATTTGTCATATAGTAACCTTGAAGTTAGTGGTGTTACATTGATAGCTGTAGCAACAAGAAGTAAGCACAGTACCCTACGCTCTTCTTTTGATATGATAGTAAGCTGCATTAGTCATAATGCTGATACTTACAAATTAGTATTTATTCACAAGCCTCTCAGTTGTTCTTAAGTATTTACTTTTTGGGTATTATTGGCTTCAAGGAGCATTAACAAAATGATGATTATCTGTTGGTTTAAAGGCTATGAATGTTTAGTACTTCAAGAAGAAAGACTTTGATTTATACTTGAAATCAGTGGTAGTAAATGGGAACATGCACACTTAGAGACGTGCTCTTACTGATGTTTCCCTTGGTAGCTCAGTTGGAGGCAGAATTTTTCTATGGTTGTGCATTTCTAGGGGTCTCAAGTGTAAACTACTTGCAAGGCTCCACCCAAGCTTTGTGTGCACACATCAGAAAGACATAATGTTTTACCAGGTTTTGTTCTTTATTGAAGATAGGCGATAATATGAAATGGCACAAGTGTTTTGAATTTGGACTATTATGCAAAGAACAGAGCAGTGTGAATACCTTGAATAGTGCCTTAACTTCTCCTGTTCTTAGTACCTGCTGGCCGAGTCCATTGGACTACTATTATGAGTGTTGAATTGATACAATAAAAGAAAAAAAAAAAGCTGTATGTTTCTAGAACTGTTTTACAACTGAATGACACATTTCTGGGCAGATGAAAGAAAAAAAAGGTGACTGGGGAAACAGTCAGCATGGATTTACCAAGAGTTAAGCATGCCTGACCAACCTGTTGTGGTAAAATGACTAGGTCTGCGGGCAAGGGAGGAACAGTGGGTGTCATTTACCTTGAGTTTAGCAACACTTCTGACATGGTCTCCTGCAATATTCTTGTATCCCAAGTTAGAGGTGGGTCATTAACTAGATGCGTAAAAAAATACCCAGTTGAATGATCAGGCCTAGAAGGTAGATCCAGGTAGGGCTGTACTCTGCCTAAGCTGACTCTGAGTGGAGTAGTACAGGGGTCTGTACTGGGACTTGTCCTGTTTAATATATCTATTAGTGACTTTGAGAGTGCCCTTCATCACGTTCTCCTGTTTGCAGATGACACCAAATTGGGGAGAATGGGTCAATATGCTTGAGAGCAGGACTGCCATCTAGAGGGACCTAGACGGGCTGGAGGGAGCAGGACTGCCATCTAGAGGGACCTAGAGGGGCTGGAGGGATGGCCTGGGAGTCAATGAGGGCAAATGCAAAGTTCTGCACCTGAGAAGGAAGGAGGCTTGAAATGACAGCAGCTAGGGCTGCCTGGCTGGGAAGCGGCTCTGGGAAAAAGGCCCTGGTGGACATGGCAGCAGTCAGGCAGCAGAGCAGGTTGCCCAGAGAGGCTGTACAGTCAGTGTCCACCTATGCATCCATGGATATTTTCCAGACCCAACTGGATAAAGCCCTGTGCAACCTGGTCTGAGCTCACAGCTGGCCCTTCTTTGAGCAGTGGTTGGACTAAAAACCCCCTGTGGTCATTCTGACCTGAACTTTTCTATGATTCCTGTGACTTTTTGCAACGAAATCAAGGTCCGTGTGAAATATTATTTACTTTCCTGTAGAATATTTGGGGAAATGCTCTTGTTTATTTAGGAGCCTGCCATATTTTGATTTAAGATTCAGGAAGAGTTATCTAATCTCTCCAAAATAGTTATGGATATAAATTTCAAATTCAATAAGCCTGAAGTTTAGTATATTGATGAGTACAATAAACAGAAAAGTGAATTTAATAATCTCGTAGTAATCTGGCCAGTAACACAGTAAGATGTGCATTATAATTCATTCAGGTCCTTCTACAGTACTCATCATCACACTGCACACGGTACTTAGTGTGCACACAAGCTCAGAAAGAGCATCCAAGGTCACCTACTTTCTTATGAGCTTAGAAATTGACAACTGCTTTTGTGACTTCCACTATACCTGCCATTTACCACGTTTTGCAAAATGGTCCCTGCTGTTAGGGTTAGGTTGCTGATGGCGTGTCTTAACCATTAACCAAAAGCGTGTGTTGTCTCGGTTAATGCATTTACCTTGTCATAGATCTAGGCTTTCATGTTTTAGATCAATCCTCTTGCACATTTCACTTAAACTAGTGAAAATTAGAGACACCTCAATGAATTTGATGTGAAATAAATCAGAAACTTGCCATTTTTTAGTAGAAAGCTCCTAATGTGCCATGTTGGGTGATGAAATGCAAGACCCTCATTCTTGAAAAATCTACGGCAACCTGCTTTTTGAAGTGCAAGTTTACTGACAGTACAGTGAAAAAAGCTTTAACCCTTGCTATCTTAGCAGTAGACCTGCTGCTAATTATATCAGCCTTGCAGTGGACTGGACTATTAGCCTAGCTAAGGTTCTGATGGCTAAATCTGAAATTACTCTCGATGATGAGCATATTTTCAGGACATTGGTCATTATCCAGCGTGAGCTAACTGGGTCGTAAGGGCATGACAGCAGTGAAAATGATATTCATCAGAAGGACATAATTCAGTTGCTCATAGCTGCTCTCCGTTTCTACGGGTGATCATACTAGTCTTACATGGCAACTTTATATAGGAAATTTCCTATAAGCCTTAATCCTGATCTGAATATATTTACAAGGGGGTTCTGCCCCCAGCATTTCTGCCTGTCTGTTCTGGGTTAGAAATTCTGCAACTCCCATGAGAAGATGTTTGCTTCTTACCCATAAACAATGTCTACCTTTTTGGTTGCCCGTGCACCCCAGAAGGTACTGTACAGTGTAGGAATGACAACTTACTACAGCATCAGCCTGAGTTGTTACGGGAAATAGCATTAAAATATCTTAATGTTGGAAGAGAGTTGATTATCTCTCTTAGCCACTTTGATACAATTTGTGCAAAACATTGACAGCCTGTAGCACTAACTCATAATACATTTAGAAACAGGGATTTTTTTTGTTTTGGTTTGCTCACTGCATAAATCAAATGGAGCCTTGAAGTAAGTATAACAGATAATGATGCTCCCACTGTTACAAATTTTCTGCTGCCGAATAAAAGGAGAGAAACTCGATATGAAACCTATGAAAATACAAAATGATAAAAGCAGGTATTTGGCTCTAGAAATTGTTCCCAGTTATTCCCAGCACTGGGGATTTATTCCTAGGTAATATTTCACCCTTAAGTGTGTGGCTGCTGTTTTTCTTGAAACTGAGATCTGCCCACTGTCATCTGAGGGCTGATTTTGTCCCTCTTGGATTTTAGTAAGTATATGATGCTCTTGTAGCTGAATATTACATGGCTTCCTGTGATGAGCATTACAGGCTCCTGTGAGAAGAGATATCATGAATGAGACTTGAGCAGCTGAAGTTTGGCAAGCCCCGATGGATCCTGTTAGAGATCAGAGGAGTAACCCACAAGCAAGGACATGGAGTAAACAGCGATACATCTGTCAGCAGACAGCTGATGAAATCCGTGCTCTCGGTATGGTTGGGGATGAAAGAAAATACTCGCATCGCTATTTCACCTACCTTGCACCTCACAGCCTCTAGTAAAAGAATGGCCACACTGTTGAATATAGGCTGCTCCGTTAATGACAGATCATGCTATGAGCGAATATATGGTATGGATAGTAGCACACTGGGTTGCAGTGTGTCTACTTTGGCAGTCTCTGGAAGAAACGGGACCAATGCTGTCTTCATTCAATTAGGTTTTCTGTACTAGAATAACGTCAAAGTCAAGAAATAGAATTGTTCAATGAAGAGTGCAGTAAAAGAGCTCAGTTTTCACTATTAAGACATTGAAACTTTTGTTTTAAAAACGAAAAGTATGTAAATTGTTCTGAGAGGATGGAAAAACACCTGATTAACACTTATTTTCCTAACTAGTCTCACTTACTCTTTTTTATTTAAGAAATTGGAATTATGTTTGCTTTTTTAATTCTGAGCAATGAAAATAGGAAGAGACACCTGAGAAACTTCATACATATATAATTCTTTATTTTTTTACGGTAATATTTAGTCAAGGACCATACAGTAAATTAACAAAAATTAAGAAGTGGCATTTCATTCTAGGCATTGCATTATGTGTGAATGTAGTATCTTTTTATGACAATTTCTTTAGACTAGTCTAACTCGAAGTGCTCTAAAGACAACAGAACTGAACATGAAAAACAAGTAACTGGTCCTGCTGGTCCTCCTGCCAGCTGGAGGAAGGCAGCAGAGATCCTGGCACACGGATGCCCCTTGGTAGGCTGTACTGCTGAAAGCGGGTAGGATGCCGCTCAGTTACACTCCTACAGCCAGGAGTACTTTTTTTTCTGCTGAGCTGAGCAGACATGAAGTGCATGCTAATTTGGTGCTTCATACGCAGCTTAATTGTTTCAGGGCTAGTTTTATCCATCTTTGTAAATGGGGAAACTCATAAGACTGGGCCTAGAAGCATTTCTGGTGGAAATTACTTTCCCTTCTGACATTAGTCTTAGGTCTGAAGTGCTTGGAAAAAGATTTGTTCCAACCGCAGTTGAATGCAGAGCGTCTCCCAGGTTGCACCTATGTTACCATTTTTGTTTAGAGCGGTAGCGCAGCTCTGAAGCAAGTCTGCTAAACCTCCCTGCTTACAAGGCACTGGGGTGATTCACAGTGTGACTCTGGAGCACATGGATTAGATCCTGTTGAGGGTAAAATAAACTTGGATGTCCATGTTAGGTGTTCAGTCACGCTTGCTAAAAACTTAACAGGGGTATAAACATCTAAACCAGAGAGTGGTAGTGCATGCAGCTTGAAAAAAATTCAAGTCTCACAAGTGAGGCCTCTAAGTAGCCTTCTTTGATTGACAGCAGACCTGGAGGCCAAGCAGATGAAGTTATGAAACTGATATTGCCACACCAAGAAGGTGGGACAGAGCAAGACCCCAGCATCCTACCAGTTGTCTTCTGTGGGAATACTGAATTGTAACTCAGTAGCTGGCTGCCTGTTCCACGCAGGGAACAGCGTACCACTGTAGTTTTAAAGCTCTTCAGTTGTGAAAGCGGTAGTTGCTGCATAAAAATGTAAATGCAAAACATTCATCATAGCACAGATGGATGAATGGCACTGTTTACATTTTCCTGTTTAGTATCTGTGTATTTAGATTATTTTACAGATGATCCAGTCCTTTAGCTAGAGTCCCTAAGGGTGTTGGAGGATGTCATGGTTTAACCTCAGTTGGCAACTGAGCACCACACAGCTGCTCGCTCACTCC
>NW_008796217.1:6326434-6331350 GCF_000699145.1 Aptenodytes forsteri
CTCCAGCCTTCTCAGTCGGTAGAGCACGGGAAGCTGAAAAGTCCTTGGCTAGTGTAAACACTACTTAGCAACAACTAAAACATTGGTGTGTTATCAACATTGTTCTCACCCTAAAACACAGCACTGTACCAGCTACTAGGAAGGAAATTAACTCTATCCCTGCTGTAACCAGGACAGAGGATCAGAAAGGTGAGGGAAAGCCCTCAGTTGTATGACTGCTGTGGGAGGCTTGGAAGAGCCTGCGCAGAGATGTGTGATGGCCTGTGGATAGGAACGGCACAAAGACTCAGTATGACCCTCCTCCTGGTTTTTGGCCAGCTACTTTGGTGGTCGTGCAGAAAATCCTACTTTGGCTGTGTGTGTGCTTAGTGTAGTTGATGGGGTTTGGTATCCTGTGCTTTTCACTGTCTGGAGAAAGCTCTTTACTTCTGGGAGAGGGGTTGGGTTCATGTAGCACCGCAGTTCAGCCATCAAGAACTGGAGGTGCAAATTAGTTCTGCACGTAGGTATAAGGGAGTGCTTAAACCTGAGCCCTGGCTAATCTGCAGCCTGTCTAATCTGTTTATGGAGAGCAGAAGTCATCAGAGTTGGGTTTTAGTGTGGCTCTTCGTTTGCATCTTTCTGGATCTTCAAAACATGCCGAATTTAGCTTAGTTACTCTCAAGAGTATAATGTGGTTGGGTTAGGAAAACGTTTAAAAAAAAAATTGAAACCTCAATCTGTGCGAGATAAGCTTTCAAACATAACTAAGAAATGTATTTTAGAGCTGTAAACAAGATTTTATTGTTTTTACTCCCAAATATTAATGTCTGAAAAACTTCTACAGAGACTAATGTTCTGCAGGATATTATACATGAGTTCTAAAAGTAATAACAATGAAGAAATTACTGAGTTTTTCTGTAATGGGAAACAAGGCTATAAAGATGTTATTTTTAAGTTGAGTTACATTTGCACCACTTCTACCTTTAAAAGGAGAGAGGTAGCTTGTGCAAGAGCTTGAATGCAGTGTGTGGTCTTGTAGGTAATGTGTAGACATGTGACTTCAGTCCTAGCTGCTTATGCACTGGCAAATAAAATACAGTAACCTTTTTTTTTTTTAACCATAAAAACACATTTTGAATTTTTGGTTTTGGCCTTAATTGTCCGTGACTGAGATCTTCCATTCAAGGCTTTGATCTTCTCTGCTCACTGCTTTTCTCAGTTTAATCAGGAGCAGCAACTGGTATGCGTTACTTTATTGAGACACCATGAAATCCAGAATATGATGTAGACAAGGAAACCTACATTTCTTGAACGATGCTTTTCTGCAATCTAAATTCAAAAGACCTGACCATGAACATCACTATTTCATACATTTGATGACATCCAAGCATGAAGGGTGGAGCCTGAGAAATGTGTTAATGAGGCTTTCACCCATCAGTAGCCTGCTGGAGTCCAGCTCCACGCAGTCACGACCAGCAGATCCAGCCCTCCACTGGCCGGCTGAGCAACGGACGCACTATGTGGGTGGGCTCTGAACATGAAGCTGGTGGTGTCGGTCTAGGCACTTTCAAAATCGATGTCTGCCTCCTAGGAAAGAAAATAACTACAGCTGGCATTAACTGAGCTTCCATTTTGGAAGTTTAGTTGGAGAAAGTGCCAAATCAGCCCAAACACTGAAAAAACTACAAGAGACAAAACACTGGTGGGTCAGTGCGATGCAGTTAGTGGCAGTGCTGTCTGTGGGGATATGCTTTACTCTCCCGGAGTGTGAATAAAGGTTGCTGAGTTTTTAAAGGAATTCTGCAATCATTTAGTGAAGAGGAAGGTTGTTGCCGATAATGCTGATATGGGTAAGGAGCTGGCTGGCCAGGTGGCCATCCGACACTAAAAGGCAACTGCCTCTCTTTAAGAGTCCCTATGCGCCTGTAAGATAGCTGCAAAGAAGGACTGAAGATTTTGCTTTTTATACACCCATCTGAAACCACTTGAGAATGTCACTGTGATGAAATTACTGATGATGTTATTCAGATACAAAGGAACTTCTTTTTTTTTTTAATTAATAAAAGAAACTGTGGAAAACAATCCTCTAGCACACCCATAGTAATTAGTTTGCAAAACTGGTGCAATGAGTGCAGAAAGCTGCCAGACTATGTCTGTTCAGTTAAAGAATCTTAATATTTTGATGCAAGCTCAGTGTGTCCAAACATGGATCTGATAGACCAGCAGGCAGAGTGAGGCTAGAGACAAATTCCCTTGCCATGAGTGCCCCCTGTCCAGAGGGCTTTTAGGAGAAAGGCAGTCTTTAAGTAGAAAGGATTTCAAACGACATGGGATTTATGAGCTAAAACCTATGCTTTGAGTTACACTTGAAAACGAACTGATAGCCAGTGCATTTTAAGACCATGCTTTCCTCTTTGCAAAGGGCTGTGCAATGCTGACATAGCACATCCTGGAACAATTAGCTATAGCCGTACTAATTGCATTCCCGTACTGTGGGGGAACGCAGTACGGGAATGCAATCCTGTAAATTGTAACCCACAGTTTAAAAAGGATGTTAAGGTATTTGAACACCTCCAGAGGAGGGCAACAAAGCTGGTGAAGGGGCTGGAATGGATATCCTCTGAGGACACTGGGTTTGTCTAGTTTGGAGAGAAGGAGACTGAGGGGTGACCTCACTGCTCTCTACAGCCTCCTGAGGAGGGGAAGTGGAGAGGGAGGTGCTGATCTTTTCTCTCTGGGATCCAGTGATAGGATGCGTGGGAATGGCTCAAAGCTGTGTCCATCAGGGGAGGTTCAGACTTGACGTGAGGAAACATTTCTTTACCGAGAGGGTGGTCAAATCCTGGAACGGGCTTCCTGGAGAGGTGGTTGATGCCCCATGCCTGTCAGTGTTTAAGAGGCATTTAGACAATGCCCTTAATGCCATGCTTTAACTTGTGGTCAGGCAGTTGGACTATACGATCATTGTAGGTCCCTTCCAGCTAAATTGTTCTATTCTGTTCTTTTTCCTACCTCCTCCTTTCCCTAGCAGTACATGCTGAGCAAATCTCTGATGACATTTCTTCCCAGCCCTGCACTAGCAGAAGGCACTGGGTAATCATGTCCCAGCCTAGGAATTGGCTCTGTCACTTTGTGGGAAGGAGGCATGTACCTTCTCATGGGGATGAGAGCTGTGGATTGTCTTTAGGTAATTTGACCATCTGAACAAATTTGCAAAAAGCATGTGCGAAGTGCAGTTTTTGAAAGTCTTCTATGTTCATCCAGTTTAGCTGGGTTTCCACAGGATGGCACATCTCTGACACTAGTGAGGCTCAAAGATCAAGCCCCCAGTCTGAAGCGGGACATACTCCTGAACTAAATGGTTGCAAATCTTTTTGATGTGAGTGATACCTGTTCATTTCCCCATGGACTTTTTTTTTTCCTCCTTTTACTCAGTTTTAGAAATGCCTGAGCTGTTTCCCTTGGAAAAACATAATAAAACAAGAGTCCGAGAACAACAGTACTCCATCAGAGCGAAGGTCCATCTTGCCCAATACTCTGTCTCCAAAGTGGCCAACCATAAATGTCTAAAGGAGATCATGTGAGCAGTGCAAATCTACTTCTGTCAGGATCCTGTCGGTGCTCCTAAGATCTCAAGGGCTGGGACTGGCCTCTCCTGGGACCCCCACCCACACCATCTCCTTCCAAGGGCCCAGGGGATGTGTCTCAGCTCAGCTTGGGGCCTTCAGTCCCTGCCTGAGCGATGTTGCAGGTGTGCCTGTCTCTGACCCTGTCTCCTGGATGGGCCTGGGACCTGCACTGCAGGTAGCTGCTCTCCTGGACGGACCCTTCAGGCCTAGGTCATAGCTTGTCAGGCATGACTCTATGCATAACATAGCATAACTATAATATTCTATTCCATTCCCTGTGTTCCCCATGAGTCGAATAACGATGAGACTGTTACTTGCCTGAAATGCCAATGATTTTTCAGCTCCAAAAACGCTTTCAAGGACACATATCACAAAGGTTACAAGTGGAAACAGGATTTTATTTTATTTTATTTTTCTGAATCTGTTTCAGAGCCGATGCTCACAAGCATTAACACAATGTGCATGTGTAGCCAGGAGCAGGCTGATGCATTCTTCCGTTGCTGGTCACAATGTTGATTAATTTGCTCTCAAAGTTGCTGGCTGGGGTTAAATCATGACAGCTTGAAAAAACATTCTTTGCAGTCTGGCAAAGGCAAGTGACAGAGCTACAGAAAGTAGCAGCAGGAACACAGGCCAAGCAGTCCCTGTTTCCTGAAGAGTGAGAATGTGAAGAATGAGGATCAGGACTGACCACACACAGAAGAGGAGGTGTGTGGTACCATGGGGTATTTTCAAAAGTATGACACGTATCGATGACAAGCATACTTTTTGCCTTCAAAAACTTGCTCTGCTGTGCTTCTTGGCCAGTGACGCATGAAAGGCGCTCTCACGCCTGCCCTGCGCTTGTATTGCATGCAGGGAGAGCTGGAAAGTAGCGGCTCCTGATGATGCAGCAAGCCTGGAGCCCTTCCAAGCACAGGTTGTTTTGCACAAGCAAGAACACCTGGGGACATGGAGCCAAGGGAAGAGCAGAGCTCACTCCTGCTACAAACTCCCAATGGGAAAGAGAGCCAGAGAGTGCCAGGGCACGAGTGGCACCTTGGAGGTGCAAGAGCAGCAGGCAAGAACTGAGCCAAAATGGACCAGAGGAGCCCTGACAAGGGGCCATGCTCAATGCTACAGAGGAAAAGCAGCAACCCCTGGGGGCCACCATGGGAGCAGAGAAAGCTTCCTTCCCCCTGGATGCAGGGCACGGGGGCCACCTTCGTGGAGCATGAGCAGCAGGCACCTAGCCAAAATGGCCCAAAGGAGCCCTGGCAGGGGGCCGTGCTGAGTGCTGCAGAGGAAGGCCAAAAACCCCCGGAG
>NW_008796217.1:6331827-6335635 GCF_000699145.1 Aptenodytes forsteri
AGGACAGAGAGCTCTGCAGTGCTCCTCAGGTGCTCCTCCAGATGGTATTCCCTTGGTCTTGCCACTGGGGTTGGTGGTTCTTCTCATTTCCTGAGGAGCTGGCGTCTGTTCCCCAAAGGCTGAAAAAGGATTTCCATCCATCAGGTGGGCTTTGAATGTGGCCCCACCAAGAGCTGGCCTTGCAAGCAGAGAACCTCCAGCAGCCTCGTCCAGCCTCCAGTCTTCCTCCCTCCAAGTAATTCCACTGGCTCCTCAAGGACTTCCTCAGATGTCTTTGGGCTGCCTGCTGGGCAGACTGGCAGCGAGATGCAGGAGGATGCTCCCTTTATCTTGCCCCAGGGCATTGTGACTGCTGCGTTGCCGGGTGGTGGCACTGTGACATGGGGGTGTCAGGGCCCCCCCGCAGTCCCGCCTGCCACCTCTCTGCAGAAGAAAGTCCATGCTGTGTTCTGCCAGCACTGACCAGGACAGACCAGGCTCCAGCTGTGTGAGAGACAGAGCTGTATCTGCACAGCCTTTCCCATCCACCTTAGGGTCCCTGATCCCCAAAAAAGTAATTAGAGAGGACTGCCTACCTTTTGAGCCTCCTCTTTTTTTTCTAGTGAGCTCTTTCAGCAACCGTGCAAGACTTAAATCACCCTCTAACTCACCATAATCTTTCCTGTTTCCTTTGAAAAATGAACAGCAGGTGCCCAGCTGTGGTTTCTGATTATGGCTCCCATGGTCATGCATGCACACCCCCGTACCTTCTAGCACCAGTAGAAGTTATGAAAACATTGGAGCTGATGGGAGCTGAATTTTTCCATTTCATACAAAGTTTTGGGATGAATAAAAAATCCTCTTCCAAGCAGACTAAGAACAAAACTTCAAAATCTCCTATGAAAGATCTACTTTTTTTTCTCACCCCTTCAGAAAAAAGTAAACCATTTGGTTTCGAATGTCTATTTTTTTGCTTCATATAAGACAAGAGCTACAAATTGCATTCTGAAAAGGTCAAGGTTGTTCAGCTTTACGGGAATGTTTTGTTTTGTTTTTCCTGAATGAAATCGTGTTTTCATAAGTGCTGTTTTTAACAAAGAAGAGCTTTCCCATGGAAATGCGATTTTGGAAAATGCTGGATTTATCAACAACTCTCACAACTGTTGCTCCCTGCCTTAAATAGTTGGACTTTTTCCCCAAGCTGTGTTAAAAAAGTCCTTTATAATCTGGAAGTTTTACTCATTAGCAAGCTTTGCCAGCCAAAAATTAAATGCAAATCACAGGAGAAAACTAATCCATTATCTTTAATTTGGCTAAAAATAGCCTTTCAAGTAAGTCTAACAGGTTTTTTTGTTGTTGTGCTCTTGGGAATGATCTTTTCTTGCTGTTGTTTTTTATATGCTGTGGGTTTAGATAATACCAGGATAATGTACCGTGTAAGTCAAGGAAATAATCTTAATCTTCTGTCTGGAATATGATAAGTGTTTCTAATTGTAATTAATAACTCATATATTAAACACTCAAATTAGCTTTGATTGTTTAAGCTAGAAAGTGGTTTCATATCAATGACATGAAATTGTTAGGCAGTCTTCCTGAGGATCGGATCATCAGATCTGCCATTAGGCTCTCATTTCGTTGGTCAGATTATTTTCACAAAATTTCTCCCTGTATGCATGATTAAATCCCACTGAATTTCTTGTCATCTTGAATTTGGTTCTTAGGTGACATTAGAATTTTAGCAAGGTTTTAACTTCTAGCTAAAATGTTTTTAAGTAGTGTTTTAATCCATTATTTCATAATACCTTCTACTGTATAGCGTCAACTACATGCATTGCAGTTTCAAATATACGTGTCTGGCCCAGAATCTTGAAAGTCCTTGGTTTGCAAGTGTCTGAGCTTCCTCAGCTAGCATAGACTTACATCTTTGCATGCAAGTTTTCTGGTTTAAGAGCAATCAAACCCTCTGCCTTGCCTCCTGCTCCTCCCTGGGGCTGTATCATGCAGCCATGGTGCAGGCTGTGTCTGCAGGTAGTGCGAGTTAAATGGAGCTCAGCAGCACCTCACCTTTCTTTTTTTTGGGTGGTTTAGCACAGGACTTGGTCTTGAGCAGAAGTCTGTTCTTTTCTAAAAGGCTTAACTGATGTCTGCGTCATTTATATGAAAATACAGTTACTGACTGGCACCTACCCTTCCAGAGAGATGCGGTAAAGATTGAATTATGGAGCAGACTGGCAGCCCCATCTATTTTTCATTTCCTTTGTTTTGGTATGGGTGTTAGCGGCTCTTCTTGTGGAAATATTTCCTTTTCTTTCTCTGACTGCAAAATCTTGATGTATTTTAATTTTTTTTTTTTCAAAATATATTTGTAAGTCTCTCTCTCTTCTGACCAGCTGTAGGGTTGTTACTGGGAAATTTCTGAGCAGCAGCTCAGTGCGTTTCCAGTTGTATTCCATATAATGAAAGCTCCTTTACCCCCAAACTGTGCCACACTAAATGGCAGTGATGCTGCTGGGTCGGAATCTTCTGTGGTTGGCTGTGGATGGGCTTGTTGGATTGCCCCAGAACTCAATTTATAAATGGTGATGCTCCTCTGTATTCTATGATAGACTCTGCTAATGAAGGGCTTGGGTGAGGTGGCTTCTCCTCCATGGCTTGAGGCAAGTGCTATATGAGAAGGGGAAGCAGGAGAATATGAGGAAAGTCTTGCTGCAACTAATATTTTGCTGTGAGCATGTTTGCAGTATTAAAGCAAATTCATTTTTATAGCCTTGTTAGTTTTAACTTTATCGCCTCCAATTCGATTCATAAACTTAGAATGTCTTATGTAAATGCAAAACTAAAAATGCCAGTAGTGAAGAATTGGCAAAATAGAGTTGTCCATATAATTTATTGAAAGAATGTAAACAAAGATGAATGAATAGACAGACTGCTCTCATGGGGACAAGGGGAAAGCAATGTCAAAAAATGTACACTGCGTGAAGCCATGAAAAGTTAATACAGCATAATGCAACAAGGTCTGCAGAATATTGGGTGAAGCCAATTACTGCTTTTAGCCCAACGTGTTTAATGGATTCGGTGTTCTGCCTCTGTCCTCTCAACTAATTCACTTGGGACAACACAGACGGAGTCTTAAAGTAGCTACAAGCTGTGACTTTCCTCAAACAATTTTTCCATGCTATTATCAGTTAAAATGTGTGCATTAAGATCCGTGAAACTTGGAACTAATGTTAAAAAAATTTCAGAGAACAGATTTACTAGAGGTTGTAACTAGAGCAGAGAAAGCCTGATGCTTCAGTAGATGCCTTGGCCAAGTTTGTGTGTTTCACTTACACTCATTTCATCCTTAGAAGTTGTGTCCACAAAAGCTATGGGGTGGGGGGATGGGGGGGATTTTTTCAGTAATGTTGTGGTTTAACCATGACAATAGAAAATTAACGCTATCCCAGCTGAAACCAGGACAAGTAATTATTAATTTAATATCTGGCACTTTCCCAGCTTTCTTTGAACACGTTCCTTCCCCTTGACTTACACAGAGCTGAAGCAGCACTGCAATTACTTTTCTGTATCTCCTATACTGTTAGTCCTAACACGACTGTAGTTCACAATGGAAACCCATGCTCAGAACTGAGCAGGTATAGGGTCAGTGCTGGTGTTTAACAAGCATGAGTCCATGCAGTTGTAAGTAGACGTGGCTGAGCTTGTTAGATCCCTCGCTAGCCACAGATAAGCCAGTTGTGGGGTGGAAGTATTTTAGAATCATACAAAAGTTGGGGTTGGAAGGGACCTCTAAAGGTCATCTAGTCCACCCCCCCTGCCGTGAGCAGGGACA
>NW_008796217.1:6336261-6379266 GCF_000699145.1 Aptenodytes forsteri
GCTGCCTCATGTCCAGCTTTTCATCCACCAGTACCCTCAAGTCCTTCTCAGCAGGGCTGCTCTCAATCCCTTCATCCCCCAGCCTGTATTGATACCGGGGGTTGCCCCGACCCAGGTTTAGCTGCACAAATGTGGTGCGTGCTATAAAATCGGCCTCTTATTTCTGTGAGGGTTCTGCCAAGTGATCCTGCTCTCTCCAGCTTTGTGTGGTGGGCATGGGGTGTGAATAGCAGGAAGAGATAGAAAACTAAGGCTTTTATGCAAGTCTTTCAACGCCAAGCTTTTCATTAAATGCATTTCACACATTCTTTAATCCATCTCATATATTTTGGCTGTAATTTTCATGGCTACCTAGATAAGGTAGCATGGTGATAGCATGGTAGGAAGGAATAGCTACTGTTTTCCCAGGAAAATCATTATAAGTTGGAGGAGATTGTCTGTCCCATAAGTTAGGGAAAAAATGTAGCCAGTCTGCAGCTTTATTAAATTAAATGCATTTCACACATTCTTTAATCCATCTCATATATTTTGGCTGTAATTTTCATGGCTACCTAGATAAGGTAGCATGGTGATAGCATGGTAGGAAGGAATAGCTACTGTTTTCCCAGGAAAATCATTATAAGTTGGAGGAGATTGTCTGTCCCATAAGTTAGGGAAAAAATGTAGCCAGTCTGCAGCTTTGGTTTCAGCTTACGGGCTTTATCCACTGGACTGATAGAAAGACCATGTCCTTACCCCTCTTTGGTTCCCTTTGTCTGTAACATTGGTATAGGGTGTAACTATACAGCCTTCTGCTGCGCTGATTTGAAAATGAACTTGGAAATAGTCTATATAGGGCTAGATACACGCTTCAGGTTGTGTGGGTTTAAAGTGTTTTGCTGGAATGACTCAAGTGCTTAGTGATTTGTAATGCTGGGGGGCATCTATGGCTAAGTGCAGGACATCTCCAATATTCATGAGAGGACAGCAGCCCCATCATGGGACAGCGTAGCAATAAAATGGTTTATATTACAGCTTTATAGCTCTCTTGAGATAAAGACCTGGTTACAGAATTTGTGACTGTTCCCTCAAGCACGTGCACGAGGACATTTTGTTTCTGCTGTTTAATTTCAAGCACCCCTGTGAATCTTCAGTTTAGAGTATGTAAAGATTTTCACAGACATGGGTAAATAAACAAACACCTCTGTGTTCAGTAAAATGGGCAGCAAGTCCTACTCTTTTAACACAGACGTGTTAGAGCTTTCATGGCTGCTGTAACTTTTGTAGGAAGCCCGAGGACAGAATTCCCACCAACTTCAGCATAAACTGGTTCCATAGATGCTTTCCCTAAGAGAAAGTCCACTCTGAAAGGGGATCTTTTACTACTAGATCCACAGATGCAGCGAGGTGTATAGAAACAGAATGTGTTGTAGCCAGGTGGAGGAAAACATATATCTGCATTTTAATGTTTTCAGTGTACGCATTGTATATAGCTCAGAATTTATACTTAGGTCACCGTAAAGCTGTAACTTTGTAAAGGTTGAACCTCACCTTTTAAAATGTGGAACTTCTCTTTAATGATGTCCAAATGTGCAATACAGCACAAGAGTCTTTGCCATAACACAATAAAACTTTTAGCAAAAATAGAAAAATAAAAAGTCAACTCAACCTCTCGGCCAATTTTGCTAAAGGATATTTTTAAAACAATGCAGATTAAAAAAAAAATTGGTTGGGGGTGGGAAGGAACTTGAATTTCAAAAGCAGCAGAGGAAATATTTTTGAAGTGTCAGTGGAATCCTGCCAAGAACACACACTACACATCCTGGTCGACGTAGAAATTGCCTACTAGCAAAATTTTGGGAGATGGAAGCAGAAAAATGGACAAGAAGGACATACAACTAAATGCTCATACACGTGTAGTGTTACTCCTGCTTCTCTAAAAAGCAAAGAAAAATACTGGAGCCACTGGACTTGATATGCTCATGCAGTTTTAGTTTTTTAATATGCACAGATGCAGTGGTGGGATTCTTGCAAGATAGCGTGTTCTGTATTACTCCCAGCAGTTGCTTAGCATGGAAATTAAGAGCATCTACTTAGTCAGCAAACCTGCCACAGTGGTGCAAAATGGAAATCTTGATCCTTGTGTTTCTCTTGGATGGAAAAACTCCTTCAGCAGCTTGAATGAGTGCTGCTTGCATTGTCACTGTCATGCGGATGAACATGTGAGGAGGTTGTGTTCTGTGTAGCATGTTGCCATGATCATATAGAAAGGATAATGTGGTAAGTAGCAGATGACTGATGATTTAGCAATAAAAAACAATAAATAAATAAAAAGAAGATGCTGTGTAGTTTATTGCAATTTTTTCAAACAAGAAAAGATATTGAATTTCTTTCAAGAAGGATCTCAAGAGTCTTCCTTAATGCACAACCAAGGCTACGCTCTTGAAAGCCCCGTGTATTGTATAATATGGCTAACAAAGGAAAAACTGTGCAACGAAGCAGGGGAGGGGCTCGTATTGACGGAATGTGGACAGACTGTGATTGATAGTGTTGCCTTTTTTCCCCTTTGTGCGCTGTGCACAATAATTACTGTAGGCAGAACCTCATGTTTTAATATATTGTACAATAGCCTCTCTTTTGATTGAAATTCATGTTCATTTGATCTTGACAGCAATGCAAAGTTAGTTTTTTCCGGTAACATTTTTAATAATTAAACAAGCTATTTAAAGCTTGGCATTTTCATTATATTTGCACCAGTGCTATCCATTATTCTGATGATCCAGTGTTTCTTTATTAAAACAAAAAATATTGCATTCAAATATTAAATGTCAGGCATAATTCATAAATGTAATGAAAGTCATATCTGGCTTGGAGATGCGGTCCCCTCATGCATCTCAGTTGGCCACTGAGATTGCAGCATCCTTTTGTGCTGGGCCACCTGGTTGACGATGGATGCACTCCTAAACCTGGTGTCTGTTAACCCTGGCATTCTCCTTCTGGAGAAGATTCTCTGTCGCTTTTGAAAGTATTATTTCTGCAGATGGAAACTAATCCTCAATGCTGCATCACAGTATTGTTGGAGTTGAAATATCTCAATTGTGATAGTCTGGGCCTGTTATCCTGGAGGGGCAAAAATGAAAACTGAAAAACCTATTGAATAACACTATGATTTAGGTGAGACTGTGATATACCTTCTGTAAAATGCCATCATTCCAAGGGTTACATGATGTAGAAATATCACAGTTTAAGTTCAGAGCTTAGACTTAGCTTAACTTTACCCACTTCACATCCTTACCCTTGGAAAACACCTAAAAATGTTTTCTATAACAAAGGTGAGGAGTCAGAGAATATTCATTTCTTATTGAGCAAGGAATATTGGTAAAATAGGCTATTCTGGCTGCTTCTCTTCTGAGCAGTACATGCTTTTTGTAGAAAATCTCCATCTGCCTGGACTCCTGCTGTAGTTCAGGAAACGTTACACTGTCCTGTGCATCTGTCCCTGTGCGGCACAGTCTTTCTGACTGACATCCTGACAGCTAGTGAATTAGCAATACGGATGAGCCATGAGCCTCTTGTTGTCCTGATGTGTTCATGTGGCTGTAAAGGGTTTTGTCCAGCTGATTCACTTCAGCGACACAATCCCGGTTTGGTATGTTTGTGACTGTTTGCCATCTTTATCCCGTGTCATTAAGGGGATGGCATACTCATTACAGCTCATCAAGGTGATGTCGCTACTCCAGCCAAATCTCCTCCTGTGCTCTCAGACTGCTTGCCCAGAGGTGGGATCTGGTTGACGAAAATACAGCATTTTCCCCTCATTTACTTTTCACAAATACGCTGCTTTTGCCTGAGTTGGACCAGTCAAAAAGAAAATGCCAAACCTTGACTTCGCTGGGAAGAAAGCCATGCCAGACGGAAGCTCAGCTCGGAGGGGGGCAAGGGTTGACCTCGTGGGAAGGTAATACATGCTTTGCCAGCAGTGGAGGTGTCATTGCTCCTTCCCCGCCTTGTTTCTTTGCCAAGAGGAAGGAAGGGTTGGAATTAATGTGGTTTCAACCTATATGGAGTCCCAAAAGACTGGAATCGGAACGGCAGTGTCCTCTGGTATTATTTACAAAGAGCAGCAGCTCTTGGGTCATTTCCTCACCTCCCCCAAAATATTTAATCTCTTCTGGTCTACAGAAATGACATGAAATGGCAGCTGTCTAAAATTCCAGAGCGTAACTTAAAATAGAGAGGAGGTACTAATAGATACTGTAGGCCAACTGTACGTGTAGATTATTTAAATGATTTTTGAGAACTTGGAGCTTCTGTTCAGCAGCAATTTGTGGACCTCCTTTCCAGCCTGTTTTTCTGCAGATGGATGGGTATATCTGGAGAGAAATCTGGGGAGAATTGTGTCTAAATGCTCCATCTGAGACATGGTGCTTCCTGGGATTCCCCAGCTCTGGTCTGGTTTTACACTCAACTGTTTGCTCAAAGCACTGCCCACAGCGGCAGCCTTCCCCTTAGTATCTGGCATGCCGGCTTGGACACTGTGTGCGGATGTTCGTGCCTGCGGATCGGACCGTGTGCGCTTCTTCAGAGCCACAGGAAAGCTGAAACTCGGTAGTATTTCCAGAGGGGGTTTAAAAAGGGGACAAGGTTTTCTTTAGTACATGGTTCTTTTTGTTGCTTTTTATTATCGTTGTTATTTCATTTAAAAGGACCCCCAAAGTTTTGTTATGTTTTTGTTTAATAAGGGTAAAGCCATTAAGACAGGATTCTGGGATATTATTTCAGTATCAATGTTGTTGAAGCGCATTTTTCAATTTAGTCTGACTTTGAAGCCATGGGAGCAACTTTGCATTTGAATCCAATCAAGGAACTCTTGATGTAATAAATGAAACACCAGGGAAAAATCAAGGGTAACAATTGTATTTTCCCCTTTTGACTTTGGATTTTTAATGGGAAGAATAATTTCTGAACATTTTGAGAAATATTAAGTCTTTCCAGGCGAGCGTGCTTTTGCCTATTTGTTTTTTATGTATTCTTGCCACATAACAGTGGGAGATTTTTAACATACAGCTGAGGCTGAAATATAAACTCCCCTAATGAGTAAGATATATTGTCAGTGTCAAGTCAAATACAATAAAAAATGAGTGAATAATATGTGTACAAAAATGTACCATATGCCATTTCATGATGATTTTTATTATCATATTTATTCTTAAACTGATGCCACAGGCAGGGAAGAACTTTGTACCTTGTGAGGTTTTTCTTTGAAATCTGTGTGTGTATTTTTATTTAGCTGATGCCAATCTGCTTCTAGTTGAATAATGTATATATGTCTGTGCATGTCTATAACGGTAGGTACATACATGTGTGCATGTGTTGTGAAATTCATATGACAGTATAATATTGCTTGGTGACAGTGAGTGTCTCTTTGTCTCTTTCTTTCTTTTTTTTTTCCTTCCAACCCATGTACTCAGGTTGAAATGCAGTCTGTAACCCAGGCACAGGCCAAAGGCTCAGTATCTTACTGGGTGGCTACGCCAGGCTCCAAGCTTGCTTACTCACTACAGACACTTCATGCCCCTGTACTAGGAACTGAGAATTAGTGAAAGCAGCGTCTGAGCCCTTAATTGGCTCTACTGGCAAAGTTCTTATTGTCATTGGTGGGAACTGCATCATGTGTTTAAAAAAGAAATAAATCCTGATTTTGGGCTAGTTTTGTAACTTCATTAAACTTTCTGGTGCTCAGAATCTCACTTCAATCATATGCAGCTTTTAGCCTGACTTTTTCTTCAGCTAAAATCTGCTGATCTTTGCTGGTTGAGCAGGGCTGTGATTTATTATCCATTTTTCCCACCCCACCTACTTCTTCCCTCCACTGTTCTACCCTTCCCACATATGCTTCTTCTCTTCAGGTCTTTATTTTTTTTCCCCCAGTTTGTTTATTTTCTTTCCAGCATCTTACACGCTTTATTGGCTGTTTGAGACCTTCAGAAATTTAACTGAGGGGCCTTATTTGAGTGCCAAATGCAAGATGCTTTAAGAAGTTTCAGTTTTGGGAAGATATCTTGATCTTTGGAAAGGAGCTCTGTAAAGACATTGTAAACAGGGTACCCCAAACTTCTAGTCACTTGAACACCACTTTTTTTTTTAATTAAGTACATTAAGTTACCATGACCAAAATAATTTCAAGTGATTTTTACTTATGTTGAGTTCAAAATATTGAAGAACCTCGCTCTGATACTTCCTATATTTACAACTACTGTGTGAGGTTCAGATGGGAAAAACTTCCACCCAGTGAGAACTTCAAGGTTAAGAATATATGAAAATCTGACTTGGGGGGGGGGAGAAAAACTTCCCCCAGTGAGAACTTCAAGGTTAAGAATATATGAAAATCTGACTTGGGGGGGGAGGAGGAGGTGCAGATTTAACCAGATATTTCTGAAATGCTTTAAAATTACTATTGAGTGGAGTGAGACTATTGCGCCTTTTTTTTTTTTTTTAACCTAGGTCTGTGTTACGCGCACATACAAAACTTCGGTGAATTTCCTCTCTTTGAGTAGTGACTCTTCAAAACCTACAAAATGAGTCCTGAGTTGAAACAACGGTTAGAGCATAGCGGGTCTGATTCCCTGTCTCGGGGTCAAGACATAATGAAATCATATTTTGTTCTTGACTTCTTCAAGGTTGTGTTATCAGCCACGGGTTTCTTTTTAAATGAAAGGGATGCCTCCATTCTAATGAGGCTGGATCCAAATGAAACTCCATTTTCTACCTCAGTTATCCAAGTGACACACTTAGGGTAGCATTCAGTGTATGTAACTAAACATAAACCTCAAGAGATATCAGAAAATTCTGTAATAGGGACTTGAATAAAGCAGTAAAAAGTCACATGATGTGCATCCTCCTTCTACATATAAATAAATAATGGGTCCTGTTAACAGGCTGTGAGGCTTCATTGTGCTGCAGTTATGGACTTTTCCTGGCCAGGGGGGGAAATAAAAAGGATGCAGCTATAGAAAAAAACGATGGGAACATGTGTGAATTATGTATGGAGGTTTCTAATGTTCTGCACTGTCCTGGGTTAGTGTAGCTGTTCCTGCCCTTCTTGTGGAAATGATGATTCATGCAGGGGCTGCAACTTGAGAAACTAATTAATTTTGAGTATATTAATGGAATATTTGTAACAGTTGTGAAATATGGGAGGAAGGGTGCAAGAATGAAACAACTAACAAAATTATTCAATAAAATGTAAAAATATGTAATGATCTGCTACTTTTACAGAATTCCTGGGGATTCTGCTCGAGTCACTTGCTATGAGAGATTAACTGTTATGACCTTAGGGCCTGATTCTGTAAGTGTTATATTGCTGGCATAATCCCACTGACTGCACTGGCATCACTTCGTGGAAATCTTTCCAACACCTGGTGCTTAGTATCCCAATTCTGAAATTTTAAAGTAATATTAAAAAAAGACTGTAAATGCTGTTTAGAGTGTGTTCATGTGTGTATGCGTATATATATGAAATAAGAGACAGAACAAGCAAGAACTATTTTGAATCCTAGGTGAGCAAGTATTTGCTCCACCAGCTTCCTCCATTGCTCTTTGCATTCATCACAAAAATCTTGTGCCGTGCATCTGCAGTCGTATAAGAATACTTATATGGTGCAAAACTTGTAAGTGATATGGCATGCTGTCTGCTCGTTTCCTCATTTCCTTGCTCAGCATTTTGCTCATGTTCACGTTCAAGAAAACAGTTCCAGCTCCCAAGAGATGAGATTGAATCAAAACTCCTAGAAGCTGTAAAGCGTCAACTTTTCTGTTCTTCTTTCTTACCATATGGATTTCAAACCTTTAGGTTCATGATTTTACATGGTTCTTTGCAACCTTGAGGGCTAGAAACTTCAACCTGCTTATATGGTCTTTATGTCAAATGCCATGAGACGTACTGAAGTTAAAAAACCAAACCAACCAAACAAAAAAAAACCCCAACCCACCATAGATTCACAAGTTCATAATGTTAGAAAAGAACTGGTTCAAACACAGAACGCCCTTTCTGTAGAAATGTTAACACCTGAACTATTTCATTCCAAACTGGAAATGTCTTGGGCTTTTGGGTTGTCAACTGCTGCACTGCAGGTTTTTTTCAGAATTTAACAGTGTCTGCTCGATCTTTTTCTTAATGAAATTTTGGAGAATGAGAGCGTTTCTGCAGAAAATCTTTTTATTTCTGGAAAACAGCATTTCTCAAGAGGAGAAAAGTTCAGTAAGATTATGTAGAAATAAAATTAATCAGCTCTAGCACTAGGACTTTGAGGGGGTTTGGTCAGCCAGCTGGTTGACACCTCTCAAGAAGGTGAAGCTTTGTGAATTTATTTTAGCAAATAAAAGCGAGATTCACTAGCCTTCAAAAAACCAACTCTCTAACGGGAGGAGGCTGAAAATGTCTGCTTAAAGGAATAATACAGCTGTAGTGGGATTTTTAATGATAAAGGCTGCGTTAGAATGCAACCTGCCGTTGCAATATGTTACATGTTATATCAGCAACAATGAAAATTTCACTATATGCTTCCTGTGATATAGAGGATAAACTGTCCTTTATATCACATATGAGGTTTGTGCATACCTCTGACCTTTTAAGTCTTGCTAATCAATTCTCATCCATCAGGGTATCCACAAATTGCTGTATGACTTGCTCGAGAGGGGAAATTCTCCTCTCATTATACACAGTACAAAAGGTTTGTCTCCCCCTGAAGCATGAAGGTATTGCTGGAGGCAGGTTACTGAACTAGATGTACAAGTGGACTTGATCTGTTTTGGCACATCCTATAACGCCAGCATGAAGACACCGAGATAGTCATCGTTGGGTTCCAGCGTCACGTTAGGCCACAACAATGAATGGTGCCTAATTTGACAATTCTGCAACTGGTGTTGTCAGAACGGTTCTGTGCTGGGAAAGTTTGTGGAAGTCAGGGGAGCTATACCAGTAAAAAGCTAGAAAAAGCCAACAGTGAATTATATCCATTGAAGAGTATTTTATTTGGCAGGGGATGAACGCCTGTCTCTAAGTGCAGGATACCTCTTGGCACCCATGGGAGCGGTGGATGTCCAGGAACTGCAATAATCCAGCTGTGGGAATCTGACTGCAAAGTGCTGTATGTCCCTGTAGGGTGAAGGGCACCTACGTAATAGTAATGGGATGTGATGTTATTAGAAATTCAGGATCTTACAGGAGTCTGCTTTTGATACGATGTCCATTGCATGATACTTAGAGCTTTGACTTCAAGGGCCTGTGTTGCTCTTGCGTGACATGCTTCATTTGGGAGGAAAAAAAACCTCACCCCGAAAACAAAATAACCCCCTAATCCTACAAGTTCCTAGTGCATAATTGATCTGAATCCAAGTAAAAAGCAGCTTTTCCCCCAAGAAGAATTCCTAGATCTGTTCGTTCACAATTTTTGCAGATGTTTATTTGAGTGCAAGCAACACAGTGTAATGAAACAAATGAGTTGGAAGTGTCAGAATGCCCAATTATACAACCCACTGCCTGTCTATGAGGCTGAACAACGGAAACTACCAGGCATGCTTTACTCATTTAACTTCGTTTAAACTATTCTTGGCATCCAAGTTGCATTAATGCAATAACTTCTGTGTGGCAATTAACAAACTGTAGCAATCGCAGACATTCATACGGCGTGTTGGGGGAGGGTTGCGGGGTAGGCAGTTAGCTGTTTGGCTAATTTCCTGGTGGACCTGAAAGGAGGGAGGAAAAGATTCAATTCTGGTTTTCTTCTTTCAAATCTGAAAAGGAAAAAAGAAAAAATCCCCATAAAATCTGAATAGGAGTTGCTGTTGCTCCTCCCAAAAGGACTTAAATTCTTCTCTTTGTCAGTTTGTTCCTTTAGCCACCGTCATAATTTCCTCTCCTTACTTGCTCTCAAGTCCTGTGTCATAAAAAAGATGGACGAGGGGAGGAGGACGCCGTTGTCAGGAAAGAGGTTGGAAGTGAACGGGAAGGGGAAGGTGAGAATCCACTAGAAAAAGGCAGAAAACCTCATTATATTTAGGAAAAGGACAGCTGGAGTAGTAACTACAGCTGGACCATCAGGGGAATCGAGAACCTGAAGATGAAAGAGCCAGTCCAGAGCTGCGCACTAAGGAATTTTTGAAAGAATAAACTTGATCTTATGCTCTGAAGGCAGCCAGGCAGGGCCTATTTTCACAGACATTGGTCTCATTGACTTATATTTAAGTTTTCTTTGAAAAGAGACCACAGATTTGAACCCATCTTGTTCAAATAGACGTATCTTTTATATATGCAAAATGTCACTTGACTGTAAATTATTTCAGTCTGCGCTTTCTCTGCTGTCTAAGTGGTAGAATATAAAGTGGACTGAGACACACATTATGCAGAATTCTGTATGATTGTTAATAATAGCTGCCCGGCCACTCTTCTACAATTTTATGGCTTAAAAATAACACTCAGCTGTTCTGGAACAAGAGGCCATTGGAAAGGGGTGAGGGCAGAATCTTTCATAACCTCTGAGTGGAAACAGTAGCTGCTGATCTGTTGGCACAGGAATTACCCAAGCCTATTATTATTCTATAAAAAGTAAATTGTTATTACCATATGTACAGACCTCCGTTTGGCGGTGCAGAATCAGAACGGCTAAATTATTAAAGCGAGGCCATTGGAAAGGGGTGAGGGCAGAATCTTTCATAACCTCTGAGTGGAAACAGTAGCTGCTGATCTGTTGGCACAGGAATTACCCAAGCCTATTATTATTCTATAAAAAGTAAATTGTTATTACCATATGTACAGACCTCCGTTTGGCGGTGCAGAATCAGAACGGCTATTTCCTGACAGCCTGTGCTTGTTGTAGCTGTGTTGTGTGTGTCATACAAAGGAGCTTCTTGGGGATGGAGGATAACAAAAACCACTCATGAAAGGATGGCCACTTACTGCGCATAACTACAAGGGCTCTTCCAGGGGGTGTGACCTCCAAAATTCCTATCGGCAGTAAAACAATACAGCGTCTTTCTTACTTTTTTGTAGTGGAGAGCAATACATAACCATACTTGGTGGAGGCACGCTTTTAGTGTCCAAGCCCACAATCCTCAATCCTGTTTAGTAACATATATTCATGTAGGAAGCAAGAGCAAATGAAGGAGTACAGAGCTGAGCTCTCTCTAGACAGTTGGGGCATTTGACTTTCCTAGCTTCAGGAGAATGTTAAAGGTCTTTTTCATAATAAAGCTTCCTAAGTGTGTGGTTTTGGTTAACTTGAGGCTGAAAACCCAAACCCAGGTCTGTGCTAAAGCAACAGCAGCTGTCTTCATGTAGGCTAATAGTATGACTTGGCAATTTCTGTGTCAGATCACTGAATGCTTTTTTTTTTTGTCAAACTGACTTCCAGAGAACAGTTTGCAGGAGTAATTACTAGTAACAAGTAAGACTTACAAAATTGGATCTTAAGTCACCTGACAAAGTCAGACTGTTTCCTCTTTGGAAACTGTGCTCAAATTTTCTAGAGGTATTTCTGGAAGCTGTAAAGTGTAATATATGCATGGCAACTCAAAGGTAAAAGCATGCAGTGCCTGCAGTCTGCTTTTGAATAGTGTTGCAGGAATATCGGTTTGTGCAGGGGTGTCACAGCTTTCCTGCAGAATTTGTATGTCGCACTAGATCATGGATGCGTAAGAGTAATTGCCTAATTCTGCAACTTGTCCTTATACTGGCATGGGGTGGGTTCGCTCCACTGGGTTCTCAAATCAAATATATTTTAAGTGTGAGGAAATGGCTCTTTATGTTCACATACTGTATGAAGTGCTTAATCATTCATAGCTGAAAATTAGCTGAGTGTGATTATTCACCAAGGTACATTAACAGCAGCTGGTGTTTTACTGCATTCCCACAAGAGAACAAAATACTCGTCCAAAATGTATGCAGAGCTTTTACAGTCTTCTGGGTAAATACCTAGTGGAAAATGGACCAAGTCCTCCTACTTGCACATTTACTGACAGAGAAAGTCTTGTTTTCAAAGCTATTGTGCTAAACTGATGAAAATGTTTCTTGGGCAGTGTGGCACAGAGGCCAGCTCCCACCCCTTCTATGGTCTCCCTGCCTCTGGTTCTGGGCTGGGATGGCGGAGGGCAAACACTGCATACCTGCTCCTTGGGGAGGAAGAGAGATTGAGCTTGCCACATTGTCTCCTCTTTATTCCAGAATAGAAGCCAATTATTGTTGCAAACCGTACTCAGGTCTGCCTGTGAGTTCTGCTGCGCTCCCCTCTGCTGCCTTGGTCCGTGTACCAAAGCTCAGAGGTGATGCTGTGAAGACACTAAGCACTGGTCTAGTGAGCGCTCATACATTTTCAGAGAGCGCGCTGGTCTGCCAGAAACTCAAACATGTTAATATTCCAGTCACACTTACTTTTCATAGTTACAGTGAAAGTTGAAAGAAAGGGTGTAAATGAGACATCATTCAGTCCATCCACCTGCCCCAAGACAGTACAGATACAACCGATATATTTCAGACAAATTTCTATATAGCTGTTCTTAAAAGGCTTAAATAATGACGATCACAGGGTATCTGCAGGCCAACTCTTCCAGGGCTTAACTATCCTTACCATTAGAAAGTGCTTCCTAAAGTCTAACCTCAATCTCCCTTGCTGCCGTTTCAACCTATTTCTACACATCCTACCCTAAGCAAACATGGAAAAGGGCTTATTTCCTTTCTCTTTCTAGCAGCCTTTTTCTATATTTGAAGATTGTTATCGCGTCTCCCTTCAGACATTTATTTTTAGACTAAAAATAAACGCTGCTTCTCCCTGACTTTCCTCCGAGGATAGGTTTCGAGACCTCTGGTGGTAATTCTTTTCATCTGAACTCTTTCCAGTTGGCCTGCATTGTTCTTGCATTAGATACTGTGCCCAAACCCGGCTGCAGTACTCCAGCTGCGGGAGCCTTACCACTTCTTAGCAAAGCAGAAGGTTTACTTCAGCTGTCTTATGAGCAGCACTCCTGTTTATATATCCCCCTTTGATATTTGCTTTCTCTCAAAAGCAAAATATTCTTGACTTGTGTTCGGTTTGTGATCCATTATGATTCCCAAATCCTTTTCTGAAGACTCGCTGCCTCTCCAGTTGTTTCCTGTCTTATGTCTTTTGTCAGCTGCACAGATGTATGTATGTATATGCGGTTGGCACATTTCATAGTCTGCTACTTGAAACTTGTTGAAGTGCATCCTCATTTTCTCAGACACTTTTTCCTCTTTCTCAAGATTGCTTGGAGCCCTAAATCTCTCCTCTAAAGGATCTGTTGTACTTTCCCAGCTCGATACTCTCTTCAGACCTGTTGTTTTATCTCTCACCATACCAAATTATTAATGAAAATATTGAAAAGTCCCAGAATGAAAACAGGTTCCTGCAGTTAATTCAACTTCCCTATTTGGCAGTGAAGCACTGCTTGTGTGATTTTTCAAATAGTCATGAACCAAAATGAACAGTTTCACCTAAACCTTAGCTGTCTTTTTTGTGATAAATTTGTGAATGAGTGTCAAAATCCTTACTGAAGTCAAGACCTAGTACAGCCACTGCTTTTTCAGTCTCCATAAGACCCATCCCGTCATGGAATAAAATTGGTTTGTTGGATATGTTATGTACATGGGTCATTTATGTTTGTTTATAACTTTCCTTGTCTGCTTAATTACTGCTTGCAAATGATTTAATTTTGTTCAATATCTTTCTGGGATTTGAAGTTACATTGATTAATCTGTAAGTCTATCAAGGTATTTGAAAAAGTGAAACACATTTTGTCAAGGTTTCCTTCATATGGTTATCTGGATACATATATACATTTGTCTACCCATCTCCTTGCATTTTGTTGTGGATATGCTTGTCGGCAGCAGGATCTGTGCTTAACATGTACTTGATTTCCAGTCCCAAATTTCAAGGTACTTGTCAGCTAGCTACAAAATTAGTACTGGCTGGCTGGCCTCCATCTCTGGCCGCCTCTTGAACCTGGTTCATTCAGGCCACAGGGAACGATTTCGTTTTTCAGTGCTTTGGGATAATAGGCTTCTCCTCCCCAATTAGGCAAGAGAACTTCTGTTCAGCCTAACTAGGATGAGAAATGGTACATAGTTACAGCAAGCAGGTTTATGCTTAGGCTTGTGAATCTGTGATACATATTCTGCCTTGTTTTTGCACTTTATAAATGTACGGGAGCGACTGAATGACTGAAGCTTTCAAATCTACCTCTTGGTTTTTTCAAGGTCCCTCATGTGTCAGGATTTAGCTATGGCAGAGATTTGTTCCAGCAGCTTCGTTCTCATGGCAATATAGCTGTCACTTCAACAACGCTGACTTCTAGAATTTTTTCACCATCTTCCTCTGGTGTCCTTAGTTGTACTAAGTGATTACATTCTGCCTTTAGTGATGAGCAGAGTTTAGACGTAACTCCTATTAAAATCCAGCCTCTGTCTCTCTGCCCTTTGCACTGCTTCAAAGTCACAAGAGCAAAACAACAACGCTGTAGCAAACTTGGCTTTCCAGTTCTAATCAGGAGCAGTGCTTGTGCGAGATCAGCGGCTCTTTGTTTTAATAGATGCGTTCAGAAGCTTTTCCTTTCTTTGTTGGGTTTGTATATTTTTTCCAGATTAACTGATTTATCTTCCATGTTTTATAGGGGGAGTCGCTAGCAGTGCCTACTTTTAAGCTGCTTAAAGCTTTCCATTACAAAAGATGCTTCCAGTCTTTCCTTTGAGAAGTTCCTGTCTTTCTCCTGTTTGCAGCGAGTCATTGATATGCAGCATGAAGGATGCCCTTTGGCTAAGGAAATGCCCCTTTTTGTTGTTATTTTTTCTCCTATTCCATAGAATGACATCCAGCTTGTCCTGAGATACCAAATATTAAAAATTGCCATGTCACTTTGTTGCCTTGTGTGCTCCAAGAAGTGCTGGCAGCCCACCAAAATCTCAATGCAGTTTAAAGCCAGGCTCTCACTTGTGCCACAAATGCAAAGGTGGAGAAAGAACTGTGAGTCCCAGAAAGGCAATGGATTAGTTATAGCTAAGTGGTTAAAAACAACTTTTTGCTTTCCAGGGAGCAGAAAGAAACTGTCTCCCAATGCAGGTTTCAAGCAGCCTATTGCTCATCCTCCTCCAGTGTACCACTTGAGGGTTAGAGCTTCCTGAGATGTCGGTGAGAGTACCTGGCTCCTCCAACCGTTCCTCATCTTGGGGAAAAACTATACCAAGCAGGAGTGTCCAAAACTTCATCACACATTCAGCCCATGCACTCTGAAAGAGAAGGTCCAGTGACATAGTAGGCAATGGTCTGTATTGTCACAGAGGTGGTTGAATGCAAGCTGCACTGGGCCATTGTAAAGCCAAGCACTGGAGATGTTGGACAGGCCACCTTTGCAAGCTGAGTAACAATTTCCTGAACACAGCAGAGTAAGGTGGCTGGATGGTTAGATGTTTTGAACCTGATCCATGTTACTGAAGCAAATGGATCCTTGCTGCTCTCCCCAACAGGCACTGGCTCTCTGCAACTCCTCAAAATGACCTTTTGAGTCATCTGGTGCCTCATGTACTCCCAGAAACCAGCCTGCCCCTTCTGTGCGTCACCTACTAAGTCTAGTCTGGTGGTCTTACCTGAGCAAAAGCTGCTGCTAATTTTAACAGAGGCCCTGACTAAAACCTATTGCTGTATGATATTGCGGAGGCAGGGTTTTCTGGTGATTACTCTTGCCCTTTGATACTATGCTGTGTGCAAGGCAATACGCACTTCACTTCCAGTACATTTTCACGTACGTAAACCTTGTACAAGTGAGTCTCCAAGTAATTCAACCAAAGTTCAACTCTGAATCCAATCAAGTAGTTCAGCTCTGAAGTTAATGGTTGCAGAATCAACCTCTTCATCATCAGGCCTTCCATTCTGTCAGGTGCAGCAAAAAAGTGTTTCCATTTAACTTTTCCTTCCATCTGGGATGGGAACAAACAATCCACAGTGAATTCTGTCTCCTTCCACTCTCTCTCCATTCCCCAGGTATGAGTTCCCTTTTGTTGTTGGAGGGAAGGAAAAAAAGCCCCAACATGTTGAAATTGCCACACTGCAAGGCAGCGTGTTTTGAGAAACTTCTGGAACCAGAAGAGCTGCCACCAGTCTCCAAGCCCTGTCTCACTGCACAGCTGGAGAGGACCGTCAGGGCTTAAGGAGTTGCCACCTGTGCAATTTCAGGGCAAAAAAGGGCTTAAAAATGTTAACGAAATTCTTTAAAATGTCTTCACTATGGAAAACTTCAGAGCATCTGTCATTTGTAAATTTTAACAGTGGGAATATCCTGCAGAAGAAAAATCTGAGTCTTAACCTGATGTATTGGTTAAATATGGATTCTCTGGCACAAGCAACTGTTTTTCAATGTTTGCGCTGCCCTGCTATGGGTTAAGAAATACAACAGCAATTAACATAGATGCACTCTGGTAACTTGCTTGTGCACCAGGGCTATTAATATCCATCTATCTTTCTGGCTGCTTTCGAACAGGAGACCAGAATAATCTCCCCCCCAAATGCTGAGGCAATACCTTGCGTCGTAAACTGCTGTAACTGTAATGAAATCAGACTTACACCACTTTATTTTATGAAAGCTGTTTTGTCAAGCTCTTGACAATGCCCCTCTGTTATCGGGGGGGTACCGTGTGTCTTACAGTGTAACGCAGCCGTTGCCATTTGTGTCTCAACTTGTCCAGCATTCCCATGTCTTTGAATTTCCTGGCACTTTAACTTACACGATAAATGTAGCTTTCTTTTCTTCTTGAATCAGACGCAGCTATTTCCCAATGACGATAAACCTGAAGAAACATCCTAAAAGCTAGATATACACGTCTCTTTCACATTTATTGTGAATGTAAAATACGCTGCAAAGAATATAAGCTGCTGCCAGGCATGTAGCCATAAGATGGGTGTTTTTCTCACATATGTATCCATTTCTTTTAATAATGAGTAATGGACTTTATATTTAAAAGTGACGTTTCTATGAATGTGCTAGATTGTGCTATATTTCTTTCACATGAGTATATTCCCATCATGGCAAACTTCTCACAGAGCTTGCCTTGGGGGGTTTTGTTTAAAGTAATGTACTTTAATGAAAAAGAGCTGCTGAAATTTGTCAGCTTCTTCCAGCGTGATTGTGCTTTGGTGGTGGTTTAAAAAAACCTTTACCCACTTTATGATCTTCCTGCTTATTCCAAAATCCCTCTTCATTTTTAAAAGTAAAAAGATATATGTACACACATATTACTGAAAGCCCTAAAACTGCCTTGGACCTTTTGCATGAACAGTCTCATTGAAGTCAATGAGTAATAGAGGTAGGCTTTAGCTGTGTGCAATTTTCAAGCTCAGGCTGTAGGGTAGATTTCAAATATTACAATTTGCAGATATACACTTTGCATGGAGTTTTCAAAACCAGCGTTACATTTTAAGGACTTGATATCTAATGAGAAATGGATGACACTGATACGGTGTTGCCAGTAGATGGTTTTGGAGATTATCAGCCTTGACTCAATGAAGTGCAGACATCTTTGTAAGAGTAAGGGCAAATGAATGAAGTACCCGTGTACTTGTAAGAGTAATGGCAAGCAAGTGCACAGGTTCTTGTACGTTTTTTGTTTCTTGTGTTTTCCTTGGGAGAATTTAAAGTCCTCTGGCACTGGGCAGATGGGCAAGGCAAACCGTATGGCCGCAGTGGTCTGCGACACGCAGGTTCTTGGTTATTTGTTTCCTCTTCTCCAGGGGGCTGTAGAGGAGACTAACTCAAAAATAAATTTAATTCCTGTAAGGTCAGCTCTCCTTTACCAGAGGCAGTAAGGGGCTGGATGGCTGCAGTGCTGAAAAGTGAGGAAATATTTGAAGAAGGCAGCTCACGCCTGGCGTGGCTGCCGCCAAGGCAGACATAGTAAGCCCTGCTGAAGGCAAGGTGGCCTCTGGGGTGCTGCTAAGGTGTGTTGGAGATGGTCTGGGGGAGATGTACCATCCTGCGGGGCAGCAGCTGTGCTCCTGCAGCCCAGGCTGCAGAAGCACACTCATGCAAAGCACTGACAAAAGGAACTGCTCCTGCTTGGGCAGGAGCCCGGCTCTGCACTGAGCCAGCACTGGTGCCAAAGATGACCTGCGGCACAGGGATCTGGGAGCAGCTGGTACATAACTTACAGGTGACAAGTGCAGGGTGTGACACACTTTGTCCTGGAAAAAGCTTCCTAGCTGCAGGCAATGTGCTGGATTTACAGACAATTGGTTTCTGTGGTTTGGAGGAGTTAGTGGACACTACCAGGTATTCAGGTCATTTTCAAATCAGACTGGCTGCTCCTGTATTCTAAGTATCTTGATGGATCCTGACATATATAAGGTCAATAAGGTCATCAGGAATGATAATTTTTGAAAGTGTGTCTTCATTTATGAACACTGATGGATATCTGAAACTAGAAAGATACACACACACACATACACACACCCCGAGAAAGAAATACAAAGTGGAAATATTCCCTCAGAGACTTACTAAGCCAAACGTTTCAGGCTACATCAGATTGGCCCCTGCGAGAGGGTTGCTGAGTGAGCCTCTCCAGGAAGGACCCGCAGATCAAATGATCCTTCCTGGCACAGAAGCAACAAAAATGAAGATACTGATCCTCGGCACGGCCTGACCATCTGATCACTTGCTTTTCCATACCAAAGATCAGCATCTGTTTTCCAATGGCAGGCCTTGGGTTATTGCTCAACAACTGTCTCGGTTATTTGGCAATATCATAGTGTGTCCCTAATAGTTGGCTGCAAAACTGACATTTGGCCTCCCTTTCTTACTCCATACTGTTCTAGACAAGCAAGCATTTCCTCCGGAGCCTGGACTCGTTTCTCTGTAGAAATGCCCAAAATTTCAACAAGCAGCTGTATACGGTCTCAATCAAATGGTTCAGCAAGGAAACACGTTTTAGAGGTTATTAGGTAAAGACGAAACCTGTAGGAACTCTGTAATCTATGCAAATTCCTCTTCAGTAGGAGGAAAATTCTTTCAATGTAAGAGTGGGATTTCTCCAAGTCAATACTTCCCTCTTCCCTAATAAATCTTTAAGAACTTAAAAAAAAACCAATTAAAATCTCAAAACAAAATTTCAGCTCCCATCAGAACATGCCCTGAAAGGGTAAATGAAGTCAGAAAGGGCCAACATTTTTCTTATTGATTTGTATCAGATACTACAGTGATGGATAGCAGTAAATTAAGTGGTGCAGGGTCTTCAGTGGCATATGTGCCTCTTTCTAGTTGCTTTATGTTGTTTCAGCTTGCTATTAGCTCTTCAGAGACATTCTCAGCTTGTTGGGAAGATACTTTGTCACAGAGTGATTTCTTTTTTTCCTCCTGCAGTGTGACATCCATGCCAGCTTATTCCACTACCCATTTTGGAGTGTTTTAAGGTGGCCAAAATTGCTGCTGTTACTCCATATGAGGACCAGTCAGGCAAATGCTTCCCACACAAAACCATTTCTAGACTAGCCGGTTTTGTAAGTCACATGTAAATGTCTAGTGGAGCGCTCTGGAAATTTTTGAATTGCAAGTAATATACAAATTGAGTTATTTTGTAGTTGAAGTGTGACTAATACTTGTTTTACGTAGTTCAAGTTGATGATTACAAAGTTTGAAGCTTGGATGAATAGAATTTAGTACCTAATACTCTGCAGAGCTTGTTTTCATTTTACATTTAATAAATTGATTTTTCTTTTAATGGATTCTCTTTGAAATGTTATGTTTGTACCAATGTCTAGTCTTCACTATTGCTATGTTGCATTACCAAGGGCAATATGAGTTTAAGTCACTTTATGATAAAACTTTGCATAATCTGCTCATACAAACTAATTAAATGTCAGGTCATTGTAATACAGAGCTCATATTATCACCATGGGTCACTAGAAACAGCAATTAGTAATTCATGTGTAATCCAGTTAAATTCAAATTAAGAAAAAGAACATCAAGTCAGAGTTTTGTTCCTAATTCCTAGTTTTTATAATTTTGTATGGGTTTATGGGGGCACCACTTAAAAACACAGCTTCAGAATTGGTTTTTAATGTAATTTAATTTGATTTATACTGCTCAAGCATGGCTCTTAGGTTGTTCTAACCACTGGTCATATGAGTGACTTGTACTTAGAAATTAATTAACTTCAGAACATATACATATTTTGAATATGTTAATCCTTCACTAACTACACTGTTATTTTACTGGTGGATATTTAATGGTATGAAGGACCTCTGTATTCAGCTTTTGCAAACAGAAACAAAAGGAGTGGCTGGTTGTTAGGTGAACTACGCAATTCATACTGTAGTAAGCCATAAAAAATGAAAGAGTACAACAGTAGAAAGACATGGAGGTTGCTGCACCCTGTCTTGTGCTAGGCAAAGGCAAGAGAGAAGACAGGAGGGTGTTTTCTTCCACGGCTAGTTCTGCCCCGGTGGGGCAAGGGCTCTGCACTGGGGAAGCACCGGCTGGTGCTCTGTCATGCGGGATGTCCAGCTCATCCCCTGGTTTGTATCGCCTGGTGCCCAAGGGAAAATGTACCACAGGATGCGTTGTCTTACCCTGCCACGTGTGATCCTGTTCCTGCAGCCAAGGACTTACCAGCTGCGGTCAGTGTGCCCTTACTGTAGTACTTTGTCTTGCTGTAAATGTACTGCAGCCAGAGCAAAATCTCTACTGCTAAAGTCCTGCTATTGCTTTTTTTGTTAGAGCTCCAGATAGGAAGGGTGTGCTCAACATTAGGTACCATCAGCTTGCTCTCTCTATAGTCTTTATAGGCTTTTTCCGTTAATTTTCCTAGATATATTTGGATTCAGGCTTCTTAGTGTTTGCCTTTCTTTGGTTAAAACCTCATTAGGCTCCTATCATATTTCAAACTAAATAGAATATCCTGACTAAAATGTCAGTGACATTCTTATAATGGCCATGTCTGAAGAAGCTAAAATACTGGTTGTAATTTATTTATATAGCATGCAAAGGTTGTAGGTGATTTAGAGAGAAGTCTAAAGACAAACAGTCATTCTGGTCATGCAATGGTATATCTCAGATTGTCTCAGCTTCATCAGAAGACTTTTAGTTGGTGCGAGCAGTGTCAGAGCTGGATTAAATGTCACAGCGTGAAGATACCCACCGTTCCCAGCCCTGCTCTTGAGTAGTCGTTGGATCTGCACAAAAATGGTCACTGGTTTCACTGGATGTCATGTGAGACCTGTTGTGCGTTGCTTTCTCAGTAAGGGGTTCTATTGAAATGTCTTTGAAATCCATTAAAGATGAAAGGAGCAGCATATTCCAGGGCACTTTTGTTTTGATGAGACTCAAATTTAAGTATCTAACTTCAGTTGCCAGGTTTGAAAGAGTTGGCTGTCTTTTTTCCCTTAACAAAGTGAACATTTGAATTCTAAATCACAATCAGCTGAGCCCATGACTGCCAAATTAGGGATGACAGGTATACCCTGCTGTGCATAGTTCAGAGAGATGTTTTTGGATATGAATTTAGGCATGATTTCTTTGTAACTTTCCTGTCACATTCACTTTGTAATACAGTAATCACCGAGCATTCACAAATAAGTGGTTACCCCAAAATATTGCTTGCAGTCAGTTTATTAGTGTGTGCAATACAGCTGTGTGCTGGTAACCTGTAATATTGCAACATACTGAAAACTTGAACTGCAGAATCAAATAAACATAGAGATTAATCAAGTGCTGTGCTAATCAATTTTTCATATTTAATTAAAGAAAGTGTTTTGCTTTGGAAAGTTGCCGTGAAAGCTGCAGATTTCCATTCCCATCCCAGTAGACCGATACTGAACCCAACAAACCGCACTGCATGGTACGTGGGGCTGGTGGGCGTCAGAGGGAGCTGGGCAGCTGGAACAACTGAGTATGGAGCATGGAGAAGGCTGTGATATGCTTATGTCTCTTCTCTGGACTGATGACTTAGTAAATATCACACGAGGCTGCATCATTTTACATCAGCTGAGATCCTGGCCTTCTATTTTGGAGGAAAAAGGAGTGTTTTGAAAAGAGAGAGAGACAGAGTGATGAAGGACCTGGAGATGGGAAGCTGGCATGCTACCAGAGCAGCCCTTGCTTAAGTAGAGCTGTGTTCAAGTACTGCTGTGCTCTTTGCCATTGTTTCACAAAGGCAATTATGCTGAGTTCATTAAGACGACATCAAAGGCAGAGAGCTCCCACCATCTATTGTACCACCACTACAGCAAGTATGCAAGTGTGCTGTTCATATGCATAGAGAAATGGTAGTGGGTATTTTGTTTTCCCGCCTTAAAGCCTAAATTCAACATCATTTATAGACAATGAAGTCAAAGAGAAATTTGAAGAATGTCTCTGAAAATAAGCCTGCTTTAAAGTAATTATCTCTCAGTGTAGTTAAAGGTTAATTTGGACAACATAGAGTTTACAGAATCCCAAACAGGAGAGTTTACTGTCTTTATGTACATTACAGACCATGGCATCAACTCCCTTCCCGCTGATGTTGGCAGAAAACTCCATCTGGTTTTGAATGCTCTGGGTTTGGTTTCTAAATATAGTCTTAGGTCATGCCTGCCCTGCAGTGGCAGCAGGAGTTCCAGTTTACCTCACCTTATTAGCCTAGGTACTGTGGCAGCGAAGCTGCAGCCACGCGCAACTCGGCCCAGGCAGTGAAAATGCTGGTTGCCCTTCTGAGGAAAGCCAGCCACAGCAATCAGAAATCACGTGGCTGTCCCCCTCCCCTCAAAATCCCACAAAGCTGTTTAATTTTAAGATAGATATATTTTATATTTGCTTGTGACTTTGAGTCATTTGGTTTTCTACTCATAAGGGCTTAAATTTTACCTTTTCTAAAAAAAAAAAAAGGTTTTCTTTATGTAATTGCATGATGCTGGAGTATGAGGTTTTTTTAAGAAAATACATCAAATGGTAAAAGAAGTAGGTAGAAGTTGCCACTATCTAAAGTGGACATCATCTGAAAGAAGACATGTTTTCTCATGGGCATTTAAATGTTTGGAGAGCTTTAGTTATGAATGAAGTCCTGTCAAAGGATGTGTATTAAAGTGACTTGGTCTACATGGGAATGTGAATGTGAATGAGGATAAATTTAAAATCGAATTAGCTGTGAAACTAGGATGCTTTCACCACTGGTAATGGATGAGTCAAAATAAAGTACAAATATGCTTAAGATCTGATAGGTTAAATTTGGCTCGACTTGTAAGTGTAACAGTGCAGAAGCAGCCTGGTCTCACTTGTGTTGCACGAGCTAATGGAAGTGCCAGGATTAATTTTCTGTGCACCCATATGATGACATGAAGCTGCTTGTATACACATAGCAAACAAAAGTGACACAGATGTTTCTTCTACAAAAGCAGTACATGTCATTGTACCATCTTACACAGCGAGAAGAAGAACAAGGCCATTGATCTTGGTTTTTGGAGATGTTACCACAGCCACATCACCAGTGAACTCCTTCAATGTCCCCCTCAATGCGATATTTGCAAAAGCTGTATGCCATATGTGGTGGTCTATGTGGGTGCATTTAAAAAGCAAGCACTCACAACCATGCAAAAATAAAGCACAAATTGGTCTTTTCTGAGCATGTGTCTATATGAATTTACCACTACTGGCAGAACTAGCATGCTGCCTTTTCAAATGTTTTTTTGAGGGAAGGTCTGTAGCTATATGTGGAGACACTAGTGAATACTACTGTATTAATGTAATAATACTGATTGATAGAAATGCCCATTGCCTTTTGTGGACAGCCAGAGGAGTTGCCTTTTTGCAGACCAGAACTACCTCTGTGCCCATGGAAACAGCAGCCATTGAAAAGCAAAACTGCAGAATTCTTGTGCACATTAGTGGGAACATAGAGGGAATGAGATCCTGGTTGAAATAAATCCCTTACCTTTTTACATTCCTCCCATTCACTTCAGTAACTGCAGAACCAAGAACTCTGCCTTCAACTTACTTCTCCATCTGTTCCCTTCTTTTTGCCCCTGTAGCTCTGAGGCATTGGGCTCAAATGTTTCCCAGAGCTCCTGCTAGGGTACTGCATTTCCAAATATGCTTTATGCAAGCTTTCTTTATAACCACAGAATCCTACATGTCGGCTGGTGGACTTTGGGAATGTAGACTGCCCCAGCATAGGAAACTTCAGGTTGCTTAGGTCTGAGAAGTGAAGCCATATCACATGCAAAAAAGATACTGAAAATGTCAAGCAGTGTCATTGCTTGTGTTTGCTCCTAGAAAAGCAGTTCATTTAGACTGCCCTGCTTTGTTTTCATAAATGTAATCTATAGAAGTAACGATAAGCCAAGCAAGCTCTAAGGGTCCTGGCACCGTCAGGCTCTTTAGAATTCATTGTAGCAGGGGAGAACATCTGCAGTCTGAAACCTTGGGAGTTTGGAACGAAAGACTGTTCTGTGTGTTTAACCAGCAATGAACTGTTTTTAAATGCCTCTCTTATTTATTAATACCGAATAATGACAATAAAAAGGAAATATATAGCTCATATAGCTTCAGAAGAGACTAGGCCAATTCTCCAAAATTCTTGGTTTCTTTATCTATGGCTTCTTCCATCATCCCTGAGTGAGTCTTGTTGATGACTATGACATTTCTAGTGGTCTGGATATTTTCTTGCACTGAGGTCCCAAGTCCTGAATGTGTGCTGAAATTGTTTGAGATTCAGAGCAGCTCATCATCGTGCTGTCTGCCTTAAGTATGTGGCAGTGGGCAACCTTTCATTATATGTTCCACCAGGGAAAAATTACGCATCCCCTCCCAGTGACTGACAAGAGGCAGTGAAATCTCATCGCTTTCTGCTCTCCATCACCCTGCCTCAGCCCATCAGCTAACTGACAGATGGTACACAGTCCTGATGTATAGGTACTGGGAGATTAAAGAACAAATCTACAACAAAATAAACCCATAGGACACAAGTAGCTTTTAAAATGACCTCAGGAGACGTGTCAGTCAGCACATAGTATGGGATTTTCTCAGGTAGGAATTGCATTTACGGATTGTGTGTGCTGTTTAAACTATAAAACGCCCTACTGCCAACCATTTGCCCAGCTGTTTCTTCCTGAGAGGAGGGAGAGAGCTCCCTGTGTCCATAAACAAAGATTATAGATCTATATCTACAGCTATCTATGTATCTACCTCCCTATGCCGAATGTCTCTCTTTAAAATGACACTGGCTAAGTTTTGTGTAAAGCGGAGCAGAATTCTCCTGTGATGTTGCTTACAACACACACTGTGCACATTTCTTATTTCCAGGGGACAATGACTTAAAAAGTTGTTGAAGCAGAGAGAAGCACACGGGCCTTGGTGTAGTTTAATGGCAAATCACATTTGTCAAAAGCGCAGATAAGGGAGCCTCGCTCCAAGCAATTTCTGTAACAGAAAATGGAACAAAACTTGACCCTGGACTCTGCGCATGCTGATCTCGGTGTGGGAGTTTTGCTTGCAGGAGAGTGGTGGGATCAGTCCTTTAATATGAAGGGCTTTGCCACGGTCTGCCTTTCATGCCCTTCCCCCCCACCCAAGGGGGAGAATTTTAGCCTAGGATTTTTTTTTTTTTTTCCTTTCTTTTGTGGAGGTGAGCAGTTTGGGTTTTGTGAGCTTTTAAAATCCTGAAGCAGAATCCCTCAGTAGCTCAGCAGTGAATTGTGCCGTGGTGAGGCACCAAACTGGTGTGTATGCAGCTTGCTGGTGTGCAGGAAACAGCAAAGTGTTTCATGTGGACAGCTTCCTTAACTGCCGTTAAATTAAGTAACTTTTCTCTTCATTTGAGGGTGGCTGATTTGTTGTACCACTCAAGTATATAGATATTTTTGGGGAACAAGTCTTTCACGGGATAGTTGTTTCTTTGTTCTGTACATGCAAAATTACTTGTGAGACCACGGCTCTGTGTGAGATACAGGCCTCAAGCAAGAGATGTTTGACTACATCCAATGCAGGTGAGGGGGGAGAAAAGAGTTGAAATAGATGTGTTCACAGGTGAAATCTCAGGTGTTCACAGGATATTGCACCCAGCTTATCTGTGTGCTTGGCTTAAAACCAAATAAGCACTTTGATTGCTCTGGAGTGATTTACTTTCAAGAAGAAAACCTGACTAGTTTTTCGACTACCAAAGGTAGTAAAGACTCCTTTAGAATTTCCCATTTTAAATTAGGATTTTTTTTGGTGTATTTAATTACTTATATACTCGTAGACTGTGTAGCACAAGGGAGTTGTGAATGGTGAGAGAAAGAGGAAAAGAGCTTTTGCAGCGGCCGGAGCCACTGGCTTCTGTTTAGTTACAGCAGGAAAAGCTGGAGAAGCTGTGCTGAGGAAATTAAAAAGTGGCCAAGCCCAGTGTTGCGGTCTTGATCCTTCAGTCAAAGCAGCTAGTCTTCTGGTGTCAGATCTATAAAGAACCGCTGAAGCACCTTCAGGAGAACCCCACCTTCTCTGAGAGCAATGGGAGACAACCGGTTGCCCCTCAGGCCACTTCATGAGAGGGGCGGTGCCTTGGCTGGGCAATGCTCGCTTGCAGCCTCCAGGCCCTTCTTGCCGAGATGTGGCTGCCCTGGACTGCGGAGGATAGAAGGTGTCGGGACAGGAACACCTTTATGCTGCAGTCTGGTTACGGTCTGCCTCTCCCGTGTAGGAACCAAGGCCTTGACTTTGGTCTAAGCAGCACTGGAAAATTTATAAGCAACTGAAAGCACTCTGGAAAGGAAATATATGTGATTTCATCTATCATGACATACTGTAGAGAGTTGAATTATTAAAACGCATGAGAGTTTCTCTTTTGAGCCAAATCAGGAGCTCCAACTCTTCTCTGACCTGAGGCCTGGCAGTAGGTCAGATTTTTGCCTTCAGTGTACAGTAAGTACAAGACATTGCTCCACCTGCTTCCCCTTGGTTTTCTGAGATGAAGACTTGCCAGGTGCCTCCTCTTTGTGGCTGCCTCTAAGTGCTGTGGTCATGCAGGCTGCAGCCTGAGACAACTCCACATTGCTCAGCAGGAGTGGTGCCCAGGGGCCGCTCCTGCTGGAAAAGTGGTTGGAAAGTGAGCTCGGGCAATTTTCATTGCAGTTCTTAGGCACAGGAAAACAGACTGAGACGTCTCCTCTTTTCCAGACTGTGCTGGCTACTAGTGAAGAGCAAATAATGCAAAAGATGACCGGTGAAGCTGCCATGATTCCTACGACACAGTAGAAGGTACCTTTATGGTACCCTTCAGGCTTTACCATTGTGTAAAAATACAATTGTTACTTAAGCTAAATCAAGACCAGATCTCGTCCCTTAGGAAAAGACTTGAAGAAGCTGCTCAGCGATGAAGCTGTATTTCCTGGGGTGTTCATCAGGTTCCTCTTACTAAGCAAGTGCTCTCTTGCTGAATGGGCGGGTGTTGGGTTCCAATAGAGCCGTGAGGAAATGAACAAACACCATAGGAGAGCCAAGACCACTGGCATGAAGGGTTTGTGCTCCTGGCAGGCTCAGAGATGTTTTTCCCTTATGTGAACACTCTGCTCCCCCACCATACTCCTCATGCCACTTTCCTGGCAGTAAAAGGCCCACAAAATTGTGCTGGTAAACAAGGCATCCTCAAGTACTGCCTTGGTGGCCATGTGTGACCATGAGAGACTTCATGTGTGGTCACCACGTGAAAACATATAATTTCAAAGAACTGCAAGTATCATACTTTCACTGTAGCTGGAGATTTGACGATTTACTGGAGAGCCTCACACTTGGCTCCTGCGAGCTTGTTTGAGAAATGCTGCCCCAGGCACCTCTCATCTGGCTCTTAATTTCCTCCTTGGGAGACAAGGTGTGTGTGAGAGAAGATGTCAGGATGGCCTATTTAAAACTTCAGCGTAATCACGAGCTAGGTGAAGCTTTCAGCAGGTTCCTGCAGAGTGCGTGTGGGGAAGGAGCGTGAAGTGCACGCGTACCCTCGGTGGGCAGAGCGGCCTCTGAGACCTGAGGGACCAGCAGAGCTTCTGGAGGCAGAGGAGCCTGCCCAGCCCTCGGCACTGCAGTGTGAAGCCTGCCTAGGTGGTTCTGGGAAGCTGATGAAGGTCGTGACTCTGTGCATAACTTATGCTGCGTATGGAAACGCCCCTCCCTCCAAAATTAGATGTGTGCTCTAAGGCAGCATGGAGTATCAGCAGGGCTTCTGTCTTCGCGTTTTATTTCTGAGACATAGAAAAATAATTGGAAAGAGGGAGTTTTAAAAATCTTTAAAGGTCCTTTTTTTTGCCATTTTGTATTGAGGATTTTGGAACAAAACTGAAGCCTTTCCTGTTGCATTGTTGTGTTCCCAGAAGTGGTGATTAGCAACCAAGATAAGTAGCTAAGGCTTTTCTGCAGAGATAGTGTTCTTGGATGCAAGGCACAGCGATTCCCACAGCAGCACTGCCTGCTCAGTCCCTGCTGCCCAGTGCTGGAGCTGAGACACCATTTTCATTGCATCCTTCCTAGCATATCAGAAATAGGAAGCTGGATGGTTTTATTCCGTAACCTGTATATTAGAAGTAACTTCTTCCTTCTGGCATTAAGGTATTTGCCTTTATTCAGTATAAAGCACTTCAGTGGGTTGCTGAGTTACTATTAGCTCCCACTGGAGAATACATGAAGTATATTCCTTGTGAAGCAAAGTTGCAACATGCTGTAAGCTCCAAAGCACTGATGCAATATTTATGTTGTTCCACGTTTTACTGGCAGATTTAAGCATAATATTGTAGACTGGCAGGAGGCTGTTATGATCTAAACTCCTCGATTATGTCAGTGTTTAATTTTAAGTTCTGTTGTACACAGCAATGTATCCAGTTACGCTTTTGTGTATGATTCTCCTAGGAAGCAGAGCTATCAGTGGTAGTGACCTAGGCTGAAAGGCATAGAGTTTCTTCTCACTCAGAGTAAACCATGCATGGTTTGGGCTCTATGATCTCAGTCATTTATCCAAAAGACATATTTTCCAGTGCAACGGCAGGTGGCATATCTCTCACTGGTGCTGTGTTATCTGTAAGTCCTACACTGAGGTCCCATTATCCCATCTAATTTGGAAGCATGTGCAAGTACTGTAAGGAGGATGCAAATGTAAAAGACCTTTCCTCATGATGCCTTCAGTTTTATGCCATTTTTGATTTGCCTTACACTGGCAGAACAGCGTAGCTGCTTCCCCCCAGTTCCCTTGTCTTCCCCTTGAGAAAGGTCCATCAGAGCTAATGTGCGCTGCCTGTGTCAGTCCTCTCTCCTAATAATTGATTTGTTCATTTTTGCATTTAATGCAGGGTGATCTCCACTTGGCTTCCTCAGCCCACAGTCTTAAGAGAGTACTGTAAGCTTTACGGGTGATCAGCACCTATGAAACCATTAATTTTTGTGAAGCACTCAGCTCCCACTTAAGTAAGAAAACATCTTTGATTTGAGAAGTTGCGTACCCGCCATGCTTAGCAATTAGAAGGAGTTTCATGAGTAGTTTTGGTTTCAAAACTGAGTTTCTTGAAAACTGCGAGGCTTGCTGATCTGAGTCTTTGGGTGCTACTGAAAATCTGGATGCGAGCAGTTGCCTGTTCCTGTTGATGGTAGTTGTGAGACTGATGGCTGTTTTGCATGCCTGAAGGTTATTTGTCTGGTATCTAAAAGTAGGTTGTCCCAAATGGCTGGCCTCATCCTATAAACTGATGAATTCCTGTAGAAGACATTTTATCTTGGTTCCATCAGTAGAGATTGCATGTAAGAGAAGTTGGGTTGTACATCTTTTTCCATTGTGCGTGATGCTCATATAAGTAGCACAGCCACAGCTTCAGTCAGAAAGTGCACTTAAGTTTTTAACTTTCAGGACAAGTAGAAGTGTTTGCTTCAATCCTTAATGCTAAGAACATCCTTGAAAACTTAATTGCATTTGTGATAATGTAAGCCCACTCCATAGAAGACATTTTATCATTTTAGTTCACTATAAACACAAATTTGTTCTTGGCAGTTAAATATTGAGGCCGAAATTTATCCCGGCTAACTGAGGAACCATAGCTTCCCTGTGTGGCCAAGGGGGAGAGGTCTACCTAATGATGTCTTAAGTGTGCTGTAGCACCTTTGCAAGCATCTCTCTCTCCCCTGATTGCATCAGCTACTCTCCTAACTTAAGTACTTCAGTCCTTAAAGTTAAGGATGAATGTACGCCTGAGGAAGGCTCCATTTTTTGTTGATGAACAGAGGTAAAATGCTTACAGTCCAACCAAATACTTTTCATTCCTTTATTTGTTGCTGTGGCTGTCTGTGAATGTCTCTCTTCCTTTCTATTAACGAATACAGATGTGCAACTGCCTGCACCCATCTGGCTTTGTTCAATAAATGTGCCGGCTCAGACATTTAAATCAAATATTGATAAATACAGCCTTTAATATGTAAATCTGTCTTGTGAACAAAACTATGTCTGCCTGGTTTTTTTTCATGGAGAGGCATGTCTGCCATGGTGACACTTTTTTTGATTGCCATTGTATTCTGTCTACAGCGGCACATGCATTGATGCTTGAGAGTCAGAGGGGTAGGAACAGTTCCTGAAATATATTTGGGGAGGGGAATAAAAAAGGTAGAAGGAATTATTTGGACATAACAATTCTCCTTCTGTTTCGATAGCAACTTCTTCTTCATCCAAATGTCTTTTCAGCAATCAGAGACTTAATATGCAAGGTGCACTAGAGAAGTCCTAAAGGGTCCCAAATAAGATTTGCGGGAGTGCCAGACAGGAGAGCGTTAAAACGTGCACCTGTGTGTTTACACGCAAAAAAAAGTGAGTAATAATAACCCCTAGCTTTCAAAATTCGTAACACCCTGAAAGTAGTGAACTAATACCCTGCTAATATGTTTGACAGGTGCTTAATGGGGTTATAAAAGACCTTAAGGTGAGTCGCAGTAGGGGAGACCCTAGCCAAAAGTTGTGAGCAGTCATTTCTCTCTCAGGGTAGTCTGTGATTAATTATCACACTTGCTGTTAATTCCAAGATCTTCAGGACCTGTGATTTCAAGGGATTTTTTTTCTTCTTTTCCCCCCTTTTTTTTGACAAGAAGTTGTTCATCAGAAAAAGTCTACTGGAAAAGCAGGAAGGACTCAGCTTTGATATTTTCACAGGAGAAAGTTGCAACTAAGTACGGCTTTAAAGGAGACAACACTGTTCTATGGGTGTTCAAGGAGCACGTGGTGAACTAACTGCATGGCTGTGCATGCCTTACTCCCCTTCTGAGTGCTCCAAACATCTTTTATTTTCGCCTTTTCAGAAAATCAGGTATAAAATGCATCTTACTGTAGAGAAGCGTGCTAGTAAAAGCATGTAATTTTTTTCACAAGTTCATAAACATACTTTTAATTGCATTTTTTTGTTTTCTTCAGTTTGCAAAAGTTTGTCCTGATTTGGACTGCTCAGGATGGAAAGAACTCTGTTATCTTGAAGTACAGGATATTTACTTTCCCCCTCCCCACTTTCCTTGTTTTTTTTTTTTGCTCTGGAAGCCGGATGTAATGAATTGCCAGGTCTGCAACTTGCTTCCAGATTATTTGATGCCCTTTGCTACATAGGAAAGACTTGTCCATCTAGTCTTGTTTACTGGACAATCAATTGAAATTGCAGCTTTTGTGGTACATCAAGTTGAAGATTTTAGGCACGGGGAGAGAACAAGAAGCGAGGCATTTTTTTAACTTATGGTATAGTCTCAGCATACTTTATTTGGGGGCAAAAGGAGTAGAAGTAGCTCCTGCGTGCTCCAGCACCTCCCACCCCGTGACTTGCTGCCTGCTCTACTGTACAGGTACTGTCATCTTTGAAGTTGCCCTTTAAAAAGGAGGAGGCGCATCCCCAGGAGCCATGACTGATGGGTTTCTGTCAGGGCTCTCAGGACCAGCCCTGCCACTGTAGACATATAGCATTTATTATAATGCTAAGGAGAGTTTTAAGAGGAATTAAGGTAGAGATGTAAAACTGTAGGGTACGTATGGTTACTCAGTGTCATAAAATGAAAACTTAAGCTATTCAGTCTGTTAAAATACTTTGGTTTCCTCATCTGACCTCAGAACTTTCTATGGAGAATACTTGCATGTCACTTATGGCTTTTTTAGCATCTCCAGAAATGTCAGAAATGCTATTAGTTTTTCCAGACACACATATGCAGAAATAGATGGCATTATTTCAGTGGTTTATAGAAAGATTACTGGATTAAACTACCTTTTTGTCTAGACAGACTCCAGCAGTTGCACTGTGGTACAAAAGTAAAATTGGAAATGTATTAAAAATCAACATTTTATTTAATGCTGTAAATTGTACTTCAAAACAATTTAAATTACATTGCCATTATGTACGCAAAGAGCGATGTCAGTAAGTTGGAAGCTCTGTGGGTTGTATTTCATGCTTTGTACTGCGATAAAGGAATGTATCAAAGAAACCTCTCAAATATACACATATGTTGTAAAAAGTAACACTATAAAACATCAGGATTTGAAATGCTTGCAGTAAGTGCTCTGTGGGATTATGCTGCCTTCATAAAAAGGTTGTCAGCACAATGAGACTAATTCCAGCCTTAAATTAACCAGCTCAGGGGAGCATGTTTTGGTACCGAGTGGCAGGGCTTGTGAATCACTCCTGGAACATTTGCCCTGTGGATGGAGGAAGAACATGGTCCATAAAGTTCACAATGGGTCTGAAAAGCAGAAATGTGTGTTGGAATCCTATTGCGCTCGTTGGCTAAACTCAGCGGCGGGGAGCCTGCAGTTCATCAGCTCTGCCTTCGTTTAGAAAAAAAAGAAAAGGGAAAAGCACACAGAAAAAAAAACCCCACACATGGGGGAAGTTCCTCTCATCCTGAGCCCTTTTTTCTTCTGTTTTCTCAGAGGTTTTATTGTTGTCCTGGGCAGAGTCTTAGGCTTTGAATTTTACGTAAATGTTTTCTAAAGAGCGGTGCCCAGATAGGATGGGACGGGGAGTGCGTTTCAGCCCTCAGGTTCAATGTATTCCAGATGCCAGAGCCCGCACCCAGCACCCTGCAGGCTCCCAGTACCTCCGGGTGGGAATGGCATCTCCTCCCTTCCTCCTCCTCCCCACCACATGTATTATGGCTTGGTTAAACTGTTCCTGAGTCTTCGGAGGAGACTTCCCTCAGAAAGCACAGCTCTTGTGAAGACCTGCCACTCCCACCAGTGCTTCCCAAAGTGCACCGTAATAACCAGAAATGTGAATAATACAATACATCAGAGCTTTTTCCCAATTCCCTTAAAAAGTTAGATCACACTTGCATGTAGGGAATTGGAGAACAGTATTTGATCAATGTTATTTTGTTTCAAAAAAAAAAAAAAAAAAAAAAAAAAAAAAAAAAAAAAAAAAAAAAAAAAAAAAAAAAAAAAAAAAAAAAAAAAAAAAAAAAAAAAAAAAAAAAAAAAAGATGACGAGACTCTCCTGACGATGACGAGACTCTCCTGACGAGCCATTTGCATTCTACGCTTTGTCTTGGGAAATAGACACCTACCTTTACTGTGTCATTTTAACGCTGCTTTTAACAACTTTTGCACGCACAAATACATATTAAGCAATACGATGCCTGTTAACTAGGTGTTCATGAGCTGTGATAGATTACTTTTAATGGCTGGCATTTACCTACTCCATCAAACCTTCTTTGATAGGCTGCTGCTACGGGAGAGACAGAGCTGAACTTCGGGGGCGCGGAGAGCCCTGCACCCGGCCTGAGGAGTTGGAGATCTTGGATAGATTATTAAGAGCACTGGACTCTGTGCCTCCCGCGCTTTCCGTCTCTATCTGGCTGGCCTATTGCCATTTTCATGCCAGTCTCCATGGTAACTTCTTTTAGGATAAAATAACAGAAATGTGAGTTAGCTGCCTGCCCACAGGAAAGCTGCCACGGTCACGGTGCCAGAGCCCCGGCAAGACGCGGCCCCGGCACACGCATTCCAGCGGGGTTAGGCAGGTTACGACAGCTGCTTCCAGTTAAAGGTGAAATCTCTCCTTCCCCGCTAGCCTTGCCGGGGGACGTCTCCTCAGCCCTTCTCTCATGTTTGGAAACATCCCCGCGTAATTCTTCCGCGGATTACTCTTCCCCTCCTGTTTGCAGGTTTGCATGATTCATTTTACATTTTAAATGGCTTTGTCAATAAAAGCTTCAGTTTTCAAATGAAACATTAGCTGGTAACTGGGGAAATGTTACAGGAAAATGTTTACTAACAGTTGTTAGTAAGTTAACGAGTTTGCTGTTCCGCAGTGTACATGGGAAATGGCAATATAAAAAATGATTTAGAGAGCCAGGCAGTTTATTAGGAATACAGCACCTGAGTTCTGTCCTTCCCTTGGCTGTTCGAGTTGTTGTGTGACCTTGTGCAAAGTCGCTGTCACGTCCTCTGCCTCTCCTTCCCTAAATGTGGAAAAAGCAAATGGTTATCCACGCTCTTAAATGATTCTGAAGACTGTGAGTGAACTGCTGTCTAAGTGAGGGTCACGTTGGCACCATTTGGGGTCCTCAAAAACGGATGTTCGTTTGTTTGGTACTACATTAGGTCCATTACTACATTACTACTACTACTGAGTCCCCGCATACTCAGTTGTAGCAGGAAGCAGTAGAAGTAGATGCTCTAGATGTTTAAACTACATTTTTTTCTACAAAGTCTTGTAGATTTCTTGCAAGTGTATTGCTTGCATTACCCCTTCTTCACAAGAAGTGTCAGTAGAAATCACAACTCTGTTGATCCAAGCTCCCTACCCAAACCTCAAGAGAGACTTCTATGAACCATGCAGTCTAATTAGACGAGACAGAGGCATGTTAGGAAATGTTATTATTCCATTCTGGAATGGCCTGTATGTCACACATGAAATGTGATAGACCTGGAAGGTGAGTGTTAGGTTCCTGAGACCCTTCAACTGAAAAATAACCTCCTCTTTTGGGGTTGTTGGGAGTTGGGGGGCTGCTGGAGACAACAAGGGTTGTCATCTCGTTTTGTTTCATATGAAATCTGTGTCTTTAAAATGCCCGCTTTGCTCTTTGCATTTAGGGCTAGAATTCTTCTCAAACGGCTACCCCTACCTCCTCGTCCAACGTGAACTGAAGTTACACGGATCCTCCAGCAAAGTCAATGAATTAGGTAGCTAGTTTGAAAATGTTATTGTCTCGAGAGACTTTTGTTGTGGTATATGGAAAGAATTCACAAGTGGAGGGATCTAGGCGCCTTTTGTCCTACTTTCCTGAAGTGTCATATGGAAAAGAAGGCAGCGCTTGAAGTTTGCACGTCCTTGGCCACGTACCGTAACTCTTGCACAGCCTGGGTGCGCAGCTTTGGCAGCCCCTGTGTCTGGCGTTGCACAAAAGGGTTATAACAGGTTATCATAACTCCACTCCTTATCCCAAGTGCCCTTCATAGCAGCTATTAGTGAAATGAGGAAAAGAGGCAGAGAAGTGGTCCTTCATGGTCCCTCTCATATGCCTTCTTCCCTACAAGGTAGGAAGCAAAGCCTTTGAAGTGACCCTGACAAATGGGAGCGTGCACAAACTCCTGTAGGGAACTTAAGGAGCCTTTCTGACAACCGCTGTCCTCTTTTTTCTTGGGATGCCTTGTGCTAAATCTCATCAGAACTGGGAAGTCTTCCCAATAGGGATGGTATAATAAATCTGGTGGTTTAGCAGATGCTGGCCTTACGCGCTCTTCCCCCTTGCGCTGAGCAGTGGGCATTTATTTAAAATGTTGGTGAGGTGTATGGTATTATTTCATCTCAGTGAAGTAATACATGGTATCATTAATTGTGGGTTGTTGACAAGATTTTTGTGGAAGCAGTGGAGAGCTACATTCTGCTGTGTGGAAAAATTTAATTTATAAATAGAAAACAGAGCAAGTGGAGGCTTTCATTTTGGCACTCAGGCAAACAGGTGAAAACAGATTTTGAATTTTATGTATAAAAATAAGGTGTTCTGAATGAATAATTTAGCTTCCTGTGGGAGTGTATGAAATTGATCATTTGCTCAGCATCCCCAGTTTGGAAATTGAAGCTGTGTGTTATATCAGCCTGACAACAACATTGCATGATCCTCTTACATTGGCATTAAGAGGCAGTTGTCAGTTAGAGATCATTAATATTCACATGTGCAGACCAGAATATAGTATTTGCTTTTTGAATTGGCTTCTTCATGGTAACTCTGGCCAGATTATCTCTGCTCGGGGTGAACCACGCAGAAGGGAGTCGTGGCAGGGGGAATCTCTCCACTCTACATGTTGCCCACTAGGGAAGTTAGGTTCGTTTGATAGCAAAAAGCTGGACCCACTCCCAAAGCTGCTGCTCCCACAGAAGGGCCGTCTCCCTGCCGTCACTCTGGTCCCCTGCTGTGATAGCTTAATTTGTCTTCTACGAGAGCCCTTCCCCTTGAGCTGTACCCTGGAAATGCAGGGTGGCTCTATTCTGGAAGGTCTCTATGGAGCCCAGGCAGATGAGTAACGTCTCTGGGGTTGGCCTTTCATGGCTTAGTTCTCGCCGTAGCGTGTCCAGACTACCAGACCGCTGAGTCTCAAAGAGATCTGTTAGTTACTGACAGAAAAGTACCGATGACATTGTTGTAAACACAGCTGTCTCCCCACCTTCTGGGTAGGAGTCCCTTTCTTGCACATTTCTGAACAGGGTGATTATTTGTTAATTTAAAAATATAAACAAAACTGATACTGCTATCAATAATGGTGATAAGAAAATAAATAAAAAACCCTGCAAAAGCTAAAAACCATGCTATTTTCCTTCATATTAAAAGCAGTTGGCCTCTTACAAACACAGAGCAGGGGTTTTATTGTTCATTTGCTTGTTTCATACAGAAATACAGACTTTTTTACATCTCTGCTGAAAGTAGTAAAGCTCTCTGTTTCTCAGGATATTTGCTTTTGGTCAGGTATACATGTTAGGCAGACAAATTTGTTGATGAGCTAAGTGTTGCAGGCAGTATTAAGGTTCCTGTCTGAGCATTTTGTACCTCCCTCCTGTGCATCCTCCTTTTGCTGGAGAAAAGTGTTCTGGCGCCATCGTGTTCAGCTTCTCCAAGTATCTGTCCTCCGTGGAGGTACACTCTTGTTTCGCCTTGCCCATAATTAATGGCATGCAGTACTGTTTGCACAGTAAAAGGACTCTGAGTTCACCTTACCAGTTATTTACTGTCACCCAGTTGCTTTACTTCATTATCCATTTTGCCAAGTAATGTCTGTGGGTGTGATCACGTGGAAAAACCTACTTGTCACCTTTTTAAGGTTGGTGTGTGAATCCCTGTGCATAATGGTCACTTGTCCTTGTTCTGCAGCTTATAAATATGACACTGGACACAGGAGAAAAATGGTACACCCTGTTGGGATGTCATACCTGAGAGAAGAGCCAGGTGGTGACTGCTGCTGAAACTTTCTGCTGAATACTGCTAATCCAACTTCCATTTCTGCTTACCTGCTGCTGCTGTTTCTGCTACTATGGGAGATGTTGCTACTTTCTGCTTCTTTATACTTCAGGGCCTGCCTTACTGTCTTGGGCCCATTCAAGGATACTCAGCAGCCCCCATGCAGACAAATAAGTAAATAAAAGGAAGAAAACGGATTCCCTTCCTCCATGACACAGAACTATCTGGTTAAAATAGCAGATGTGACACCGTTCTCCTCCATCATCTCCAGAGTGATTGAGGGGTCTGCTGAGAAGATACTGGTGTAGAGCAGGACCTCTATTGATTTGTTTGGCTACTGTAGGTGAGAGATGAGGAGATTCAACAAAGATCTCCAAAGACCTAAGAGGCAAATGGTAACACCACTGCATCCTATATTTAAGTGGCCAAACGCTGCCTGGTTTGTGTGTTTGTCTTCATGCCAACTGCATAACCTAAAGAGTAAGGCACTGGGAAGCAGTGTAATCTGAGCTTAGATATAGGGCCTTGGGGGTTGAGGATGAGGTTGTGCTCTCCCTCAGGGTCACGCAGCTCCATAACAGGTTGCTCAAACTTGCTCTGCCGCCATTTCCCCACTGTAAAATGAGGATGGTTGGGCAAAATATAGCTCATGCTCATCAGATCTTCTAAAACTACAAAGTATCTTTGCTGAAGGTAAATATTTCCATTTGTATTCACATTATGGATTTTCTTAATGCATATTCAGTACTTACTTAATCTTTTGAAAATAATTTCAAATAGATAGGAGCTCTACATGAAACAGGATTTGCACACAACTCTCAAATGAAATCTCTATTGCAAATGATAGAATGTGGGATTTTAGAAATTAGAGGTAGCAGAGATTTCATACCTGATTCAGTACAATACCGTGACAGTGAGGAATGTTTGTCTGCAAAACAAGTTTGCAGGGGATGATGTGTTATGCCTAGACTGTAGTCATTCAGTTTGCCAGCATTGTTTAATGCTTCTGCACAATCTCGATTTTGATTTTAACCCAGGTGCCTTTTGTTGAGAAGAGTCTGCATGGCACTATTTACATCCAACAGAACTTGAATAGTTTTGTAAGATTTCACAATGGCATTTGACAAATGTGGCACTAAAATTCAAATCTGTTATGTCTGCCGAGTTCCCGTCATCACATTTTGGAGGCGGGGGGGAAGAAGATCTGTCAAATATAAGAGTGATTGTTATGATTTCTTCCTCAGTGATACAGCTGCCTGGAGTTGTCAGTTATTTTCCTTCATAATTTTAGGGTGGTTTTCTTCCCCTTTTCTGACTATTCTCTGCCTTGTTTTATAAAGAAATTACTTTAGACTTGAAAGTGTGTGTTTCATAAATATCATCTGATTAATTGTCATTTGCTTTACTTTGTTCCTTTGGCATATCCTAATGACTTTATAACCTGAGTAATCTTTGATGCATGCTCAAAACTCATTCGCTCCAGTTGACTTAAATATAAGTAGATGCTTTAAAGGCTTTGCTGCAGCAAGATCTCAGTCACCAACGGCTTGAGAGATTCATTAGTTAAGTTCTTTAAATACCATAAAATGCATGTCAGAAAACCTATCCGTAATCTGTGGTTTGGCTAGAAGAAGGTTTTTGCTTTCAGTTTGAGGAGATTTTTTTATTTTCCTTTCTCCTCTTTACTTCTTTGAAAATGCTTGGTGTTTCTAAATGGAGCACAGTCCTAAAAATTCCACTATCCTTGAAAGGAATTTTCTGAATTCCCCTGTGTTTCCATAGCATAGACGCCCCCTTTATTGCTGGTTAGGTGGCACTTCAAAGCTCTGGTTTGTGAAATTGCTGGTTGGAAGTCACACAAGAATTTTTGTTTTAAGTTAATGGGAGTCAGAATCACATTTGGGTTTTGTCAGATTTTAAAATTAAAAAAACCCACACCAGCAAGACCATAAGCACTTGGTTCATGCCAGCCTGTTTTATGATGATGTTTCAACTTTTAGTTAGCAGTGGGGATATGATCTGCCACCCTATAAGCAGCTACGCAGTAAAATCCAAGAAACCAGTATTTCTTCTTTCAATGCTCTGCTCTTACATCCCTGCTCCCCGCACTAACTTCGGTAGGACTTTTAATGTGGCAAAAGATTTGTGATTTGACTCACTGACTTTTAGTAATGTTTGAAAGAGAAGTATTGAATTCCCTCACAGCTGGGATTGTCCCGTATTTTTTATGATGAAGAATAAACTTTTTTGAACCATCTACATAAAATTCATGTTGTGGTAGTGTTACTCATCTTAAGCAGATCTACCTTCCTCCAAAGAAAACCATGCATTTGAATGGCTTTGTGGTCAACAGCATTAGAAAAACAGGTTGTCTTGGAAAAATATATTTGCCAGTGTCGTGCATTGGAAAGTGGTTTTTCCATCCTACCACTCATATCCCAGTACTGATGAAAATTACAGCTATTAAGTTAGTCTGCTTTGTCTCAGCCCAACTAGTATTTTACTGCTAGTTTGTCATTGGATCAGGATGAATACTTCTGCTTGTCTTTTTTTCAAGGAAAAATACAAGCAGAATCTATTAACATTTTGCTGTAACGAGAAGCAAGGATGCTCTTCCTTTAAAAGTGATCTTTGCATGTTGCTATGCAGTCAACCATAATTTACTCAAAAATGAACATATTTGGGAAGTCAAATGGGTTTCCTTCTACCTCCTTGCATTGTCTGGAGAAATCACCGTTGTTGCGAGTGGGATAGAGAAACCACTGTAGTCAGGAAACTGAATCGGTCTTTATTTGGGGGGGAGGGTGTTAAGAAATGCTAGATTTCCCAGATTTGCATAATATAACCAAGACAAAGCATGTGAAAGCAAAAGAACTGTAAAAATGTTAATATGGCTCCAATTGCTGAAACATATGGAGCCAATCATTGGCACTGCCTCAACACAACTGGGAATGGAAATTAGCATTTTTCTCTGAAAAATATGGGATATTTTTTCCTACAGTTTCTCTAATTTTTGTGGCATTTTTCTTGTATAAAAGCAGGGATATTTTCAAGAGCAAGGCAAGGTATTTTGCCTTCGATATTGCTTTCTGGTCTTGTTTTTAAAGCCTTAAAAATAGGAGAATTATGTGCAAAGAAAGAAAAATATGAAGAGGACTTGGTATGCAGTTGAGTGTGTTCTCTAACATTGACACGTTCTTGCTGATCCTACCATGGTGCACCCTGAGGGAGGAACTGCTAATAGTTTGGCAAGAAACCATGCTGGTATCTGTAAGGTGGTACCCTGACAAACTGCAAGTTTAAATTATATTTGGGTTGCGATGCGTCTTCTTTGATCTTTAACACAGATCTGTATTTCAGTTCAGTGAGGTGATGAGTCACTTTTAAAAATAAGACTTTTTAAAAATAAGATTTAAAAGCTTTTAAAATCTTAGATTTTGACCTTAAGAACCCTTTAATATTAAGAAAAACGATATGGTAACTTCAAAAATAACTGTGCTCCAAAGAAGTGATTGCTTGATTTGTGCTCTGAGGTGAACTTTCCTTGTTCTACCTCCTTCATTCCTTCTCCTCTGATTTTAGAATTGTTCCAAGTGGAGAGAGGAGGGCTTTTTTCCCCTGTGGCATCTGTAATTTTTAAAGGAGACTTTTTGCTGTTTTCTTTTCCCTTTGTGAAGAACTTTTTCTAAAACTTTACTTTGTTTTTATTGCTATTATTATTATAATTATTCCCTAATGGACCGAGCAAGTACATACTCAAGTTTATGCATGGTGACTTAAACATACATAGAGCTGTTTGCTGGAATATCATCATATGTAAGCACGAGCAGTTTAAGGACCTTTTTTTTTTTTGTAAATATAGTTAGTATTTCTTGAACCCTTTGCCTTCAGTTGGCAAGCTCCCTCTGTTTCTAATAAAGCAGGTCATCCCTGTCATGGCTGACAACAGCAGTGGAAATAGTACTTAAACTATGTTGTGTAAAACGATGAAAGAGAATTCATATATGGTATATTTTCTTTCTTTTGTTGTGTTTGTTTTGCCCTTGTGTCAGAGGGGAAAAGTAAGGCAAGGAAAGAGGATGACTTCCATTTTTTAGTAATTAGGATTCAATTCCTTTTAAAAATCCATTTAAATAAAGGCTGTACATTCCTTCTCATTATTTAAAATTATCAACTCAAAATACAGTGTGTTTTGGTAAGCAGCAGACATAATTGAGTGCTCACCTTATACGCAGCTCCCATACACACAGCGACTCAGCGGGCGGCTTCTTTTATGAACTCTGCAGTATCTTCATTGGTTTGACTGGAACATTTCCAGGTTTAAAGCAGCTCAGAAGAAAATTGCCGCTGGGTTTTCAGTCACATGGAGTGTAAGAACTGGTTGGATTTTCTTATTTATTTATTTTCCCTAGGTGGAAAGAGCCAGTTTTGTCAAAACCGAAGCATTTATGGGAACATACCTCTTTCTGATGAAATTTTACTGGGAAAGAGCCAGGCAGAATTTCTCATAGAAATACAGTGCTATTGCACGTATAAACTTGAATATGTATTGAATATGAAAAGCACTGGTCAAGAGCAGTCCTGCTGTGCTGCTTACTTCCCCGGTTCCTGGCAATAAATGGCTCAATGGCTCTGAGATCAAGGTTGCATCCAGGCTATTAGTCTTCACAGTGACCACTGGATCTGTCCTCCATGATCCATTTTTGAAGCTGTTTATACTTCTGGCTACCAAAGCATCTGGTGACTGTGAGCTGCACAGCTTAACTGGGCATTTCCTGAAAAAGCTCGCTCTTCTGTTGGCTTTAAGTCTACTGAGTAGCTTCTTTGGGCAGCTCCTCATCCGTGTATTCCTTGCCACTTCTGCACATCACTCGTGTTTTCTTTAATAGACCTTTATTGCCCCATTCTCCAGGTGTTGTCTCTTTCCCAAGGTGGAAGCTGTTTCACACCTCTGATCGCTTTTGTTGCCTCCTCCTGTAACTTCTCTAGTTCGTGTATATGGTTATCATGAGATGAGGTGCCCAGACAGCCACACAACATTTTAGATGTGGTTGCAGCAGAGCATAACAGGGCCCTTTGTGTTTGTTTAATATCCTTTCTTAAATAATCTGTAATGTTCTGTCACTCTGGAGGCCATCTCTCTTTCTAGCCCAGGGCTCAGCCCGTCCACCCTGGGGACCCCTGTGCCACTGAGCTCCGAAAGGACGGTCCCAAGGCACCGCTATTTGCCAGTGACAGAATTGTGGTTTGGCACGAAATACCCACCCACTTTCCTGTAGTGGAGCTCGTTAAAAACTGTAGATTTGCAATCTCACATTCCTCACTTTTCTATGTATCCTCCATTCTAATAACCATGATGATAATCTGAGCCTTTCTGAAGAGTGAAGCACTGCCGATACCAATTTCTTTATTTCTGCCCCAAAACCAGACACTTCTCAACAGCACCTGGCTTTTGATGACGTATAAGAAGGGAAACAATTCCTATTTAATGCCATATAAAAATCCAGATTTTGAGTAAAAAAATAGGTTTTGCTTTTGGGTTTGTTTTGTTGTTTTTTTTTTTTTTTTTCCATTTTGTCGTGT
>NW_008796217.1:6379378-6387436 GCF_000699145.1 Aptenodytes forsteri
ACTGCCGATACGATACCAATTATTTCTGCCCCAAAACCAGACACTTCTCAACAGCACCTGGCTTTTGATGACGTATAAGAAGGGAAACAATTCCTATTTAATGCCATATAAAAATCCAGATTTTGAGTAAAAAAATAGGTTTTGCTTTTGGGTTTGTTTTTTTGTTTTTTTTTTTTTTTTTCCATCCATTTTGTCGTGTTTAAACATGGATGATCCTGACTGCTGAGGTATGAGGAGAGCGGCTGTGTCCTGCCTCCTCTTCTACACTCTTCCTGTTACCAACAAAGTATCTGATTTTCCTGTGGGGAGGTAACAGCTCCATTTATCCAAATCATTGTATCAGTCAGAGTGAAAATGAGAGAGTCAAACTTCTTGGGTTCTTCAGCATGTCTCTGCATTTTATAGCACATTAACATAAATTAAGGCAATGTTTTTGTTACCCAAAGAGTCCTCTCATGGTTCTATGAGGTTTAGATTTGACTAATATAATTTCAGACTATTTTTCTGCCTGTAATGAAAGTTTTTCCTCCAATCTGGTTCTGTTGTTGCATTTGGTCTCTTGACAAAGTACAATGCTGAAGAAGTGTTTTCATTTTATAAAATGATTACTAAATGTGAAACATTTCTTTCTCCTCAAAATTGGCAATAAGTATAGGCATTTGTATTGAAGGAAACCCCAGAAATTAATTTGAAAATGCAACCTTTTAATATTGGTAGGTTATTCCACAAATAATGGCAGGGAAATAAGTAGAGGTAACAAAAATGAAGAAAACTAACCTCTAAATTACTGTTTAAATTCAAACTCTCAGCTTGAGTAAATCAAAACTGCTGTGCTGAAGTGATATGATCTATTTTTATTTAAAACTATTCTATCTAAATCAGTGGAAATATGCTATTTGCACAAGCTGGCTACCAGGGAATTACGGAGATTGTTCTAAGAAAAACAGCTACCTTTTTGATTCAACAATGGGGCTTAAATACTTGAAAACTAAAATTAGCCAAATAGTTGATGTTATAGCTGCCCAATTTATTCCTGCTTGCAGTGAAGAATGACAAATTGGAGAAGGACTGACAAAATCCAGATCCAGACTTCTCCTAAATTCAAGTATTTTGGCTCCAGAGCTCTGGGTTGGAATGATGAGTAGTTTCCTTTCTGTTGGAAGTGTGTTGAAGCTATTTCCTGCAAAAGGAGGAGAAGGATGATGGAACCCTCTGAAGTTCTCTGGCAAGTGGCATCTGACCTTCACGTGGGAACTTCAGTGGGTCGGTTGTCGGTTTGAACGGAGAGGAGCTTTCCAACCTGCTGTAAATAAACAACAAAGCATCAAAGGACTCAAGCTATGCCAATACAAACTGCGTGCCCTATACCTCTTGTATTGATTACATAGTTCTCTAAACCTGTGGACATTTGACACCCTAATCAGCTTTCCCAATTTGTACGTCAATTTTTTTTTTGTCATAACAACTTGACTTCCAGCATAGATACAGTACAAATTTAGAAAGATGCTTCAGCAAAAATACTAGAAGGGCTTTACAATTTACTTTTGGGGCAAGGGTCACTAACTCCTTTGATATATTTCTTTTCTTCTTTCTGCATGGTTCATTAAATTCCCTGAAAGGACGTTGTATGTTGTGCACATAAATGAAATAGCGATAACAAGGTCCCATCACTTAGGTCTAATAACTAGTTTAAAAAAACCCAACAAACCCCAAACCCCTCCACTATTGAATGGAGCTATTTCCAGCTGAGGAAGAGCACAAGTAGTGTCACAACTGCTTTTAAGTCTTTGTAAGTCAAAGCCGTAAGAATATATTGCACTAGTGAGTTGCAAAGAGCCTTGTTAGATAATTAGTGAATTTATTACTAATTAATTTAATAATAATTGATAGGTAATATAGGTCACATTGTTGGGTATTGATATATCTAGTGCTCAGTCCCATCATTGTGTTCATGGTACAAAGTGAGCTGCAAGCAAGGAGTTCTTCTGCTCTTAAGGGACAGTTGCTGCAGCTGGCAAGAAGAGGTGTTGAAGAGTAGCTTCATGAACCCAGGGCATCTGTGACCCAGAGTTTTAACCAAGACTACTAGTTACTATACAGTTTATAAAGCAGAAATTATAAATTCACATTATCTGTGTCCACATCTCAAATCACATTTTTTAATGCAAATTAATGTGAAAATACCATTTTGCTAAACATTACAATAATTTCTGTTTTATAGTTTGCAACCTGTTTTTTTTTCCCCCTGTTTTGCAGAATTTTTCATGTTTTTTACTCCAAGGACTCTCTTGATAACATTATTGTTATTATTGTTAAAAATATTGAAAAGATAAATATCATTATAAATACTTAATAAAGAAGTGATTTTTCTTCTTTATCAACAATTCCTGCAAAAATCCATTTTTAGAAAGAAGGCTGGTTTGTAAATAAATTTTTTCATGAAAATTTGTCACATTGAGCTAATATTGATGTCGTTAATAGTATACAGTTGTTTTTACACCAGTTCTCAATTAAAATGTTATGCTTTTTCAAAGTCATATTGCATTTGCCTAAAATAAGTCTTTGCCATCTCTCCTTTCCTTGCTTCTCAGGCCTTGAAGGAAGTAGAACTAACCCAGGAAGATTAGCAAGGTCACGAAATCTGAACTCGGGAAGGATCAGAGCCAATGCAGTCTGTGTTTATTCCTTCCCTTCAGGATTACAGATGCTCCTTTCGCGGCTAGAGTTCATAAGACAGGGGAACTGATAAAGATGGGAAAGACAGAACAATTGAGCAATTTTTGCTGCAGTAACATAATCCTTAGTAAAATCCTTAATGATATCAACGTGCTTTAAAAACAACTTGTTTTCTCACTGCCCGATGAGGTCCTTACGTAACGTTATCACATTGCGCTCCAGCCGCTCGCTGCCTAGAAATCACAGGATGAGTCAGTGCAAGCATCAGGAAAAGTCATTGAATCTTGTTCTCCTCTCTAGTCTTATGTGGTGATCTCTAAAATATGACCTTGGAATTTGTCTGAGTGTAAATAAATGAAAGTGGACTAATAATGCTAGTAATGCAAGTCCATTTTCGTTCAATTTTCTGCAGTAAAAAAAGGCTTTGAGGTCTGCTGCCTTGAAAAACACTTGAAGGTGAAGTAGATTATCTAGTGAAAATGCTTGACTCAAGGAAATAGCAAGACAGGGGAGGAACTATCTAATTTAGATGTGAAAACATTTTTTCTTGTTTCCCATTTCTGCAGTCCAAACTTATTTTCATTCTGTTTCTCTTCCTGTTTCTTCCAACTAAATTTCTTCTTTCACTTTTAATTTTTTAAAAAAATTATCTCCCTTCCTTATACTTACAGTGTTTTCTGTTTTTGATAATTGATAGCTAAAACATGAGATGAGTTGAGCTGGATGAGGAATAAAAAAATAAGTGTGTGTAAGAAGGTTGAAAGAGGAAAGGCCTTCAAGCAATTTTACTACTAAATATTCATTTTTATTTGTATTGCATTCAGGGTAAAGGAAAAGGAGAGCTAAAGAATTCTGCATTTGGTGTTTGCCGAGAAAAAAAAGTGTGTTCTGAGGCATCGCTTGCTATTAATGAGTGCTTAGTTTTGTCTGTCTTCTTGCACATTGATAATATTAATTAAAATAATAACCTTTTCTTCATTGTCCCTCCTGCTCCAAATTGTATTTTGGCCAGATGGTTGGTGTCGGTGTCGATTTGGTAGCTTTAGAAATCAGAGAAGTTATCTGCTAGTTTATTTGTTGTGATATTTATATATGAATCCCTTAGTTCACACAGGTTTTGTTTTGGTAATGATAAATGAGTCTGGTTTTCATCTGTCTCGCTGGCTGCATAGTTCTTTGGTTGTCCTCTGTTGTGTCTGAAGGTTTGAGGATGACTTCTGCACCCTGACGTGACCCCACGGCAGGGAGTTGCTCTCACAGGTAACTTCCCTCGAGTGTGTTTCTCTTAAATGACAGTCTGCTTGGAACCTAATGAAATGTAGAATTGATAGCCAGAATTGATCTATATAATGCTGGCTCCGTAATCCAAGCATAATCTAATGAGCTGATTAATTAGCACTTTTTGAGCGTCTCTACTGTTGAGGTGAATTGAAGGAAATGGATAAGCTCTCTGAAATGTTTGCCTTTGGAGTCAAAAGAGGTACCTGCCTCGCTTCCACTAAGTTTTCTTCAGAGCAATTTTCAGATTTAAATTTCAGGCGATGTAGAACTTGCAGCTATCGCTCACAAGCGTCCGTACCTGAAAGAGGCAGCCACAGAGATAGGAGCTTATTTGGTTTACTCCATTAAACGTTTCCATTACCTATTTCTTCCTGAATCATGGAGCTTCTTGCTCAGTAGCCATACCTGGCAGGTTGTTTCTGACAAACCCGGTGGCAGCCACTGAAGACTGGAAGTAGGAACATCCAAACATGCAGCCCTAGGATTTGACAGAGCGAAGTCAGCAGAAGGATGCCAAGGCCAGCAGTTTTACCACCGTGGCAAACCCTAATTCAGGGAAACCCCATTTCAGCAGTGTTAGCTGGGATATCAGGCTGCGATCAGGAATAATCAAAGTACATGTTTTCTTTTGCTGCCTTGGCTACTAGTTCCTTGTTATGGTTAGTTTTCTGTCTCGGGACTTGAGCAAGCAAACAAGATCTTTTTCTGTTATAACTGTGCATGAATTCTGCTACGGATCAAGCAGGTAAGAAGACTTGTAATTATATGTTGGAGAGGAGTCATACAGAGAAGGTCCTTTCAATTCTTACTGTGTTAGCTGGTCTTAATATAAGAGATTAAGCATCAGGGATAGGCTAGTTATGTTGTTTAGGCTCTTGGATAGGAAATGCAGCATGGAAAATTACCAAATCTGGCTGCTTATGAACATGAACTCTGACTGGCCACATTTACGGGAAAACCAGGTACAACGCACTCTGGGGGTTTTTAAGGCACTGAATAGAGGCTTGCACTTACATGAAAGAAGGATGTTAATATGAAAGGATTTTTCTTTTCTTTATATAAGCATGGATAGCAATACTCTGAAACCCATGAGACTCAAAGATACTTAGCGAAGAGAGCTGAATGTATAGAATGAACAGATGAAGTGACCAAAGATATGCTTGCTTTATAATGCTTTTTTACGGTAGGATCTCTAATCAAGAGCTGTTTCAATTGAGGAAGGCATAGTGAGAATTGTAGACTTCCTTGATAGAGATTGTAAGACTAACTAAAATTGAATTTCTCCTGTGTTAAAAATAAAAAAAGTCTAGAGGAATACTTATGGGCCATTTTCTCTACATCTAATATCAAATAAATATTATATTTTAATAATTTAAGTGAAGAATAATGTGTACTGCTTACCAAATATTTGGAATTGCGTCTGCCTGTGGAATGAAGCCAGGTTAGCCCAAGCGATCTGGTGGTAGTGGTAAAAGCAGAGTCAGTTTGCCAAGACTTCTGCCAAAATTTGATTATCTATAATAATATTAGTCTGTATGATTGACAGACTTTTGAAATTTTTTTCTTTCTCAGAAGTATATTTGTATTGTTTTTCAGAAGGAATTAGGCAATTTTCCCTATTTCAAGAACTAATGGAGCGTATGAATTGTTCAAGACCTTGGCAGCCTTCAGAAGACAATCTTTTGCTAAAACTATCCAATACAGGGCATGTGCCATTTGCACGCTACTAACAGCATTTTGATACTTTCATTTTGAATTGCAACTTTTTCAGTAGACTATAGAATATCTAGAACGTCTAAAACAAGTAGGTTTATTGTAGTAGGAGCCACTAAGATGAGTATTTTTTTACAGGACCTTAACATTTATGTGCTTATGTGTACAGTCACACATCTTACATGATGCAAGATGCATCCAAAAAATTTTCTGGCCTTACTTGAAGATGGTCTTTTTTTCCAGGGTCCCCAGAGCTTGTTTCCTTCTGCTTAGTCTTCATATTCTTCTTTGTACCTCCAGTACCTTCCATTAATCTGTTTGGGTCGGGAGGCTCACAGGTCTTTTCTGCTCAGAAAACTCACCTTTAACAATGGTTTCTGGTACTTCCTCCTTGTTTGTTCTCTGCAAATTAGCCGGTGGAGAAATGAGAATCTTTTAGAGTTGACCTTTTTGGTGTATTCATTATTCTAATTAGTTGGAATCATTCTACGTTAATTGTTCTTGAGTTTATCATATAAGTGCTTCCAAAAAGGGTGCATGATACATGAAATGCTCCATGTCAGCAAATGGTTGTTCAGTGCGTGGTGGGAAACAGTGGAACATTTCACAAAGACAGTCTTTAGCATGACTTCATTCTCTACATTGCCCAGGGCAAGCCTATGTCTATTCATTGGCTCTGGTGGGAACACAGTCTCACTAGATTAAACTCTGCTTTTGTAAATACCCCCTCAGCAGTACAGACCACTTTCATTAAATCAATCACAATCAGTCAGTTGTGCATTGACAAGTTTCTTAAACATGTGCAAGTCAGCTTTCTCCTGTGTCTCTTAGGGGAGTCCTTATGCTCCTATTTCAAGAAGAACGGTTTAGCCATCTCCTGTGAAGTCATTGTGTGGTTTTGGCACCTTGCAGGGGTGCATGAAGCTCACTTGTTCGGAGGCTTTTTGGGGCCGGAGTGGGAAATATCTCTAGTGAGGGCTTCGGAGTTGACGACATGAACCCACCCTTGCTGTTAGATACGCGGGTGGAATCCTGGTGCCTGGGAGCTGGGGTTTGGGGAACATATCTGAAAATTCTGGTGCCTGGCCCAGCTATGGCACTTTTAATTGCTGCTTTTTCTAAATTTTTTTTTTACCAGCAGTTCTCTTATTAGAATCAGTTGGCAGCAGTTTTTCTCCTCCTCCCCCTGCCTCCCACTGCTCTCTGAAGAAATGTGTGGCTCTTAGGGATTGCAGGGAGCAGCTAACAGAGCAGTCAAGAAAATTCTTCGTATTATTAAGAAATGGGATGATGGCTTTTTTGCCTGAAGGTAAAACTAAATTTGAGCAGCAGGGGGCATGGAGAGTGTTTGTGAGCATAACTGTGGGCTGAAAAGCTAATGTCTTCTCTCTTCTGCACCTTGTTCAGGAGGGCCAGAGGGGAGTTTGAAAGTCAGCTTCAAGTGTGCTGGATTTCTTTTTTCTAAATCTCCCAACTCTTGGAGGTCTGATTTTTCAATGAGAAGTGGGGAGTGCTAGGATGAAATACCCATTTGCTACCTTTTTGAGAGTCACAATGTCATGTGCTTTAAAAGAACGATTCCTATAATTATACCTGTATCCAGATGTTATTCAGACCCTTTAGCTTAGTAGCCTAGAGCTCTGCACACAGCTCAGCCTGTGGTCTCGGGGGAGGCTGGTGCCCTTAGGAGGAAGACTCGCACCTTCTCTTACCCTCCCGCTCTCCTCTCCAACATCCTTTTGTATTCCTAATATGTTTGAATTGTTGTTGCCCCAAACAGAGGCTTGTAGAAAGGATTTTAGCCCAAGAGGCTTCTGGCAGATTACTTCCTTCTTTGTCCCCTCCAAAGGATGGGATTCCTTAATCTCCTGACTCATTTGGAGCCAGCCTCCCTGCTGCTGAGGGAGGGATGTGAAGCCTTTCTGCCACCATCCCATTCAAATACACTGCTGAAAGTGCCACTAATCATGACGAAGAATTTCCCTTTCCTGCTGGCTGTTGCTCAATGCTCCTTGGTTTGCCCTGGGTTTTGCTTCTGGCTGGTATCACTGGGGCCTTTGATTTGGAGCTGTGCCTTCATTTCCTTGTGTCTGGAGGCAGTTTTGGAAATAACCCTGTTCTGCCCTGCCTCCGGTATAGAATCATAGAATAGTTTGGGTTGGAAGGGACCTCTAAAGGTCATCTAGTCCAACCCCCCTGCCATGGGCAGGGACATCTGCAACTACATCAGGTTGCTCAGAGCCCCGTCCAACCTGACCTTGAATGTTTCCAGGGATGGGGCATCCACCACCTCTCTGGGCAACCTGTGCCAGTGTTTCACCACCCTCAGTGTAAAAAATTTCTTCCTTCTAGCTAGTCTAAATCTACCCCCCTTTACTTTAAAGCCAT
>NW_008796217.1:6390797-6463000 GCF_000699145.1 Aptenodytes forsteri
GTGGGTCCACTGCAGACTGCTCTTGGAACCAGCTGTCTAGCTCCTTCTCTGCCTCCCTGATGTCACGCAGCCTTCTCACCGCCTCCTGCAGCTCAGCCACTGGCTGCAGGAGGGCCTCCAACCAGGGACACCCTCAGCAAGCCGGGGCGCCCGCCGCTCTGCTGCAGGAGGTCCTCCACCTGGGCACACCTTCTGCAGGCAGATCTGCCGCCTGTCCCGACCCCAGGAGAGAGGTCCAGGCACTTCCTGCAGCCTGAGGTCTGCACCGCAGCCTCTCCCTTCAGCAGTTCCGTCTGCATGGAGGCATCAGCCACCGCTGGGGTAGATGGTGCAGACCCCCCAGCTGGAGCCGCGGCCTTTACCCTCAGACGAGTGCCCACCATTCTGCCTTGAGGGTCGGGTAGGATGAGCACCCTTGACCTGTGCCCAGTTGCTGGGTTATGTGCACACTCGGGCCCCACTCGGCCTGTGGAATGCCTCTCCTTCGAAGAGGCGCCCTCCCTCGCAAACTGCCGTGCAAACTGCCACGCCACGCCCTAGCTGACGTGCCACGGCCTGTTCGCCCGTCCTGGTGGCAGCGCTCCCTGGGGCTGCCTTTAGTGGGAGCGGGGGGTGGCAGCCGTTGCTCCTGGACCCGCCCACACCTCGTCAGCCGCCCTCGTGAGAGCTGCTGGCTCCCGGCAGGTCTCTGTGCTTCCCTGCGGGTTCCCCGGCTCAGGAAACCCCCCTGTACGCCACAGATCTGCTGCTCCACAGCGGGACACGCCTGCACCGGAGCTGATCGCTTCTCGGCAAGGCACGTGGCACGACCTGTAGTCTGTCACCAATCTGTCTGCATCCAGAGCTCCTGGTTCTTCCTTTGTTTCTACAAACACCTGAACCACACGTTGCAAAATGGGGGATCACTGGAAGGTCCTGTACCTTCCTCTGCTTCGCTGTTGGACCCTGATGTAGCTTTATCATCTGTGGGTTGCTGAAGATGTGAATCCCCAGACCCAGGACAGTATTTTTTGTATTTGTTCTCACTTCCTTTTTCTAGCCGGGATCTGAGTTCCTGAGTTTACTCTAGCTATAGGAAGGCAGCAAAGCACAGTTATGTGGTAGACATGCAACTTCAGTCACAAATGTGCTGTGTGTGCCTTCAGACTTGTGTCATGAACACGAGGGGAGAAATAGCTCAGGGTTTCTCACAGAGGGCTAATACGCTGCAACCAGGTTTCTGAGGCGCGGTCACAGCTGATTTTTATCCATTTGTGCCTTTGTCCTTGGAAGAAGCGGCAACTTTGTCCTTGACAGCAGGTCCCAGGAAGTCTAGCTTGGGACTGTGAGCATTGTTCTTCAAGTTCGATGTGATGAGCACAACAAAGTGCTCAAGTCAGTTTTGGGATATTTTTCTAGATACAAATTAATCTGTTACGTGCTTGAAATGCTGATCTGCTGACTCCACGCACTACCCTGTAACGTCAGGCAGGCATGAACAGTGATCTGGGGAGCTGGCAGAGATGTGACTCCTCATCCTTTCTCCATTGGGCCCAGGCACCTAAGAGGAGAAACTCCATCAAAGCATCTGGCCAGTCTGTGGCTTTTTACCCAGAATGCTCCTAGGGGTTATTACAAATATGTGCTGGGCAATTTCAGAATGGCTGCAGTGGTAAAATCAATTTTGTCTAAATAAGTCTTTCTATGTGTAGTGTTGAGTGTGAATGTTATTAGTTAAGCAGCTACTTTAAAGTAAGTCAAGTTCAAATTTAGCAGTCTTCTCCAACATACCACCTGCAGTGTTCTGGTGAGGTGGAATGAGAAGGTTGCGTACTTAAATTGCACAGCAACGTCACAGCTGTTAGAGGACCAATATTCCCAGTATGATAATGAATTTTCAGTTGTTCCTTGTTGCTTAGAAGTGGTGAAACAAAACAGTAATCCGAGGCTTTTCTTCTTTCCTCTATATTTTATTTCAAGGAATGGGATCATTTCAATTGCTATGGAATTTGCTTACTGTAAGTAGTATTGAATACAGCTAACAATTACATCATCTACTCCATGCTGTACAAACCTTTTGACATCGTTATATTACTGCCTCATAATCAGTAAGATTTGCTACTTGAGTGTGGGAGCCAGAGTTTCCTTCTATTTGGCAGACTTTATTAAAATCTCAGGACTATCAGGACCATAATAAATTAAGGGTGTATACAGGGTATTTTTGCAAAGATACATAACCCTACATGTTATTAACTACTAATATAACTTAATTAGTTACTTAATTAACTACTAAAATAACTTTTGGATCTCCAAACTGTGATTTGTCAGTGGTGGCCAGTTTGCACAGGGCTTCAGGGTTCAGCTATAGTGAGGATTTTCAGTGAGGAGTGTGAAGATATGGCACATTATGGAAAGCTCTCAACTTGCCTCACCTCTTCTGAGCTGACCAGAGGTTTCATGGCAGCCTTCAGTGAAGCACAGATTATTTATTATACACCCTTGCTGAGAAGTGGAATTCAGGATTTCACATCTGCTTATAGCATTGTATAGATGTACCGACATTTCAGTTAAATGTTTGGTATAATTTCATGGTGGTCAGTGATCGGTGGTGAAGACCGTCAGTGAACCATTGGCCCAGAAGTTTGGGACTTAGTGATCCAAAAGCCATTGTGCAAAACACAGCCTTGTTCTGAATGAATGTCAGAAATGCAGATTGCGGTGAGGGAACAGAAGATGTTGCCTAGAAGCCAATTAAATATCATGTAACTCTTCAGAATTTTTTTTTACATATTTATTCCATGAATGTACACTTCAATTCCTGTCCACTGTTGAGAATAAAAAATTGCTTGAGGCAACTTTTGAATGAAATTTTGTTTCTCAGCTTTAGAATTTCTGGAGCCTGTATGTTTAAATAAGAAACTGTGTTTCATAAAGGTATATGGTTACTATACACAGGCAAATTGTGTATGATTTGCTGTCCTGTGCTTGGCTTAATTTTTGTGTGTTATACCTGCAGATCTTCCTATTTTAGAATCCATTCAGAAAGAAAACTCTTTGAATTGAGAATTTCCAGTCTTTCAGGGGGGACCCAAGAGACTTACGTAAAATTGGTGTCTTTGTTGATGACGTTGTTTTCCAGGATTTGCAGACAGAAGTCTGTTGTTTAACCTTACTCAAATTTAAACAAGTGCTTCCCGACAGATTTCTAGCATGAACTGTTGGACCACTACATCACAACAGCTGTCAGATGCTCTGTAAAGATAATTACCCCCACATAGTCGGTTGACCCTGTAAATTAAATTTGGATACACCTTTGAAATATAATTGGCCACACTATAGTTAACTTTCTCTCTGGTAAAATGTCATGTTTTTGCCAGGTGCGGGGCAGGGGAGGAAGCAATAAGGGGGGTAATGGGGAGAATGGAATTGATTATAACTGGTATAAATTTCAGATGATGTAAAGCATCAGCTCTTTGCACAGGGAAACCAGTGATTAAAGACCTGGATAGTTCTACACAATTGACTTATACTCTCGAGTGGTGTTCTCCAAATTACAAAACCAATCAACCACCCTAATTGCCTTCATTCAAAACCAGTCACCAATTTGATTCTTTTACCAGCCAAATAAGACAGCATAAATCAGGCAGTATGAGTGTTGGGGAATGCACGTTTGGGACCCAGCCAGGTCTTATGTAAACCTAACAATAACGTATTAAATCCACAGCCAGGAGAGACTTGCAATTCTCATTTCGGTACAGCATCTCCTTTCGGCTTTCTGCAACCCAGCGAGCATAGGACCGAAATGCTCCAGGTCTGAATGCGGACCCCAGCTACGATGGTGTGACTTTACAATGGCTATGGTGTAAGTGAGGGCTGAATGGGGCCTTTACTTTGTAGTGTCTGCTTTTATTAGGAATTTTCTATAAAAGGCTCTAATGGGATTTACTTTGCTCCCATTGAATCAAACTGTTACTGACATTAGTGAGAGCAAGTTCAGGCCCTAGTCAGCTTTTCACTGTTGTTGTAAAAGCATTTGTTGGTTTCTTTTAGTGGAGTGGAGCTAATTCATTTTCGTTTTCGGCATGCATTCTCTTTGTCTGCTTTTGTGTGCATGTTCTATTTTTTTGGGAAAAAAAAAATCATTTCCTTATTCTAAAATCTGACCCTTTTTCAGCATGCCTGTCACCCACTAGTATAAATGGGAAATGGAGTTGTATGGCAGCTGCTGGATCTTGGACACATTGAATGACTATGGAAACAATTAAAGATTGCACTGTGCCTGAGGAGTCTTTCCTCGGAAAGAGGACTGAGCTAGCTATCAGTAGGACTGAATGCCCATTAAAAATTCTCCAAGCCCAATTTGACTGTCAGTTTAGGAGGTGCAGTCACAGATAGGCAGTAAAAGATCTTGCTGGGCAAACACCAGTTGTTAAAAGCAAATAGATTAACTAGATGCTTGAAGCAGAAGAATAGAGAATATGTCTGCCACCGATGGGGCCTTGTAAGAAGTCTTGTAACAAATTTTGACCACTGTACACATGAATCTAATGTGAAGAGTCACGATTGAATTGTCTAATATGAAAAAAGGGGGAAATTTTCAAGAATTTAGAGAACTTCCATTTCTTTCAAATGTGAACAAGAGGACAGTATAGATGACTGACAAAATGACGGAATAAACCCGGAAGGGAGGTACAGAACATTTCACTGACACGTGGAAAACTATGAATGCCATGCTGAAGACTTGACCTGTTCCTCTTTCTACTTCTGCCAGTAATAAAAGAACATGGACATCTGATTTCCAATAAAATATAAAGGCATTCCATAAAAATAAAGTAATACTTTATGCAGAAAATATTGAACCTGTGATACTTCTACAGGAGAATACTAGCTGTGGCCACATTGTGGTTATTATGACCAGTACTTTCTGCCTTTACAAAGATTTAAATATAAAAAAAATTCAATCTTAGGTTTCAAGATATAAATGTATCTGAAAAAGAATCCTCTGCTGATGAATAGCATTACCCAGCTTTCCAGGTGTTTAATACCGATTGTTTTCCAAGTTCTCTAATACTTTACCTCTAAACTGGTGAACAGGATGCCAGACTATAAAACAATGGCAAACATTTACCATAAGTGTCTGAAAAAATATATTTCCTGTTGCTGAATGTTTTCTGAAATAGCTGGAAGATACACTCTTTGACTTCCTTTGGCTGTTAAGCGGAGGTAAAATGCACCATTCTAAACTAGTAAAGCATTGAAGACACAAGGACACTTGCAGCCAGTTTCAAGTAAGGGGACATTGTCATAAGCTGTGAATTCTGGTTAATTTTATGAAATTGCTGTATCATTCACAGCTTCATATCTAGAGGTATGTCATTCCTCAGCTTGGACAGGGGAGAGAAACAGAGAGGTATGCTTGTGTTGGACATGATTGCATATGCAGGACCTGATCCAGGAGGAAGGAAGCTGGCTACAAAGCAGAGGTTATGCATGATTTGGTAGAGAAGTCAAAGGAAGGGCAATAAGGACTTTTTTAGGAAGGTCTGACCTAAGCGTAGACAACACTTGAGACTGTTTAGAAAACTAGAAAAATTTCTTGGCTGTCTGTACAGTCCCTTCTCAAGCTTGTGGGCCTGCCTGCTGGCCACCAAGGAGATGAACTGCAAATAGGATAACTAAAACTTTGAGGAGGAGATACCCTCGTGCTATTAGAGGATGAGCAGGAGGGAAGTTGGCCCACTGGAAGCTGGTGATGATTGGAGAATGTAGTGACAGTGAGGTGCTACTTCTGTAAAGAAACACAGAGCTGCTGGGCTGACAGTGAGCTGAGGAAGCCAAGGAAGGAAACTGGAGCCTCTTCTCCCAAGGGTATCATGAGTGCCTACAAAGAAAGCCTCTAGGGCTGAGGTTGGCTCTGCTCAAGTACAAGTATCCCATTCACTCCTGCAAGTTTCTCATCCGAAACCCAAAATGTAGTGATCTAATGGAAGAACCAGGAAAAGAGCAGTGGAGCCTGATGGGGATGAAGAAGCCCTTCCCCCACCCGCCCTCCCTCTTCCCTCCCCCTTCGTATGCCGAGGGGAGTGTGGAGAATTTCTTCTGAAAAGTGGTATTGTAAGCTGTACAGAGGAAGGAATTGAGTGCTTCCCCGCATGAAATCTAATTGCATAGTAAATACTTTTTCCTTCTTTTTTCACTTGTCCCCTTTCTGTTATTTTCTCTTCCCATCTCCTGATTTTCATTCCTTCATAGTCTCTCACTTCTCTTCCATTCTGATTTCATCTGTCATTTCATCATCCTGTCTTCTTATTGCTCTGATTTTGGAAACGTATCTAAATCATTTTGCTAAATATACCAGTGCTCTAGTCTCTGTGCCTTTCTCATCTAAATGACCATAGTCTGGACCCTGTGTTCCACCGCCTGGTCCATGTACCCCATCTAGCTGTGCAGAGGTGACTCCTTCCCTCCCCACACCCCCAGAAGTGGAGAGCACTGAAGTCTGATATGTGGGGTTTAAAGAAGAAAGCCATAGGTGCATATATGCATTTCCTTCCTGCATCAGGCAACCGATTCTGTGGAAGCAACGTTAACACGAGTAAGATTGTGTCCTGCCAAACCTTGAGACAGTCTCAGCTACTTCTCTTTTTAGATGGAGGAACGTATGCAACATATTGATCTTCCTTACCCCTCAGAAAAATCCCCGCATTTTTACGGTGACTGGTCTGAAAGATCTGGTTTTGCAGGATGTGAACAAGGAATCCCAGATTTCAGTCTGCAGGCAGATGGACCTTTAAGCAAACCTCCCTGCACAGCAGGGACATCTGTTACAATTTGTGATCCACAAACTTTAAGGATACTCAAAATTCAGCTAAGGGGCTCAGTCCTTAGCTAGACCCAGCAGGAGAAGTAAAAGGCAAAGTCTGTGTGCTGTGAGATTTACTAAGAGCTGAAGTAGTTCCTGCAGCAAACAGGAACTATGTGAATTTAACCTCATGTTAGCCAGAGCATGGCTTGGACATCTTTTCTTCCACTTCTTTATCCTAGAAGACCTGACTAAGGAGGTGGGGACAGTGACAAGCAGCTTGGTGGAGCCATTAGAGGGGTACTGTACATTAGAATGATATTTTTTAAAATAAATCATTCTGAAACTGTGCCAATAGCAATTTTTCATTCACCCCGTGGAAGCAGGAGCCAGGCCATTTGTTTGCATTTACATTTAATACCTTCTGTGTCTTCTTTTGGGAGTTAAAGGGTACCAAATAATTTTTGTCACTGGAGTCCAGTGTTGGAGACTGTAGAACTGTTTCTGCCCTACTTTAAAACAGGCTCATTAACTGGTGAATGATACGTATTTAGGACAAACATAATTTTCCACTAAGTACCGGGAACTCATTTATTCAATACATCTTTTCTTTAACAGTTTTCAAGGTTTTCTGGAAAAATTATATTACACTTCTCATTGCAGTGGTCACTTCTGATGGTGCTGCTAGCATTTGCGCAGACATTACATGACGTTTTAAAATGTTAATTATTCATTTGGATTTTTTTCCATGAATGGTTAGTACTAATATTGCATAAGGGTATTTAAGGGTATCCATTTAAGACAGGACTGAAGTACTTTGCCTTATTTGTCACTCATTAAATGTGTATGCTTTCTTTTCATCAACTTAATTCTTTCAGCAAATACTTCTTCATCTGCATTCCTTGCAAACATTAAGCGAGGGATTCAAGGAGCTTTGGTTAGATGCTCACAGTGTGTTTTGCTTGGACAGATAGGACAAACATAAAATTCGTAGGACTGTGTTGCTGGCACACCACATGCTATATTTTAAAAGAATTCTATCTTTAGCCTCCCTGTTCCTGATACTTTTAGACATGAATTAGTATTATGTTTATAGAAGTTCTGAACTAATGTCTGTGAATATTTTCCCCAAAAATCCAGAAGGTGCAGACTTAAAGGCAAGCAGAGCCAAAGCAATTTCTATTTCTTCTTTTGGCGAATATTTAGGAGAAATATTTAGATATTTTAAGTTCTGCTCAACAAGTTTCCCTTAATATCTCAGACTGTGCTATCCCTAATTGCTGTTGTCACAGCTTTTCCGCAGTACTGCTCATGCCAGCAAAGGCTTGGAAAAGCCGTCTGTAATTTAAAACTTTATTTTGAAATTCATTTCACAGGGTATACCTGGAAAGAAGTCAAAGTGCTTCATTGTGTGATCTTTCCACTCTCTGTACTACACAACATGGCTATAGCTCTCCTAGCTCTCCTTTCAGTGGTTGGCTCCCCCCCCAGATCTGTCTCCACATGATCTGACCTTTTGCATTCTGGGGGAGAAATGTGGAACTACAGCATGAATATTAATTTAGCAACTGAACTGTGTTCTCCAGCTACAACCTTCTCTCTCAGATACAAGAGGCAAAAAGAATTGATTTCGCATCTGCTGGCATCCGACTGATACTTCATAGCACCCCCTCAGAAGAAAAAGTAAAAAAGTAGATCTTCTAGTTCGCTCCTCCTGTTTCTCCCTAGTTTGAGGTAACATTAAAAGGAAGAAACTTGTGTATTGTTGATAACACACCCAGAATGACTTGGCCATTTTATGACCTTTAGGGAACATTCAATAGAAGAAACCTACTGGTTTTCACAGTGGCCTATAGTGGTCTTTATCTATTGAATAGTTAATGTTAGGTGGAGTGTCCCATGATTGTATAGCTCTCAGTATTGCTTAATGTTATTTGTAGATATCATTAAGCAAGAATAGTGTTTCTCTCTTCATAATCTTTGCATAACAAAGTCCCTGTGGAAGTGTTCCCAGCTGTTTTTCTGTCATTTTCAAAATTTCACTCAGGTTTAGTCATCTGTGGATTTTTCCAGATTATCACCTCTTTCTTCACTGATACTTGAAAAAATGGTGACAAACACATGTTGCTCTTTGTAGACTTTAAATTGTACTGGGAAGAAGGAAAACCCTAGATTGTGCATTCATCGGGAAAGCTGTCAGTTATTAAAAGTAGAAGGAGGGCTACCCCGGGTGTTTCTATTTGCCAAATTGCAGTAAGAGGTCTTTTTTTAAGGAAATACTAAACTCATAAGATGCTAATAGAACGTGCTTACAAGAATATGTTTGAGAGTAAGTAGCAGCACGTCTGGGTTTTGTAGTGACAATGAACCATGCAACGGTGCCTTGCAGATGTCTTTCTCTGAAACTCTTTTCACAGTGCTGCTGCTCAGTTTGGGACTTTAGCATGAAGTCTTGTTCCCCAGTTAACTTCCCCCATCCTTCCAATCGGGACAATCTTGTGACTGTTTTGCTTTCTTTTTATAATAATGATGATGATGATGATGATGACGCAAAGTGAACCTTAGGGAAACTACTCTGCAACCTATGCATTCAAGTTTTAGTAGTAAAAAAAAAAAAAGTCTACAATCTCTCTTCTCAAGAATATTATAAATTTATGGATAACTATCTGTGCATAACTCAGTCAACCCTGAAGAGGGGGAAAAAAAAAAGGAAAAAAAAAAGAAAAAAAAAGAAAAGTTTATATTAGCTGTTAAAATCAGTGGAGATGTCTGTGCTCCTTATTGGAGGCAATTAATAAAAGTAGATTCCTTCCTGTCAGGCATTTGGGTACTGAAGCTTTGTTGGCCATTATAAACCTCAAACTCTTTTATTACCCATTTATTCTTGCAATTTAAACTGTTGTTTGTTTCCTGAGAGTCAAATTATAAGGGTACAAATTTTCAGGTGGGGATTCTTCATATATTGACCTAACTTTAAACTGTAACAATATCTAAATAAAGAGAAGTGAAAAAAGTTTCACAAGAAGTGTGTGCAAATAAGTGAAGAGTGGAACGGAAGAGACATGGGTACGCTGAAATAGATACCGAAGATTTTAAGGAATAGCCTGAAGCTGGTCATAATTTCAAATCTAGACGCAGGTTGCCTACTTACATCTACTTTGTCTGCAAATTCTTGAATTTTTGAAGGCAAATGTAAGTGTTCAAGTACAAATTACACAGCCATTTCTTTTCTGTTCCGTCATCCTTTTTCATGCAAAAATGCAGACTTTTTTAAAGGTACAGTGGATGACATCTTTTGAACAATTTAGCCCTAATAGAAAGTAAGTGGAAGTAAGAAGAATGCTTACATAGAAGAGTATTGAAGGAAAAAGCAAGACAGTGATATACTTCAATTGTTTGTTCCTGTTCTTGAGTCTTCTGTCTCTAGACTCAGCTGCACCAATATTTCCTCCAGGAAGTAGGAGACATAATGAATGTGTGTGTTTTTTCCAAAAATGAGTTTATTAAAAGAAAAAGGTCAATAGGGCTCCTCACAATTTGCAACCCCGATACGCACAGAGGCGGTGTTCTGCCAAGCACTTACAAACATTATTGACTTCCCTTAAGTTCGGAAATTTTGGATAATGGCTGTATTGATTGATTGATTGATTTTTAAGCAAGGAAATACACAAAGGAGAGAAATGAATAATCTGACGATACGTTTTAGAGATTAGCATAGTGGAATTCTCTTGTAAAGATCAAATAGGGCTATACGCACCCTCTGGTTTTGATTGCTGTATCACAGCGATCGATGCAGCAAGGCCCTATCAGACCATTAAACATCTCTTGTTCCATGAGCCATTGCTAAATGCTTCAGAACAAGGTGCAAGATATCCTGTAGATAATAAGAGTGGAATATGCTGCCCAGAGAGTATTAATCTTCCTAGCCTTCTTTTATAGCCTGCATCATGAAGATTTATATCCTTTTAAAACAAACAACAAAATCCCCCCTTTCCTATCTAAGTCTCCGTCTTTTTGTTCTTGTAAAGAAATAAAATTTTTGTCTTCAGTGCAGGATCAGTTCCATTACATAGTTAAGCCTTTCAAATGAAAATCTGTCTATGATTCTAGTACTATAACGAATCCTCTGGTCTTCAGTAGACTTCCTCCTGTGCTTACAGCTATGCATATGCATAAGGATCTTGATGCACTGGGACCTTAGCATCTAGAACAAAATTGACATCCAGCACCTGAATGGCATTTCCTATAGTTATCAAATTTTTGCAGATGAACAGTTAGCAGAATCTTGTCAAACTGTATGATTCTGATGTTAAAGAAACAAATAAACAGTGTATCATCTGCTGCTTCATCTAACAAGTTTGCTATCCTTTGATCAACTAGATGTGATCCATGAAATCAAATGATTACTTAAAATTTGTCTTACCATAACTGAATTCTACTGTACTTGTAGCAACTATATTGCTGTGTATTTTTTCTTAAATTTGAGGATACAATAAAATATTTCTTTTTTGAAGTAAAATGTTCTGCTTCTTAAAAATAAGTTTTTAAAATAAAAATAGTTTTGCATGAACTAATTAAATTGTTTTGCATTAACTAATAATTTCTCTAGAGAGTTTGTTATGAATTAAAATGTTTCTGACTCAAATCAGAATTTTAGGCAATGGCAAAAAAAATCTATGCATGTTCTATCAATTTGATCTATCTATCCAAGTTAACAATTCTCATTAGGAAAGTCTACTTAGGAAACACGCATTTTTCTGTATCATGGCCAAAATAAAAGACAGAGCTGTAAAAACAATTGGTAACCTCGGATCTTGGTGTTACTAGCATCTATTCAGTGTCCATTTAATAATTTTTATTTTGTTAACAGGTTGACAATGCCATCAAATATTTCAACAGTTTATCTCTGACTATTCCATTGTGCAGCAGCATCTGCAAACAATTTGGGTATAATGACAGTCTACAACAGATATTTCTAAAATTAGAGGAGTTAGGGGCATAAATATATTTAGTTTTTAGAATACGAGATAAATTTTTTCTTCCACATTTAAGCTGTAGAACATCATCTTTTTTCCTGTGCCTTTCTTCATCCATGTGTCATGGTTTAACCTCATCCAGCAACTGAGCACCACACAGCCGCTCGCTCACTCTCCCCCGCTGGTGGGATAGTGGAGAGAATTGGAAGAGTAAGTGAGAAAACTTGTGGGTTGAGATAAGAACAGATTAATAATTGAAATAAAATAAAATAGCAGTAATAATATCAATAATAATAATAAAAGAAAGCAAGTGATGCACGATGCAATTGCTCACCACCCACCGACTGCTGCCCAGCCAGTCCCCGAGCAGCGGCCCCCCCGGCCAGCTTTCCCCAGTTTATGTACTGAGCATGACGTCACATGGTATGGAATGTCCCTTTGGCCAGTTTGGGTCAGCTGTCCTGGCTGTGCCCCCTCCTGGCTCCTTGTGCACCTCCAGCCTTCTCAGTCAGTAGAGCATGGGAAGCTGAAAAGTCCTTGACTAGTGTAAGCACTGCTTAGCAACAACTAAAACATCGGATGTGTTATAACATTGTTCTCATCCTAAATCCAAAACACAGCACTGTGCCAGCTACTTGGAAGAAAAATAGCTATCGCAGGTGAAACCAGGACACCATGTTACATAAAATCTTAGCAGCAGTCAGTTAAAAAAAAAAAATTACCTTTTCCTCTGAAATAAATGTTTCTAGATATTTCTTTTGAAATATTAAATATAAAAAGAATATTCAATTAGTTGTAACAAGGTCTGTTTTTAATCTCTGTGAATTAAACAATAGCTTCACATCATCTCTGCCCATGTAATATATACATAGATGTATAAATGTAAATATACATAGATAAATGAGATGGAGCAAAGCTCTGTTATTATGATTCAGCTCCTCAGATCTACTTTCCCCCATCTTTGCTTTTGTATGTGCTTTAGCTTTCTTAAATCCACCTAAATCATGGTTCTGCTATTAGCTTCTTTAAAAAATTACTCTGCCAATAGATGTCATTGGAAATATCCTCTGTATTCTGCCTGTGTTCTTCTTTGTTTCACTTAATTATGCTTACATATATGTATGTGAATTACTGGAAGCCTCTCTGTATCTTTTGTTGTGTTTATTCCCAATTATGGTAGCTTTCATACTCATCATACAACTGAAAATTGACTAAAAATTGATTTGGTGATTAGGTGATTGGTGATTGATTTGGTGATTTGGGAACATTGCTGTTCTATATGAATGGACAAAAGACAACATACCATCTCCCAAAGGGTGCAAAAGAGGAAGCAGTAAAATCTCTGTTATAGAGACCAGGAAAGAGTTGCGGTAAGTTTGAGTCACATAAGAAGCCTGATTCAGAGCTAATGGCGATTTTTGATCTTCCAAATCATAGCTTTCCTCTTTAGGTGAAAGACGGTCCTTTTTTTCCAAGTGTAGTAGGCGAGATTCTTTTCTTTTACATCTATACCCATTAATTTTCTGTCTTAGTATCTACATAACAGTTCACTAGATACTAAAAGTTGCACTTAAATAATAATGAAGCTACGTATAGGTGATTGGAGTTTTTAAAATATATTTCAAACTGAACAAATAATGTATCTCTAAAAATATCATTTAGCAATCTTCAAAGATATTCCCACCAGTCATTCCAAACTGTTTTGGTACATAATAGGGTAACTAATGTTGTCAGCTTCTGTACAAATCTTGTTAATATTACTGTTTTTTCCTGTTTCTGCTGTAAGGTTATGACACCCACACGTGTCAGGAAATACAATGTATGACTGAATATGCTATATGGCAAATTTTCCTGAAATGTATATTCTAAGCACAGAGCTGCAGAGACTATCTACTGACATAGAAATACGAAATTCAAAATATACCTTTTAAATTAATTTCTATGGTAACCGTATTAGTTTAATTTGCTGTTAATCCTCTAGCATTTTTAGACCAGTGTCCTTATAGAGCGGTAAGGAATTCTGTCCATCCTCAGGCTTTGGAAATGCAGTCATCAACTCTAGAAAGGATTTGACTCGAGAAGCGGGAGTTTTAAGCCGACTGGGAACAACGTGATAGAAATCTCCATCTGCATTCATTCCATGTCTAGTCTTTTGAGAAGTAGGCTCAAAAACACAAAACAGAAAACATAGATAGCATCTCTTTATCCTCAGGGCCTCCTGCTGTGGTTTCTGGTCATCTTCTCTCTTGTCCTCAGTCTCTGTTCCTCATCTCTCATCGGGTTCTTGCAGCCTGGACATGACTGCTGTACTTACATTTTAAAATCTAGATTTTAACATTTTAACAAACATTTGGGGATAGGAAAGGGGACTCTGGTTACGGCAGGGAGAAACACAAAAGCAGAGCTTTCCTTCATTTTTTCCCTTCCTTTTGCCTGTCAAGTTTATGATGCTGAAGTTCAATAGGAAGGATCTGAGTCTTCTTCATACCATTGGGCACTGGGACAGAAAAATCCCTTAGGCTGAGCTGCACTGAGTTATTCCCCTAGCTGTCAGTATTTGCTAAGTGAAGAAGTGCAGCCCCACATGCCAGGCTCTGAGGAGCCTCAGCTGGATTTCCTCTCTCGAGGTTCGATGACTTCTCTTATTTGAGCACCCTCCAACAGGATTCAGAAGATCTCTCCTTTCCACTTTGAGCCCCTCAATGTGTAATGTGTTGGGGTTATTTTTTCTCAGCAGTGTAATTTCATGAAAGCTGAAGCTATTTTCAGACCTGTGTGAGTTTTCCTTACTGCAGTAACCTTACTAAAATGTAAGTTATTGGAGTTCTGTTGTTGTTGTTGTTATTTTGGTTTATTTACCAATTCATAGAGTATAAAATGCCAATCTGAAACACACGTGGCATGGCCAAAATGCAAGTCAGCCCATAAAACTCTTGATCGTTAGCTGATTAGAATAAAAGGAGTGGTTTATATTTTGAAGGAAAAGTACTATGAGGGGAAGGTGGCCTATTTACATTCACATTGATACTTGAAAGTAAAAGTGGGTTTATATATTTAGAAACATTTGATTGACATTATCTAGAGGGAAGTTTTCTTTTACGATCTGGCCACATGATAGTGCTTTATGTGCAGTAGACAAATATGCAGGAGAGAACCGTGTTTAACTTAAGGAGTAGTTTCTACAAAGCTTTGTCAGGGATCTGTTTGCTTATACTCACGGTTTACTTTAAGGTCAAGAGTAGTCCCATTATTTTAAATGCTGTGTTGACCAAGGCCAGAGAAGCTTTGCATGGTCAAACCTTCAGCATGTGTTACCTCATGCTGCTTTATTCCTTCATTTAAGATATTCACTAAGTTTTTCATTGACTTAGTAGTATTTTTGTTTGTTGATGCCCATGTCTCCTTCCCACTGGTTTAGACTAAGGGTTGTCAATAATCTGCAGAATTACTTGGATTTTAACAGCCTTTCATTGCTTTTTTTTTTTCCCCAGAGGAATAAAACAAAAACAAAGCAAAATCCCATAAGCTCTTGTGCCTTAACACAAGAGCTCTTAGGTATTTCTGTTGTCTTTTGTATTGGGAATTTTAATGTCATTTTTCATTGAGATTTACTTATTTTTTAAGGAAATCTGTAAGCTTGTATTGATGTATCCTGGAAAACCAGTCTTTGCTACACTGAATTCAAATAGCTTATAGTCAACTTCCCAGTCATAATTTGCTCATCCCTTTCAATAAATTAATGATCTCTCTCTCTCTTCTCCAGGAGCATGAGTGCCCAAAGCTTAAGGGAAGAAAAAGCAGCTTTTCTAGGCAACTCTGTAGCCCTGTGTGCATGTTCCCCTATTCTGTATTTGATACTCAACAGATATCTGGGGCAGTTGAAATTGATTTTGAGTGCCCTGCGAGCTGGTCTTGGATACGTCTTACTTTTTATTTTCTTCTTCTCTTTGTAGTTCATTCTGCTTTCTCTTTTATTTTTCATACCTCCTACTAAAGTCACAGAATGGTTAGGCTAACTATTACATTTCTAATGGATTAGTTGAGTACTGGAAAAGCCAGAGGATATTAGCCTTTTCACATTCAAATGTGTCATATACAATATATGTGGTTCTATGAATATTTAATTTGAGTGAAAGGCCTGTCTCAGTATGATTTCACTGAGTAAGAAATTGCTTTTCATTTCTGGATTTCCTGGATATCCAGTTTGCTTCCTTGCTTTTTAAAATGTTCATTGAACATTTGAAGCCAAACTGAAACCTTTGGTGAATCCTGATCCCAGTAACACAATTCATCTTGAGTTTTTGTTTTCATTTTAAAAGAGAATTTTGTCCGTTTGATTTATTTGACATTTGCTTCCTCCTCCTGTGTTCCCTCAGTTGGATCTTTAGGGGCTGTGTTGTCTGTAATGTCCCTCAAGTGATCAGACATGTTGGCGCTTAACAGATAATGAGAGTTCAGGTGTGATATTGAAAAAAAGTAAGCTATAATTTTCCCTATATTACTTAATTCCATAAGAAATGGTGTTGAGCTTCAGATTGTTGTGCTGGAAATTGTAACTCCGTGGTCAGAGAAAGCAAGGTGTTTTATTGTCAAGGGAGCAGGAGCCTGTTCCCCAATCAGCAGTAAAACAATTTATGGGAGGAGTATTTGTTTCTCCAGCACAAAATAAAAACTGTTTGCAGGGTATTGTAGCTAATGACAGGATGGATAAATCATGCACCTGCAGAACTCCTGGTATACAATAGATATAACATTGCAGGAAAGAAATCATAGCTTTGATAAATGTCCTAATCCCACAGTGAGGTTTACAAAAGCATGCAGGTCCATCCACAGGAGTTAGCTGTGGAGTAGTACATTGGGTAGCTATGCAGGATTTATAGAGTTCTTCCCAGTGGCCAAATTCATTTCATAACCGCATTGCATTTGGTAAAGTAAGCATTTTGTGGATGCGAAGACTTGTAATATGCATGTGATGCTGGAATCAGCGCTTTGCTGACTGCAGCTGAGGAAAGAAATCTGACTTCTTCTCATTTGGTAGAATCGTAGAAGTGATGTTGTGCCACAGACATTTTTTGGTTGTTCACAGGCATCTCTCTTCCCTGGTACGTGAGTCTGGATTGCACTCACTGGCTAATGTTGCAGACTTGCTTAAATTGTCAGCCAGCTGTTACTCTTGGGATTGTCTAAAAAAAATTGTACATTGCAGATCTAGTGTGAGGAAAATCATTTTGTATCCAAGACAGTGGTTGATTTATTGTTCAGGGAGTAATTCAATATACATGTAGTAAACAGATACATCAGAAAAAGCATTAAGATACTGCAGAACGTAGTGAAACGTACCTTTGGGTACTGTAAAAGGGGAAGGAATTCAAGTGTTAATGAAATAATTATTTTTCTCCCCGAACTATCAAAAAATAATGAGTTTCACAAAAGATGTTAGCTGTCTGTAAAAAGTTCAAATGTAGCAGACAGGTAAATGCTAAAATCAGTCATTAATCAGTAAAGCTCCTGACCTTGTGTTTCAGTCAGCGGTACATAGGTCCACATAAAAAAAATAAGATGTAGGTAAAAGTGGTTTGTTGACTTACAGCCAAACTAGTACAAGAGCCCTCTATACCTGGGAATGTGATCCTAGGAAATGCACTTATCATGTGCATGCCATGCATGCATTTTAACATGTTAAAATTTTTTTCAATTTTTGCAGCATCCCTTTGTGTCCTGTATTTTACCAAGGGAATGCTGCAAGTCCCAAGTACTGCCGTGTAGTTTGCAGAAAAGACTTCAAGAGTGCCAACTGTCATACATGAGAGAGGAATTCTTAGACCTTGTAAAAGTACTACTCCAGAGATCTGCCAAGATCAGAGACTTGCTATGATACGTTTTGTTTGTAATCAACAACTTTCCTTAAGATTAGTGTTCACCATTAGACTTTCTTATCTGGCACAAATCCCCCGCTTTAAGTTCCTTGCCGCTGTGACTTGCGTGCTCTCCAGCTCCCGGTGGAAGAACATCCTTTTCTCCAGTCACTCTGTACAGATGAGCTGTATGTGCATTCATAGGAGTATTGGACTGAGTGGTTATTTCATATGGGTGACTTCTTTAGAAATCAGAACTATGCAGCATATGCAGGTCATCTGTGGCAGGGTCTTAACCAGTGCTATCTTGCCAGAATTTACTGGAAACACTCAGATCATGTTCATCTTGGGTTAACCTAATGCTTCACTACTTTAAATTGTAACCTTGGTGGTGTAAAAAAGGCTGGAGTAAATTTAACAGATGCCAGTGTGTTTTATTTTCAGAAAATAATTACTTAATGACCTACCATTACAGGGTCATATTCAATGTCCTTCTGAGGTTGTTATGACTTAAATTTCTCACAATAGATTGACTAAATAATATTCTGAACAGAGGAAACTTTGACATTTTCCATGCCCTTACTCCTTTCAAAGTGAAGGAGGAGGGAGGAGGAAGGGACTTGGAGTCAAGATATTCACTGAGGTAAAAACTAAATTAAAGGTTTAAACTAGACCAATAAGAATCCCATCTAACAACATACCTTTTAATCCCAGTTTACTTTTTACAAATAACCTAACAAAGATAAAGAAACAAAAAAATATCCTTTGGAAAGTCTCCCTTCACTTTCCCTTCTGTGGAAGGAAGACATACAAATGAGCAATCCAGGAGCACAAGTATCCCCATTCCCTATGGCTGGGTGCAACATAGGTAACAAAACCAATGCAAGTTTCTCTTATGCATGCAAAATTCCTTTTCTTATTCCGGAGGAACCAGTTTGAAGCACAGGAGCATGTCTGGTGACTTTTACTTGGTCTTTGCACTGAGCTTGCCTGCTGAGATACTGGTGGTGGTAATGCTTTTTGGGAGGTGCATGTGTGCAGAAGCTGACTGAAACCCAGCAGTCTCTTGCCTAGAGAACCATCAGGTAACAGCAACTTTTGATTACACCCAGGTCTTCCACACAGGTTGCCAAGATATTTTAAGTCTTTAATCTGAATTGCCACTGGCCTGTCTCTTGTTACTAATTCTTTGCCCCTTGGCACTGATGTGGATGATAAGATGGCAGAAAACCAGGCTCTTCATGGCCTCTTCCTCAAACCGTGAAGGCCTTCATTTTTCAGCTCCCCTGCTCACTCTCTGTAACTATACAAGAGCAATGTTTCCTACTTTGCCCAGGAAAAAAAATGCTCTTAGGATTCAAGTAACAGTTAAAAGTACAACATGAATTACAGTGTTGACTCACTGGAAATGACAGCAATTCTAACCAGAAAAGTGTGAAAACCATATATACTTTGTTTTCAAGGCATAATTCTGGGGAAAAATAATAATGAGTGGCAGACTTTTTTTTTAGAATACGCTCCTCAAGAGTCATTTAGATAATTTGGGACCTATCCTAAAAAGTCTCTCAACTTTGCATTCCTATGGGGCCCCAGCTCAAAGTCATTCAGCTGTGCTGGTTGTGTCCTTCGTTCTGTTTGCGGGGAGCCTGCTGAGCACAGGTAGCCCAAGGAGAGCATTCCTCTCCCACCTACTGGGAGGGGGCAGATGGGCTGCACACCCTGGCTTTTGGCATGGTGTGGGCTAGCGCTCGGTGCTCTTGGATCCACTGGATGAGCTATAGCCTTACACATGTGCCGAGATATGAAATATAGTCTCATCATTTCTCTGCGGTTTCAGTGGAATGCCATTTCTCTTAGTTTATCCTGTTTTTCCAGGTACAGCATATTGAGTTTCAATCCCATGTCTGGAAAAACAATGTTTCTCTTAAATTTGGTCATGTGTCTGAAGTTTTTTCATAAAGGTTATGAGGCAAACTTGATAAACTCAAAATCTGCAGCAGCCAAATACTGAGCTCAGTTCTTACTGGAACAGATGGAATCTGGTTCTAGACTGTAAAAGATTTGCGAGATATAGTGAAAGATTATGTTGGGAAAAGTAGCAGCACAAAATTCTTCTTTCCTGCTATTAAAAAAAAAAAATCTGCAATATCTTCCATGTTTAGTTTTCATAACAACCCCAAAAGAAAAAAACACCCTCACTCTTCAATTTCACAATTACCACAATCTTTAAGGTCTCTCAGGTGGATTTTGTGATGAACTTATTTCAGATTTGGTTTGCCAGTTTCATATTTTCTCTGAGCAAGAAAACAAATGCATCATTTTAGCTCATGCAATAATGTTCCAGGGCAGCTATTTTCATTTCTGACTTTTCCAGGTTATAGGAAAACTTCGATTTCTATGGGAACGGTAGTATTTTGTAAAGCATCCAAACTTTTAAGAGCATAGGACTACGCTTTGCATCATGGTCTGATCCAAATACAGGCATATAGAGTTCCTGCAAGCAGTTATCTCCAGAATGGCAGTTTCTCTACTTGGCCTTTTCCAACTCCTGTAATCATTTTGACATCCAAAATAAGGGATGTCACATCGCTTGAAGGGATAGGGGGAAGAGGGTGGACACCCTTCAAATACAATTCCTTTCACAAAAAAAACCCAGAAGATGCAGCTGAAGACAGAACCATTCTGTGATCAAAATCCAAGGGACTGGAGACAGCTCAAATTGTGTGGGCTAAGAAAATGACATCATAGCTCTGTGAAGTTGCTTTTAAAAGATGAGGTAGTGGGAGGCTGAATTCAGATGTTACTTACACCTCTTTAATCCCACTTGTCTCTCTGTTTGTTTGTTTGTTTGTTTAAAGTCAATGCAAGTAGAGAGGTAACAGAGCAGAATATTTGAGCCTCTCTCTTCTTTTGGAGTGCCAAAGCCAGTAATAATCACAGCATTTTGGAACAGTTGGCAGAAGGGTGTCTGATAGGTGTAGTCAGTCTTGCATTTGACGTGATGTAGAATTTCAGAATTAGCACATATTTTTCCTGTTAGTTTACTGCATGCATGTACTGCATACAAGACACTGTATTGCAAAAGAGTGGAGAGCACGGGTGTGATTACATGAAGACTCAGTCTACGTCAGAACTATTTATGCTGCTTAATGTCCTAGTGAAATGGTGTGCTTTATTCACATACAAATAGGAAGGAGTGGCTGCTAGTTCTTACATCTACTGTAAACTGCTTTAAAAGTTGGAAGTGTTGCACCAGTCAAAAATTTTGCCACCATTTAACATTTGTGCGGTGCTTTGAAGATAAAAAGTGCTCCATAAATACTATGTTCTATTTTTTCCACTGTTAGACTTCACACATCAGCTATTAAAAGAACTAAGAACTGAAAGCAGTTAAGCTCAAGAAATAGTAATAATACTACTAGTACTTTGCACTTCACTCATGCTTATGTCCAAAAATGTTCAAAACTTTTACAAACATGAGGAAAAGGTGAGCCTAGAAGTTTTAAAATAAGACTGTCCGTACTTATAAGCCAGAGAAATTAAGGCACAGGAAAAAAAGGGTCATATTTTAAAATATGCTTAGACATTTAAATTTTACTGATCTCAATTTTAGATTGCATCGGACTGTTAGGGTATAAAGGTACTGGAGTGACTTATTCAAGGAAAAGAAAATTCTCCCCTAGCTTTGTAACATTTGTTGTTTCTGGCAAAACATAGCAAGGAGGGCAACAGGGTTTTTTTGCTGTAATCTGATAATTTTCTGCAGAAGTTTTCTGAGAAAAGCTTATCAGGTTGTCCCAGGAGTCCTACTGGCACAGGGGGATGGGGAATAACAGCTCGTCTTTCCTGCTCCTCACGCTTTTCCCCTGCTCCAGCGTGGGCCACAGTTCCTTCAGGACATATCCACGTCCTCCAGCATGGGATGCTCCACAGATCCTGTCCTGGCGTACCTGCTCCAGGCAGGGTCTCCAGGGGCATAGGGGAGCCTCCTCACCCTCCTCCTGCTCTCCCTTGGGTGCTCGCAGTGATGTTTCTCACATTTTCCTCACTCCCAGGCAGTGTTTTGCCCTTTCTTAAATACGTTTTCCCAGAGGCGCCACCACCTTGGCTGAGGGGCTCAGCCGTGCCCTGTGATGGGTTGGTTGGAGCCGGCTGGAACTGCCTGTGTCTGGCATGGGGCAGCCCTGGCCTCTCCTCACAGAGGCTGCCCTGCACCCCACGCTGCTCCCAGTGCACCATTTTTCCCTCCCAGCTCCACCAGTTGGCCCAGCGTCTTTCCCACAGGCGCCTCTGCGCTGAGTTGGGAAGGCTGCAGAGGCGTGCAGCGTTTTGTTATTCAGAGGACACCTTGAATTCAGCACGTCGACTTTTGGGGTCCCTGATCTCATGTCTTAGCTCCCCAACCACCCTAGGTTAGAGCTGCGAGGCGACCAGGCTGTCCCAGGACTTGGTGGCTTGCGGTGCAGATGTTTCTCTTCTCTGGCTGACAACCTGGATAGCGTCAAGATTTCAAAGCCAATTATTCTGGGAGTGTCCTCATGTATTGACTTCTGTTTTGTTTTGTTTTGTTTTTTTCTGGAGGTAAGCCAGCAGAAAGAGAGAAGCTTTTATCGGGTCAGAAATAGTAGCCCCCCTACAAAGCCGTTCAGAGCAGCGGGCTCTCCTCGCAGGGACCTCCCTCCCACAGCTGCCCAGCTGCCCCGAGGAGGAGCAGGGTCTTGCTTCCCGCCTCTGCGTTCCGAGTGACCTGCACGTGTGGGACACCCGGCGCATCCTTGAAGGTCTGAATGGCTCACCGTTTCTAATGCATCCCCGTGAGGTGGGAGCTGGGTGGAGGAGCAGAAGGGGGGCAGAAGGGCTCGTCTCTGTGCCTGGATTTAGCGCTGGGGCTGAACTGTGCCTCCAGCGCAGTGGCAGATATGGGAAGGCGTTCTGTGTAGCTCACAAGCGCGAAACAAAAATCAGTCAACAGGCAGAAGGTTGTTCAGCATCTGAGGCAGGCTGTTTAAAAAACAGGCTTATTTTTGCTCCTGTTCTCCAATACAGGAACAGGTATTGTGCACGTGTGCATAGTGCTAATAGCACGTCTCTCCTTACTATAGTGGAGGTCGCTGCCATAGTGAAAATAATCAGTTAACAATTATCACAGCTGACAATGCATCTTCACATCCCATCAGCTACAGATATTTTCCACTGGTCCATACAATGCAGACCCACCAGAAATAATAGGAAGGAGCGAAGCTATTGTTAGGATACAGCAGCTCAATATTCACAGAGTATTCAGCCGGGGATGAACTCCTCAAGAGGAGTTAATAAGCAGCCACACTTGAATACCTGATGTTTATAAAGGGGAGAAATGTACACGGAGAAGTACATTATGGCTAAAAACCTACTTGATCCATCCGAAACAAAACCTAGCCTTCCTCTCTCATGTAGAAGCAAGTCTACCAGGGCCCAGAAAGAGAGATTTGTCTTTGAGGAGCGATCTGAAAGATAATACGTCAAAGGAAAGAAAATGCAGTTTCTGCTCCTTGGGGAAAGAGGGTAAAAGGGGAAGGAAAAAAAAAAGAAAAAAAGAAAAAAAAAATTAAAACCCTTCAGTTTTTTCCTAGCTGTAGCCCTAGCCTCTTTCCTTTGATTTGTCATGATTTAAATTCATACAAAAAGATTTATTTCAAATAAGCCCCTTTAACTGTAGGGGCAGATTTTTTTTTTCCCTAAAGCCTTTTGTAAGAACAAAGTAACCACTTGTCACACACAGTGACTAATGAGAGTTTAGTGTGGGTTTTAGTGTTCATTCATACGCTTTGTGTTCAGCTAGTCGTAAGTTAAATCTTTAGAAATCACACCGCAGGAATCCTTCGCTTAGGGGTGGGGGCGGGAGGCAAATCTGTCGAGATATTGAGAACTGGTGAGCGGAAACTGCTCTTTTCAGGCTTCCTAATCGGCGGCGCAGGAAATAAACACATGCAGGAAGTCATTTGGCCTTTTCTTGAACTAAAAGTTTATACAGCAATTGATAACCGAGGCAAACTTTGTGTACTTAAACTTTTGAAAATTAAATGAAATAAAGAGGGCATGTTCAGCCGACGCCAGCATGGCCTGTAGTTTCTACAACTAGCTCATCTAAATACAGTATTAAAACCTGGAAAGATTATACAGGGTATGTATTTTTATAGCTAGAGTGTGTCCTTGAAACCTTTTTGTACATCTTCTCTCCATCCCCTTTTCCTTCCATTTCACTAATCCTCTCCCAATGAAACTCAGCTGAAGCATTGAAATGAAACCGAAAGTCATGTTTACGAAGCTGTTTTCTCTGCTTCTGCATCAGACTCTGCTCTTTCATCCTTTCCCTGACCTTCTCATTTATCTTGTAAGCACTTTGGGGTAAGGATGGTCTTGGACCATGTGAAACAGCTGGTTCGATGGTGGCCCATATTGATATTTGGTTAATGCTACATATATCATGTATAAAAGTTGTCTTTGAAAGGAGGGTAAAAATAAATGAAGCGTCATTCTTGAATATAGCTTTTGAAATCGATAGCATCAATTTACTAACAGGGACATTTATAAGCATTTCTAAGAAATATTGTTTGTGTTCATATTTCTCAAGCTTTCACTGTATCACTAAGGTCACTGTGAATTTAATGCTTTAAAAAGAACAGTTTCAGGTTTATAGTAATTACAATTAGTTAGTGTAAATTTGTATGGGATATTGAGAACACCTTTGCCAATAAAAAGAAAGCAAGCAAAACCCAAATGCAGAACAGTACATTTGCATGTCTTTGAAGACCAACCTAAATATCTGCTAAAAATGCATCCACTTCTAATGCATCTTCTACTCTTTTTGAAAATTGATTTTTTTTTCCTGCCCTAATAAACCACCCCTATCAGTGCAAGCATTCGTTGTTAGGAATATTTTTTGTAAAATGAGGACTAGAAGCAGAAAACTGCAGTTAAAATAAAGTAAAATGAGAGAAAGTCAGAAAGAATGAAAGTGAATTATACATCTGTAGTGTGGGTTACTTTCAGATGAAGTTATTGAATTAACTTTAAAAAAAATTAAGGTTTTTTTTCCCTTCTGCATTTTAAGTAATTAAAAAATGTCATGAAGTTTCATAGTCTGTTTAGAAGGTTACATATTTAAATGTAGGGGTAGCTTTGTGATGGCTTGGCCTTACCTAGCTGCTAGATGGGATTTCAAGGCTTCAAGAAATGTATCTAAACATTGGCCCCAAACTGCCATTTACTGTAAAATGGACATAGCTGATCAGGAGCTCAATAAATGTCAATATTTAGTTCATTATAATAAATAAATATGGACGTTTCAACTATTAATCTTGCAGTATTGCACCCTCTACACATTTTCAGAACATCCCCTTATCTCTATCAGTTATCCATTGCCCATTTGATTTACGTCCCAGCCTCAAGTCTAACAGTCATCAGTCTTTCTTTTGGGCATTACAGCGACACAGCTGTTTCACTGATATCTTTGAAGGAATCAATTTTTTGCTTTTCCCCGTTCCTTATAGGAAACATTCAGGTTTGTGCCAGACCGTGTGGCAGTATGTATATGCGCAATGATGATATGTAGCTGCATTGTTTGTATTCTACACTAAAAGCTATTTTTACGTTGCATTTCTTTCTTTTTTGATAGTCCAGCTCCACAGTGAGAACGTACCAAAACAGTAAATCGAGAGTGACCATGAGCCCTGGCTTTAGCTCCCAGTGGAATAGCAGCCAACCTGCTTGGAATACATACACCTTTCCAAGAGCAAGCTTGCACTACCAGTCTCATGCTAGCTACACCTACTGTGCTGGACATCCTGCTGTAAGTAATTATAACCTTTTCTGCAGTTACCTGAATAAGCTGTATGATTCCCTGGGAGGTGGAGGTGCTCAGGGGCTGACAGTTCAGCACACTTCGCCAGCACTCTTTGTGTCCCACAGCAGTCAGGACAGCTCATGTGTACTAACCATAACTGTAGAAAATATTAGAATGAGTCTAAGACGTAAGCAAGTGTGAAAGTTTCATGGCTCAGTAGAAATACATAAATTTTTGTACATTTAGCAATCCTTCTCCTCGCATGAAATTACTGTTGTGTGTCTGGGTTTCAGTGTCAGGGATATGGGCTGGAAAGCAGTATTATTGATGGCTTCTTTTCTGTTTCTAGTGAGTCTGTTAGATGAGTGAATTACTCTTTCTATTTCAGAGATTTTAAATTGTATGGATGAGTCAGTGAAGGAGGGCATCTCTTCTCATCATTAGATTTGTTAATATTCACTACTTTATCATTAATGTGACCAGTAGTGAACATGCAATCTTGTTGCTAAGCAAAGACTACTGGTCTTCTGTAATCTGCATGAACTGGTGGCCCAAAAGAATGGGCAGGGGGGCTCACTGTTGTTGTGTGTTTTAATTTGACAACCATGAAAGGGTCACAGCTGAGGGCTGATGGTGGTTTTTGTCATATTGGTGTAGCAGACTGCTTATAGCAGAGCCCTTTCATTCTTTTGGTTTCTGTTTTTGAAAGACTCAGAGAGGGTTAACTGGGGAAGACCTCATTAGTGTAAGCAATCTTCCTTTTTTCCCCCTCTACACTTTGTTGTTTTAATGTTTGGATTTGAACTTAGCTTTGGATATTGTTAGAACTTCTTAAAAGACGTACTATCTTAACATCCTGTCATGTGTATGTAATGAAGTTTTGCCATCCTATTGTGAATTCCAGTAGGAAAATAGGGGAAAGTGCAGCTTTTACTACAGAGGGGAAATTGTGCTATGCAAAGATCTTTGTGATTTGATTTAGATCTGCTATCTTACCTGCCAACAGACTTTTGGCCAGAAGTTTGGGTTAGGAATTGTCTCAAGCATTAACATGGTAATTGAAATAAAGGAGGGGAATAAATTTGTAAAATCTTATCTCTTTTCTGAGGTGGTGAGATCTCAGAATGAATTAAACATCTCTATGGATTCTGCTGTTTGCTCAATTCCATTACGGTGTCATTGAAAGTGATAAAAACTGTTGTGAAGGAAAAAAAGGTATTTGGCATCAGAAGGGCACAGAGATTTTCCTCGTTTAGAATGATGGTGCAAAAAGAGTCCCTGTACAGCTTAATTTAACGTAAACTGTGGGTATTCAAGTCATTAACTGCTCCTTAACTTTGATCATTTAGAATAAACACTACCCTCTCTGTGAGTCAAGCTTTGACTCTACTAAGCAAAAAAGCATACAAGAAGAATGCTATACTTCCTGTAAAATGGTTTAAAAATGGAGATGTCTTTGTATCCATATGAATTAAAATGTCAGTCGAGGCACGGGAGTCTTTTTTAGGCTAATTCCACAGTTCCTCTTTCTTTTGTTTAGACTAAAGCTGATGGTACCTCAACTAGAATTGCTTTACCTGTACAATATTTGTTTCCATTGAGCACCTTAATAGATAGTTGTTGGAAACGATACTTCAGTCTGGAAGTTGATTTAGTTGATTGCTGGTAAGTAGAGATTTCAGAATAGCCAGAGTTGCATAAACCTTTGTGCAGATGAGAAATGCCAAAACCAAGTAGATAAGTACAAGATAAATAACTAAGTTGTTTGACTAGTCCTGCCCTCAGTGTCCCTGGGGTCAACTGTTTAGAAAACTTGGCACATTTCTTGGCTCCTGCTCATCTGAGGAGCTCTGCTGCGGCACTACTCAGCACATAACTGGACTGATTTCCTAGGCTGGTGGTAAGAAGCTGCAACAGGTTAGCTGCCATCGCAGTGCCTACCACTGTGATCGTATACTTTTTCCGTACCTTACCTACTTCTGCATGCTCTGAGGGTGAGGCTGTAAGCGGGGCCCAGGCAAGGCACTCCAGCAAACTCAGCTCCTCCCTCCTGCAACATCAGATGAGGGTCAAGTTTTCCAAGAGAAAACAATGCCTTAATAATTGCTTGAATATCTGTTGCAGTTTATATGATAAAGTTAGAATTAGTCTGGTTCTGTTTCTAACATAGATTTGTTTAATCTGGGCTCCAACCAACACTTCTATGGCAAATGACAACATTAGAAGCCGGATACAGAGGAGCTCCTTTATTTGTGAATCTTCTCAGTGTAACATGCTCAACTGGATATCTACTATACTTCAGAGGATTTTATTTGCCCTCATCTGACGCAGGTTCACCAGAACAAGCTGTAGGTTTTATTGCTGTATGAAGCTGTTTCTGCAAAACCTCCCACATGGAGTATGTCTAAAGATCATTGTAGTTTCTTGACGCTTTGGAGGCTAACAAACTTATGAGCGCTTTGCAAGTTCAAGGCAGACAAATGTCAGGGAGTTGGATCTGGCCTTGAAGTACTTAAAGATATTAATCCCTGGAGAGAGAGCCAAGAGAAAAGCTTTGGATTTCTCTACTGTTTGGAGAAAAGCTGAAGGAGACAAAAAAGATTCATGTTAATTTGGCCAAATGTAACTAAAAAAAAAAAAATCCTCTAATTCATTTTTTTTCTAAATGAAAGAAAAAATATCATACAAAATGCAGTGTTAAGAGACCCTTATGACTGGCTGGTCCTGAGAAATATGTCTGAGCCAAAGGTGGGGGTTTTATTTTATTTTATCTGAGAGCACACTCTGCATCTCTCTTCCATAGTGCCTCAATCATTGATTAAAAGCAGTCTTTTCACCCTAGGAAAGAAAAGAACAGGAAGTTTGTTTAAACAGAGTAATTTTTCAGCTCTTGCAGTTATCTAAGGGGAAAAAAAAGACTGCATATCATCACAGTCAACAGTGCAATGCAGTTTTTGAACAAACAAGAAGATGCTAACTTCTCCTAGCTATACTGGGAGGCAGGATACCCTGTAAGATCTGTGTATACTAATATGAGTGATAATGTGGTACACGGCCCTTACAAAGTATATGATGACTTGTTTTTGATATTAGGGGCTAGAAATTCCCCTGGCATTCGCATGCAGAGGCATGCAGTCAGAGAAATACAGCATGTAGTGCTCAGAATCGGAGGAGACACCTAGCCATCTAACATGCTTTTCTCCTGAACTTTCTTCACATAAGGAAGATAAAAAAATAGTCAGAGTAATTCTGATTATCCCCGTGGGGCAAGATAGGAACAGTCCTTTGAGCACTTTCACATCTGTGCGGGTTTCCTACCCATGCTTTTTCCAGTGCCTCAAAGACTCACTTAATTTCCCTTTCTCCACATTTTGCTGGAAGGACGATAGAATTTCAGCAGATCTTAGGAAATCTTGTCCAGTGAATTAACACTAACAAATGACTACTTAGATTGTGTTGTAATTTTAAAGAAGTACATGTGTAAAGTGGGCAAACAAAACACAGATCTCATCTGCTTTTGACTATTTCAGCTGAAATTGTAAGGGAGTCTCTTATGTCTTTCTTGAATATTCATGTAGCAGTCACAGGTATCTGCCACACTCACTTATGCAGAAGTCGGTCCTTACTTACAAAGGAATTTGTCAATGTGATATTCTTTGATGAAGCACGCAGTACTGTTGCAGACTGAGTTACCCTGCAGGGTTTGAAACCTTTGTTGTAGGCCCATGGGACGATGAATTCAGTTCCATGTATTAATTTCTTCATGTGTATACATCTCTGTAGCATATGTGATGTCTTTGCATTCCTTATCTAGATATGCAACTCAGCATATGTAAGACTTTCCGCTAGAATCTATTCTGCACTCTAATGGGATTTGGTCATGCTCCACTACATCAGTGACAGCCTTCAAAGCATGATTGGTTAAATCTGTAAAGTTATTATTTGGAGCTCTACAGATAATGTTTACAAGCTGTTACATCTGAGATGTCATATGTGGATCAGACAATCAGTTTGCTTAGCAGTACTTCTGTCCCCATTCCAACAGTCTGTCCCCAGACTTCTTTCTGCTAACTTCTTTAAATGCGTGATTGCTTCTGAAATTATGCTGTTAGTGGGAATGTGCAAAGCAGAATTCAAAAAAAAGCGACGCAGAGCTCTATGAAATGCTACTGGCCTTCTTTCACTCACTTCTCTGAGCCCTAGTAGGATCTCAAAGCTTTAATCTTAGGAATCTTAAGACCCAGTAGAAGGAGGTGTAGCTTCCTTTACACTTTCGCACTGACAGTCCTTGGACAGAAAAGCAGAAAAGGAGCAAGGCTGTCACTGTGGGCAACACTAATGGAAGGTCCTACTCACTGTCAGCATGTCTACGCAGAATCCATCGGAAAAATTTCCAGTGGCAGGTAGGTAACCCTCATTGCTGATGACAGAACTGCAGGACTGCAATATTGCACAGCTGCAGTGCTTTATGTAAACTGACTGTTTTGATCATTACCACACAAATTGGATTAACATCTGTACTGAGCTCTCACTGATTGACTTTTTTAACAGCTTATTTTGTATACATTTATAAAATTAGAAAACCTGCCATTTTTATGTGATTAGATAATACAATGTTTAGGGACCACCTGGGAATGTGAGACGCAATTATTTATTTGTATGTATATGTATATATATAATGGCTAAATTATTAGTTTGTGTATATATATATTTAGGTACACAGATCAAGGTTTTGGCTAAAATCCTTGCAGAATGACATAGGAAGGTTCTCAATGCAGGGCTGGTCTTGGGTGTCAATCTCTAGTCTTCTGATGTGATCCTGTCATTTGAAATGTAAACCTAGTTAGGGAACACATTCTTGTAAGTGTAATACCCTACTCAAAATTGGTTCTATAGCACAGAAATAAGACTGACAGAAGCAATATACTGATACATGCCAAATTCTTAAGATAGACCATAAATGATGTGACCATACGCTATAATGCAAAGATAATGTTTTAAGAAGCAACTTTCCTTAAATCCAGGGAGCGTTCAGTACATATAGCATGGGTGTCCTATTCAAAACAGGCCTTTATTTCTCTAGAAATATAAGTAGAACAGATCACCACTCCAATTTATTATTTTTTTTATACCAAGATCTTTCCAGTGAGTAATTCTGTTGCACCTTTTTTTAGAGAATGAGACAGTGCTGAGAGTTAAATGCTTATGCAGTATAATACTGTCCTCTATCATCACTAATTTCCAAGATATCTGTTTAAACAGAAGCTGTCACTTTCTGATCTGGCTTGAGCCTCCTGCCTGATTCATTTTGTAATGTCACGAACAGTGGATTGTGGATTCATGGAATAGAGCTGGTCTGATTAGAGATGAAGAAACTTCCTTTTACACATGCACATCCTTATAATCAGCAGTGATGGGAAAGGAAATGAATAGTACAGTAGGCATGAATTGGAAATGTCTCTCTAAGAACCTCTCAATTTCACTCAAAGTTCTGAAATCTTGGTTTTCTCTGTCCTTAGTGTTAACCCTTTCTTACCTTCAGGGGCCTTTCATGTGAGATTGATCTCTACCATTCTTCAGCCAGTATTTCTTTGATGCTACGGGCCAATGTCGTTATAGTAGCCTCAGGTATAAAAAATGGAAATGGGTCCAAAGAATCATACACCATTGAAGGACCGTTGAACAAAATGTCTGCTACATGGCACTTTGGTCACAGTATTACAGTATATAAAGTGTAAGGGATGTATTTTGATCTTCTGAAGATGGTGATCGCTTTACAGAGCCCTGTCATAGCCCCAGCTTCAGAAGCCCACTAGTTAATCTGGGGAAAGCTCAAGTGTGGGCTGGAGGGAGGTGGGAAAGAGAGTTCCCAACCAGGAGAAAAAAAAGGTTTATCACCAGAAGCTATTTTTTGTAATTGCTGATATGTTCCTTATGAAATACTGCAAGAAGAAGTGAGGGAGCTAAATGAAAGAGACAGTCATTAAAGTGAGAATGAAAAGGATGACATCTCTGTTGCTGGGTGTCAGTTGTGGTATAAGAGAAAAGCTGTGCTGGGTAGGAGGAAAGTAAATGAAGAATTGTGGAGAAAGGAATATTTTTAATTTACAAGATGTTGTAGCTATCAGGTGCAATGAGTAGCTTGGTGATCAAGTGCAAATCCATATGCTAACTGCTGACATAAATTATTTATTCTGTTTATCTATTACCTCCATCTACAGGAACAGAGCCTCAAAAACATGAACTTATTAGGCCGCAAACGTAAAACACATTTTCACTGTGGCTCAGCTTCTTTGGGGAAGAGAGGGTGGAAATTTCAAACCCCCAAACAAATATGTCTCTTAATTAACTTTTCTCACCATCTGTGCTTACTTATAGCTGAGGCAAGCGGTACCAGTGACTTGTGAGATTGCTTTCAATGCTGCCTCTTTAGGCCAGCTTTTCAAAGCAGCAATCACATGCAGTTAATTCCGATCAGATCAGCTTATCAGCTCAGTTCATTGTAGCGCTTTCATAATCATTCGTGTGTGACAGCCCATTAAAACTTGGCCAAGCCTTAAAAAAAAAAAAATCACAAAATCCAAATGTGTTTTGCATTCAGCCTTTGAGGTATCCAGTGTATTTGTTTTGTGTATTAACCTTTGAAATTGAACTTCTATGAAGGGTTGTAGGGAAAAGTCACCGGTAATATACAACTTTACCCAAAGTAGTTTACCGTATTTTCCCTCAAAGAGTAGTTTTATTTAAAAATATATATATATGGTGCTGTGATAATCGTGTTGAATGCTGTCTATGGCTCTGCTTGGCTTCTGCAAAGGTACAATGCTGCGGGTGCAGCCCGCCAGACCTGGGAGGGCTGATGTAGAGTGTGTGAAAGGCCACTGCCCATGGGTGGTTCAGGTTGACCAAGTGAGGTTTTCCCACCAAGGAGGACTTTTGGTGGATGGCAATTACAGTTTGAAGTTGATTGCCCTGGTCAGAAATGTCAGGGCCTCTCAGAGTGGAGAGCACTGATAACGCAAAATGTTTCAACTGACTTGCAACAAATATTTTTCAGAAAGTCTGGGGAAATGGAGAAGTTCCACCTAAGTGTGAGTTTGGAGATGTTTGGTTTCAGAATTCTGATTTTTATGTGTGAATGTTGTTTTAATGTAATTTTTTCCTGTATCCACTACTCATTTACACATCACATATATTATGTCTTGTTATTCCTTCTCAACAGATTAATTAATGTTGTGGATTGATATTTGTTGACCTCTTTTATAGATTTGTCTCTAGCTTGTATTTTAAGAGAAAAAATTCAAATTTTCCACAAAAACCACAGGACAAAATATTTTTTTCTGAGCTATTAATATTAACAAGATTGGGAAAAAACCTCTGTATGTAACTCTTGCGTGTAATAAGAAAGATTTCTGTGTGGAAAATATAACTGAAATCTTTGAAATGACCAAAAAATACATATAGATATATATCCACAGTATTGGTAAAATATGTACTGCTGAAAAGCTTCTCACCACCTCCTAGTGCTAATAAGGTCAACTGTTTTGGAGATGGGAACTTTTTGTTTACAAACAGACTCTATAGGAATTTTCTTGCTGATTCTACATTTTTATTCTTGGGTACTGAAGTGGCAGATACACGCAGAAAGAAGGTATTTTTGAATAGACTTGAAAAATACAAACCAGATGCTGCCTTTTTTCTTTTCTTTTTTTGAAAAAAAGAGAAGAAAATTCCCTAAATTTAGACTGTAAAATAAACTTGTAGGAGGCAGTAAATACAGATCTCAGTAAATGTCTATAATTTACAGCTACAGATATATATCTACCTATACATACCTCTAAATGTATTTGTGTCTGCATTCATATGTGTGTGTGTGTCTATATATGTGTACATACATGCTTCTAATGTTTATTTTGGTTTTGGTTTTCTGCTTTAATTTAGCAAATAGGAGGTCTGTGGTTCTAATTTAACTTCTCCATCTCATTTTCAGTGAGCCAGACAGGTTGTCTTTAGCATTTGTTAGTAAAGGTGATGAGTTCCTCCAGGCTCCAGAGAAAATCCTGGTATTAGGGCTTGAAAGTAGATGCTACAAACTGCCAACCTGTCACATGTTTTGGAGACACCTGACACGTTTTTGAAAGATTGATTATTTCAAAAGGCCAGCAACTGTGTTGCTTTCATTTAAAATAGTTAACACACTCCGGAGACTTCCTTGTTGTATTGCAGCCCCCAAGGGTGAAGAGTTTTGGACTAGTCTGAACAAATACTGCTTCAAATAATTTTGCTGATGGAGTCTTTGTCTTCTCTCTTAATTTTAATTGGGGGTATTGATTTAATATAAACCCACCCAATTAGTGAAGGCATAGGGGATGAAAATTTTCCTTTTGCACTTAGACCTACCTCCTTACCTTGAAGTTTTATTTACACGAGTCTTGCAAAAGGAATGGTATTCAACAGCACTGTCAACAACGACTTCTGCTTACAAAGGGAGCTGGAAGAAATGCATGTCTGTGGGAAATACTGATTTGTCAAAATTGAAATGTTCTTTTGATGAAATTTCAGGGGTTTAACCCTTAACAAATTTCAAATGTTCTTGCTTTACTGGAAACCCAAATGCTGACCAAAGATCATTTCTCCCTTGCTGTCTTCTGTCATATGTTCCACCAGCAATTTAGACACTTTGTTGAGAGCACATGATCTAAAAAAGACCAAAACCCTAGAATTCCTTGCATGGCCATGATTAATCTGCTAAGCAATCTGAATTTTGATCTTTATCGTCTCTGTTGAAATGTTTGCTGTTGCTTTTATTAGCTGGGTTTCCTTTAAAAGAAACACCTTGGGAGATAATGTGATCTGTGTGTCTGTCTTGGGCCTGTTTTCCAGTCATTTTTCTACTTTTGGCCAGTTTCAAGATGAAGGTTACTGTAGGAGGACTTACTCTATGTTGGGGAGACTGGAAGCATTGTGTGGAAGGTGTTTCCACAGGACACGTGAAGGAGGGAGCTGGAGCTTTTGAGAAAGGAAAATAGAAATCCACAAGAAACCAGGCTTTATTTTTTTCTGCTAGTCAGGGAACAACTCATCACAGTGCTCTCTTGACTTTTTCCTGTATAAGGACTCTACTGACCTCAGAAATGTACCAACATACTGTAAAAGAAGGTCCCTGTCCCAAAGCATGTCACTAGATGGGACAGAAAGTAGGAAGGGAAGCAGGAGCAGTGAGAGAAGGGATCCTACGCAAGGTCTTCCAGCTATTGAAGGAAAAGAATGGCAGTAGGCTTTGGTTTTCTTTAATTCCAGGTTGGTGCCTTGTCTGTCAAACGAGGTGGGCTTTTTTGTATTTTTCCCAGTATATAACTAGACCATGTTTAATTTTGTTGTAAAACCTGTAACTGTAAGGTGATGGAGGGGTTGCCTGAAGACCAAAACTTCTAGCTGAAGGCAGGTATGGTTAGTTATGTTCTCTGCTTTTAATCAGTGTCTCTCTTCTGTGCTATATCAGGTTCTCGCTGAGGATGTTAAATACTGACATTTGTGCTTTTGGGAAAAAGAGACATGCTTCCTGCAAGGACACCTCCCCCCAAGGCATCACTCCTTTGTTTCTTTGCTTTTATTTTATTTGGGGGCTGTCAATATTTTAGTATAGTTTTCCGTGGTCCTCTTTATAGCTGCAAGATGGACTGCCTGGATTTTGCCACATTTTGACTACCTTTAGGTTCCACAAGGAGCAGAATATTTTCCATTTGGTCCATTCATGTGCAAATACCTATCTTCCTTGGGTATACAGGCAGCTTCCATGCAAGAGGAAAAAAAATTTAACGGGCCTGGAAATATCACAAAGATCTTTGCAGAGATTCTCTACAGTATTTTCACCTTTTGTGCTTTTTTCTCATCTTTTTAAGCATTAGCTCTTTGGCATAGTCAGGTGCTAGGAATCTCCTGGCACCAAAGGCAAATGCTCTGTTGAGGCTCTGTCCTTCTGCCCTGGTGACTTTTCCTTGGATGTCTGCCAGCATGGCTCTGATGAAACCAGAGCTGCTGCAGATCTCTCTGCCGAGCACTTGCAGTCAGTAAGAGCAAAACTCAGCCTTTATGTTCAGCATGGTCACAAACTCTCTACGGTTGGACTTGATGATCTTAAAGGTCTTTTCCAACCTAAATGATTCTATGATTCTATGAAACAGTGTGAAGGTTGTCAGGAGATCTAGCTTGTGGTCTGTTCCAGCATATTCACTTCTGCTCTATGCTAGGTTCTACTACTGTGTCTCTGTGTGGTCTTGGAAAAGCCATGCGGCTTTATTTGTTCCCCCATCTTACTTTATTTCTTCATTTGTATCATGTAAATGAGAAAGTTTGCCCACACTTCGATGTGCAGCTGATTTTTTTTGTATTGTCAATGATTTATTTTAAAAGTAGACTCTTTTAAGCTTCTAGAAAGCACCTCAATTTTTGCTTTGTTATCAGGGTAGTCTTTCTTTGATTGAAAGCTTCCCTTTCTTCAGAAGCTGCACTAGTAGAAATTCTCATATTGTATACAGCTGGATGAAAGGTTGGATTGAGTTGTTTTCCTACTAAACTATAAAGTGATTTTCTTTTTAAATCTTTCTTTCCATTTGGCCGCTACTTAATGTCTTTTGTCTGCTTAAGGAGGACAGGTGCAATTATTCACCTCTGAGTCCTGGGAAAGAAATTGTAATTCAGCATAGTCTTTTAGAAACGAATGTAATTCACTGCCCCACATACAGTACATTATGCAGGTCAAACAGAATTGTGAAAGCTGTAGCATCATCAAGGAGAGCATACGATGAACAATGCTTGGTACCAAATTAGGCTGTTTATCTTAATACTTTATTTGGGAGTAGAAAAGTAAAAGAATTAATTATAGATTGAAGCTTGATAGAACTGTCTTTTCAGTCTTTTAAGAGCAAAATCTCTTGGCACTGCTACATGACGAAAATGATGTGTGAAGGTTCTCCGACTAGTTCTTTGGGATGTAGATTTTAAAGCAGTGGTAGTAGATCCACCTTTATTTAGGTCATTTAATCTTTTTTTTTCTCTTTTTTCTTTTCTTTTACCGTGATGAAAATGGGGGCCAAGACTTCAAAAATGTAGCACAGAATTTGTTTCTGGAGAGAGGAAGTTCTCACCCTTTCCTTACAGAGCAACCCCGCCCACCCCTGAGTTAAGATACTCTGTCTGACTACATAGAAGTTTCAGCCCAGAGTGAATATATTCAATAGGTATTTAATAGATTAATGATGGAAGAGATCTGTTTACAGAACAAAATTCTGCACTGGGTAAACTAACAGAGTTTCTAGCTGTGGTCACTTACAACTGCAGAGCAGCTGTGTCCCAGCATACTTGTTGCTTGAGAATTACACAAAATGAACACATTTAATTTGAAGATATTTAGTTCAAGTTTCACGACCTTTTTTCTCACCTGTGGGGAAAATAAGTCAGGTTACTGTTTGTGTGTATTGTGGTTAAGTCTTTTCATTGCAGTCCCTATTTTTACTTGCTGATAAGTTTATGTCACTTGCACCTTTCTGGGAGAAACCTATCAGGTCTGGTCTAATCCTAAAGGCAAGTTGCCACAGAATTTTGAATAGAGTCCTTTTTGCTGCTTCATAGTCAATGAAGTCAGATGCACATTTCTGACCTTTGTTGAAATAAATAATTTAATCGTCAAATCTTTTCCTCCCCCTAAATGCAAGACAATGATTTATAGAATAGATAGCAGTCTTCTCAGGCAGTTAAATGTTCATGCTTCCCCACCCCACCCCCTACACACGATCAGTTAATTCAGGAGCAGAGAGATGAACTTGATGCTTTCCAGTAGAGGGTGTCTGAAGCAGATGTTTGGTCATTTTGATTTTTCTGAAATGCAAAATGGAGTAATTTTGTGATTCTCTGCCATGGCTTTTTTGTCCTCTTTTCTTGCACCAAAGGAGTTAATTCGAGGTAAAAAGGGCAATAGAAAGAGGACAAAGCATTTAATTTGTTATTCTTACAGCCGAGTATTGTACAATAGGCAAACTGAATATGGAAACTATATCTGCTTATGGTAAGATGTATAATTCCCTTCAGAGAAAATACAGACTGCTGTGTAGATCTAAAAAATGCTCAGAGTCTGGGAATAAACAGCTGTGCTGCTCTTCCAGGACTGAGTATACCACATGACAATCACTTTGTTTCTCTTGAAATGTTAGTGAAGTAGAAAAAACCCCCCACATAACATTAATAAAAGAAAGCCAAGCATGTTAGCACTTTTGTGAAGGCTAAGTTGCATGGCTTCGTGAATAAGTTGTTTTTAAAGGGCAACCAGCATTGAAATCTTGTTAACTGCCTAAAAAAAAATTAATTGATTTGAAGGACTACGTCTAATTTTGGTATTTTATTCTAAGATGTTCTGTGTGAACAAACCCTTCTGCTAGTCTTGTTAACATCATTAGGGGTGTTTGCGTTGGTGGTGGTCTCTCTGGGTAGAGTAACTGGCATGATTTAAAATATTTTTCCTTATTTAAGAAAAAAAAGGGAGGGGGAGGGGAAAGATTTTTTCCTCTGAAAAAGGAATGATAAACCCACACAGAAGGAAAAGTGCCAATTAAATTGCGTTTTTGGGGAAACAGCTAAACTGTCTATAAACAACATGTCAAATATAAAGAAGGAGGGAAAAAAACCAAATATAATCTCTTTCAGCAAAAGTGAACTTAGATTGTTACCTGTAACATTCTTAAGGAATTTTGTTTTCACCATATTTAAGTTAGTCCTAAAAAACCCAGCACCCTACCCCCACCCCCCAAAAAAAACCCAGCAAAAAACCAGACCCAACAGAGAAGTCATTCCCACTCAAGGAATGCTTTTTAAACTGACCTTATACATTTTTAGAAGTCATATGTCTGGAGGAATAAAAACATCTAATTTCCTGAACCCAAAGTGAAAATACTTCATTCTGATTTAAACTAAAGTGAATCAAATGCAATTCAAAAGCAGATGTAAATAAGGCTAGCGATCACGAAGGGATTGGCTGCTGGTCCGAATGGGGAACTGGAGGAGAAACTTGAGAGTCATCCTGCGCAAATTACAGAGCTGGAATGAGAAGCCTTTTTCTTGCTTTGAACAATACTTGAGCTTTGTGAGGAAGGGAAGGTTTCTTCAACAAAGTGCTTACCACAGTGATGTCCACTGATGGCTGTGGTATCAGCAGATCCACAGCTGCATATGAGACTCCTTGCTGATATATTGGACATTTGTAATGCAGCTTCCAGTCTGAAGAGGTGATGGTGTGTGTTGCTGCGCAGAATGTCTCCTACAGATATTTCACTTTTGCTTTTCCCTCTAAAAAAACCCGAAAGTGTACACTTGCTCTTTCTGTGTAAACAATACAATTGGCCAAGCTCTCCGATGACCAGAAGTGATGAAGTCCCATTAGCCTCGACCAAGACATTCCTGTTTGTATTCATTGATGGTCTGATGAGCAAAAGTAGCCGAAGGGTGGACTCCGACGTGGACTTCTTTGTCATGTACTTAAGTCTGTATTATCTATTGCATCGATACACTGAAACAAGCCTGGTTCCTGTGGTTCTAAAAAGAGACAAATTTGCTCTCTGAGTTTTGCCCTGACCACGTTGCTTTAATCACATATATATGCTGGTTTGTTCTGTCCCCTTCTGGCTTTGCTTGAGATCATGGGAGAAGGGAAAATACCTTTTTCACATGAGGCAAAGAGGTTTTTTTGTTTTTTCCACTACTTTCTTTCCTATGTTTTGTTCTTTCACAAGTGAAGTGAATCCCCCACTTACCTGTGGGGATTTTAAGAAAATAATCTTTTAATGTGGAAGTGTTTATGTTCTCATTAAGGGGTGAACATAACATTGATTTCCTCTACCCTCACCCAAAATCTAATTGCAAACTGTAGTGGCTGGAGATAAGTCTGCTCACCAGGTTTAATGGTGTTTTACTAGTGTAATTAGGCTTTGGCTTTAAGGTGTTGCATGAGAAGAAAAGGGCTTCTCAGTAGTTGGGTTAAAAAGGCAGGGAGAAACAACAGCCGTAAGGGCACTTTCCCATGTACTTGAGCATGATTAAATGTAGCAGGGGGTTCTTCCTGCACTGAGTAAATTACCTTTGTCCCACGTGTATATTGATATAAACTTTAAACATTTGGCTTTGCAATATATCTCAGGCTGCTTCTCTCGCTGCTCAGGGTCAAGAGAGAAATTCATGAATGCTGACAGGAAATCTCTTTCTAAGTATAAGGAATAGGTGTCCAGTTTCTCAGATAAACAGAAGATTAAAATTGTCGAATTCTTTGTGTGTTTACTTTTAAACAACACACACGGCAAGTGAAGGAACCTTTTCACCAGATGTATATTAGTAATTCAGATGCCACATCATTTCTCTAGTGTCATACATACAAAATCTCTCGAAAAATCTGCCTCCCTGAACAGATTGTTTCAGCCTGGTACAGTGATTCAGGACAGTGTCGGTTTAGGTTATTTGCTACTATTTTAGAAGCCAAAAGATCTGAGCCTTCAAGAAACTCTACCTGACATTGCCAGATGCTACCGAAGTGATAGTCGCATCAGGGTGCCACAGGGTTTTAATAGGAAGTGTGTGTGTTTCTTTTACAGTGTAGGAAATGGAGAGCAGTTCATAAACTTTTTCATTTTCTCTCCTACTCTCCCATCTCTATCGGTCTTAAAATATTTTTCTTCTCTGTAGCATTATGACAGATTTAAGACCAAAGCTGAAACATAAGGCATAAATAAATGAATACATGATCTTTTTAATCCAAAGGTAATTCGTTAAAATCTGTTCAAAATCTAGTCTAATAGGCTAACCTATATTTTAAAATTCTTCAAATCTTATCCCTTATATCTGGAATTACTTTAAACCATTTGAGACTGCTAAATGTTGGATATTTATTAAATGGAGTATCAAATATTTTTACATTTTAATTTACTAATATTGAACCAAATACAAAGTTTCCTTAAAGTTTAATATTAAGATGGCAAAAACTTGTGATGTGCTTTTCAGTCAGGCTGAAGACATTTTCTTGGATCCTGTTTTTATAACAACACGACTAACAGTTAAAAACAAAACAAAATGCTTCAAACCAGGGTGTGTAAATTTTCAGGTACTAGAGTGGGACCAAACCAACTCTAACAAAACACTTTTGGATGTATTCACTCAGTCCATGCTTTAGTCACTGTGCTTCCTGTGGGCTTATTCCTTCTGAATTTGGGGTACACAGCTTTCTCTAGGGAGACAAGAGCGAGGTGGGATTTAGGCCTGGGAGGTTGTGCCATCTGGTGACAATTCACCCCATGGAAGTCACTGACTACCAGACTCTCATGCCACCACCAGTCCACATTGGCTCCTGAAATATCTTAAATGACATTTGCTCAACAGCAAGCTTTTTCTCTCAGTTTCTGACTGAGAAGTACTTCAGTGAATATCCTATGTATTAACTACATACTAGTTTTAAATGTTTGTTCCGTTTCAGCCACTCTTTAAGCATGATATTTCTAGCTCTTGCTCTGAATGCACTATTTAGTAACGATGGTGGGCAGAATAACTTTAGTCCTATCACTAATAATCATCTTAACCAATCTATTGTGCAGCTGAACAGATCAGGTTAATGCAGAAAGTGGAGGCGTTTGGAAGCAGTTTCCCTATCATAAAAACGTAAGACCATTCACTTGTACATCGACTCAGATTTGGAAAAAGCAAATTGCTGATCTGAATAGAAATATATGCCAGTCAGAATAAATATTGGCCTCAGTGAGAGTTACTTTGTTGGAGAAGGGGATTTGATATTCAGGAGACTCTTTAGCTGTGGTAGTTGTTGGGTATTGCTTATTCAGGCAGTAGAATTGTTCGGCTGAAGCAGGGAAAGTTTATTAGCCCTGCCTTGGGCATCAAACTATTAGATTTCATGTAATTTCAGCAGGTTTATAGGAAATATTTTACACCTTCATGAGTAAATGTGAAATTTTGGGCATCAGGAAACTCTTATGAGCATTGTATTTTTTTATACCATTTTCCAAATAGTGCTTGGTTCTTTGAGACCATATTGTTTTTATTACGATAAACATTATTTGTCCCTCTGTACTGTTGGTGCTCATTTTCTTTTTTAAGAAGAATATAAGGACGAGTGCTGATACAAGGTACTGCATAACTTTGTTAAAAAAAAAAAAGCGGGGGAGAATGGTGGAGAGCTGCCTCAGACAGACGAAAAATACCTAGTGTGTCAAGGAAAATATATTCCCCAGTGTCATTTCATGCTCCACAGGGGTCTGTTTTCTTGAGTCTAGTGCAAATGCATACTCTCAAGAAAGCCATTTTCTGCTTAATGTGGAGAAGAATAAAGCAATTTTTTATTCCACTTTTATACAATCTTGTCGAGAGAGAGAGGTGGATGAAGAATTACAATCTTCAGAGATGCCATCAAGACTCCCTAAGCACAAACCTTATCAACCCCAGTCTGTAATTATGTCAAATTTCACAAATTAAGCAAGACTGGATTCTGCATTGGACACCTCCAAGGAAAACCCATGATACAATAGGAACTAGCATGCGCAATTCCTTAAGCAGATCTCTTTTTCCTCTGAGTGAAGAGTGATGAGATGAATATGGAGAAAGTATGCAAGCCCTCCCTTCTGTTCCCTGGAAGAGGTTCTCCACCACCCTCCTCGCCCCCACAAAATTAAAGCTTGCTCTGACCTATTTTCGTATTTCGTATTCCCTGCGCTGTGTGCAGGAGAGCAGGCACAGAGCAGCACGGAAAGTTCACGTGCCCACCTGCAAAGAGAGGGAATACGATGCAAGAACAAGCTAAGACAGGAAAATTGATCTCTTCAACATCCCGGTGGCAAACACGTAGCGTTCAGTTCCTCAGTGAGTCTAAACAAAAGTTCCCTGTGCCGTTTGAAATGTTGTAAGGGTTATCCTTCCTTGCCTACAGCTCTTGCTCTGGAGGGCCACACGTCTCCCGTAGGTTTTGTGTGATACCTGCCAGGCCTCTGTGGTTGCCGGGGGTACTCTAGGGCATCTCAAATGGCACTAGGCAGCTATAATTAGGCAACTTAATCAAGCCCTTAGTTCCTAGGACTGCTTTGCCAAATATCTAATTTTAGCTGTCAATGATGCAATGAGTGGACATTTCAGATGCTGCAGAAAATGAGAATTGTCACCATATGACCCACCAGATCTGCCAACGCAAATGTAGTGCTCAGCAAACTGTCAAAAATTCAAAGACCAGCACCTGTTAATGGGAGTGTATATCCGAAAATGAACTTATTTTTGGCTAGTCACTTTGCTTCTGTCGGATTTTATGCATCAGAGGGGAGAATGCTGTGTAGTACTAACAGCAAATGAACCCAAGGAGAAAAAAAATAATAAGCCTTCCTGAGATTAATTAGTGTAGACATTAACACAATTGAATATTTTGATGGATCCTTAAAAGTGTCCAAATCTCATAAAATTAAATCCTACAAAGGATTTGCTTTCATTATAGGTCAATTTAAACCTAAAAATTTAGAGAAAGATGTTCTTTATCTTGGTACTATTTTATTTAATAAATTCTATAAATAAAATTGTAACATAGGAATAATTTTCCTGGAGTACTGCATGATAATAAACTAACTTTCTAGGATGGGTGGGGAGAGAGGTAGTAACACTATTCATTTTAATAAGCTGATATTTCTCTGCTGCATCACTTCCAGAATGCGTAAGTAGTAATGTTTGGAATATTTCTGAATGTGATTAGGAAATTCACCTTTCATTTCTGTATCTGCTCTTAAATAATATGAATATAAAAATAACAGGATTCCTGCAATTGGTAAAGGAGACAAATGCATAGTCTCTAGGGAATGGCATCTATAAGAATGCTCCCACAGAAAATCCTCGTGCTTTTCCTATTGGTGCAACAGTTAAAATATTTTCATGTTATGTTCCATCCCCATATGGTTTTCCTCAGTGTTGTTTTCTCAGTTGATGGAGGGAAATTCCCTAGACACATTTTACATAATTGCTTGTATGGTTGCTGTTGTTTACATTTGTTCTGTCAATTGTGGATAGTTCTTATTTCCAACTATTTTGTTAGAAGTGTTCAGAATGCTTAAAAATGCTAGAATAAAGTATATTTAACACAACCACCCACTTGCAGAGCTCTACAAAACTGGAATTCATCCCTCAACTCTTCTTCTCTCAGCACCCAGCTCTGTCTCATGGAAATACCTTCGCTGTTTTCTTTTGCTTACTTTAACACTTTTTTGAATTTATTTTGGTTAATTTTTAGAAATTCTTTTGGTGGTTGTGGAAGATACATTTTCACCACTGTTTTTATTTGCAAATTGCTTTTGAACCCTTTGAGGCAATGTGGGCTGTTGAAAGAAGCCCAGGCTCTAAAGCCAGGAATTGTGAGGTTCCCCCACACTTTGGTTGACGATGATTTTCAGATTAATTAATAAAAGGATTCTGTAGCATCCTACAAGTATTGGCAGTTATCCTCAGTATTTCAATGGGGGAACATTTCCTTTATAGCTTAGGAGAACTGATGTACAGTGAACTTAGATGAGCAGCATTACTGAGATTGGAACTCATGTTTCTTATTACCTGCCACCTTGCTAAATGTACCAGAAGGTATTACTCACTCCCTTTTTTCTGTAGCATTTTCCCCCACAGCAGAATGATGCGGTAATACTTGCTATTAGCCATCCTGATGTTTTGAAACTAATATCAGTTCTGAGACAGCGTTAAACCTGTGTGCATAGATACGACTGCCTGAGGTAGGAATGAAGGTGGGCTCCCCACATGGATCTTCCTGCAGCATTTGGGATATTTTTTACCCAACATGTTTGGTCTCTGACTTTGAAAGTCAAAGTACAAAGTAAAATGAAATCTGACCTGGTCAAGTGAAGTATTTTTTCAACAGACTTGCAGAAGCCTCCACAAATTGGATCTATGATTTAGAGAAGTTACATAGGCTTTGGATTTTGTTTGTTTGTTTGTTTTTTTGTTTTTTAATTCCGAAAGAGTGTGCTGTTGGACATATTAGAGGTGACATGAGGGTGAACACTTCTGAAGCATATGCTCTGCAAAGACCTCTTCAATGCATTAATCTTTAAAAACCCAAGTATCTTGTATCTTGTCTTGTAATAAAATAAGATGACAAATCTCATAAGGCAAGTTGTTGTATTTGGGCTTTCTTCATTTACTGAAAAAATGACTTGGGAAAAACTACCTGAAAGTCAAACCAAAAGCAATAGATAATGCTTGTAAGAAATCATAAAGTTCATTGTGTACACAAAGATGTGGCAAAGGAGGAGAGCTGAATTTTTAGTAGCACTGGATGAAAATTAAAATAATCCTGGGTAAGTAATATGTTGCAAAGTGATAGTTCAGTACGTTTGAAACTCATTTGAATTCAGCACTGATGATAAATGAGATCTTAACAGAATATTTTAGGGTGGCTGTTCAAGTCTGTAATCTGTAGGACAGAAAGATTTTCATTTAATACCTGCATAAAACAAACAAAAAAAGTTTTTAGCTTTCTTTTTATAAGATGAATTTAGAATCCTTGTCCAGTTTTATAATTTAGAATACTTGTCCAGTTTTATATGTTCCCATAATAACCCTTCACTGGGGAAATAGACTGTCAATTATTCCTGTTTTTCATTTCAGATTTTTGCATTCTGCTTTTAACACAAAGAAGGTGAGACGTAAAACTAATTTCCCAAGTGATTTTGTTTTTCTTCATAATGAGAAATGTAATTTGTAATGTTTCAGATGATGTAGAAATCAGCTATGGATTTAAATGGCAAATTTCCACTCTCCATTAATATGACAGTTCATTCCAGCTGAAGAGCCACCTTTTCCTGCGTATGTGGACATCCTGCCATCAGTCATATAAGCAGGAGGTGCTGTACTTGGGAGGGTTGTGGGGTTTTTTGGTTTGGTTTTGTTTTTTAAACTGCTTATAATGAGCCATAGTCATCTATCAGGATTAATTTTAGGGTGCAGAAGGAGAAGCACTTTCCATTTGAGCTCTATTTGCTGTAAATAAATAGCAAGCTGAGAGCGCTACATAAACCAGCCACCAGCACAACTGTAGTTTCAAATCTAAATAAGCTTATAAAGGGAATAGCCCTGAGAATTTGATGATGAGTCGTGATCTGATGCCACAGGAAGTTTAGGGTATTGCTAAATGTTTTTGACAGTAGTCTACCATCCTAAAAAAAAGCAAGTTATCTGCCTGAATATTTGAAAAACTTTGAAAAGTTTAAAAAAATGAAGAATATTTATTTGCTGAAGGAGAGTTCAGCACAGTAATCTTAGTTTTGCCTGCTGTTCACTAGTAATTTCATGACAGAGTAACAATTTTAACCAGTTTGTTAAACATTGTTCTCTAACTTAACTCCTCAAATACGTACATTACCATTTTTTCTAGCCTTCATTTTCATGCAAGTAGTATGGATCTGCCAGTTTACACTTCAGACTTCTTTCCATTTTGAGGCATTTTCCCATGATGTTCTTCAAAGGGCAGAGCTAAGGGCATGTGGGTTTGCCTGGGGTAATCTGGACAGGATTGGAAGTTTCTGCCAGCGACGTGGCAGGAACAACTCGCTTGCTGATGAGGTGGCTTCGCTTGTTATTCCCCATGCTTGGACTCCCCAGTTCTCTTGAAAAGTTTGAGGGTTGCGAGGAAGATTGTGGCTGTATCTCAAAATATTACCTCAAAGATAGCCTGATTATCTGGTGAAAAATTACCCTGTAGCTGCTGTTGTGTTTTGTTTTCATAAATTCAGAGCCTGGGGCCCCAGCGCACACAGCAAGCCCCTGCCAGGCTGCCTCTGAATGGGACAAGAGCAAAAAAGGCCATCCTTGCCACAAACAAGTTGTGGGCTGGCACGAGAGACAGCAAACAGATAGAAAAAGACGGAGTAGTGTGAAGAAGCCATGCAATGGTGTTGGTCAAGGTTACAGGCAACTGGAGATGTGGGAATGTAAGATGAGCAAAACAAAAGTCTGTCTAACCCAGTTACCTCTGTTCACCAGTGGCAACACAGATGACCAAGACATGGTATGGGAGCAGGGCAAACGCGCAGTGCCGGACACTGCTGCTCTCCCAGCCTGGAGAGGCGCTTTCTGAACCAGAAGTGTTGGGTTTATTATAACTACCAACATTTTTGGAGGTATCACAGCAATTCTAAGGAAAGATGGGAAGAACAATTGTTCTCAAAGATTTTTATGGAGCGCTCCTCCTGTAGGCCGTTCCTGTGAGGGACAGCCTGAGGGAAACATATTTTTTTGACAATTTAATACATGGCTAGTGGGGACCGAGATTAAAATTGCAAGTAGGAGCTGACTTACTGGTACAAAATGAGAATACATAATTGTTGCATGTGAGAGTGAGGGTCTCCTTAGAAAGATAGCTTGCTGTTGTTTCTGGTGGAAGTGAAATGATTCACTTGCCTGTATTGAGATGCCTCTCTTTCCTGTAGTGTTTGAAGCGGAAGAGACCCTGCCCCAGGCAGCAACGGCTGGAGTAGCCCATTAGTTGTACCGAAACTGAAGTCAAGCTACCCGTGGGCTGAAGGGTTAGGAATTGAATAGGTAAGATGGTAGAAGGACTCGAGTGCCTTCTGAGGTTTTACTTAAGCTGCTGCCAACTGACTGGATACCTCTCATCTTGAACAAACACTTGAACTGAAAATATTTCTGTCTTTTCTCAGTGAAGTGTTTCATTAGTCATCAATAACTCTTGGGTGTATATACGACCACCTTCACAAACAAGTGTAACAAATAGCTTGAAATCTGAGGAGAAATATTTAAAAAAATAATTTTAGAATTTAATAGTTTTTTTAAAAAACTGCTTATTCCCATCATATTTTTCTGAATAAAATTGAAATATAGCAAAATCTTTGTTTTTAGGACAAAAAGTTAGGTTCCATTTTAATTATGTCATCAGAACCCCTGGACTGCGTCATCAAAGTATGAAGACTATCAATATGTATGGAGCACTGTTACATTAAGTAAACATTTCCCAGTACATCTGTTATCTTCCTCCTCTTTCTTTTTGGAGTAATACAATGTTCAGTGGGGTAGACAATTGTCCATGCTGGTAGGTATGCGAAGGAAAAGAATTCATTTTTTAATTTAAATCTGAGGGAAAATAATTAAATAAAATGCACAATTAAAATTAGATATAAAATAAATAATACACAAAGTGTATATGGGCCAGATTTTGGCTAAATCACTGCAAAACAGGCCCTACATTCTGATCAGAATTTTGGTCCTTGGCAGATAATAATCTTTCCTTCCTAGCAGGTCACCGACAAATTCCATGTTTCCATCAATTCCAAAATGTTTACTGTTTACTGCTCTATCAGTTAGCTCTCTTCTCAATTTGAAATGCGTATACCCAGACATCCCGGGGCTTCAGGAGAGAGCAAGGTCAATTCAGACATAATGTCCCGATCCAGGTGCCTTGGAGAGTGGTGGAGAGAAGTTCTCGGCCATGCCTGTCGATATGCAGGAGCACCCACACAGGCCCAGGCCAGCCCAGAGGTCAAAGAACAGGCTGTTAATAGGACCTATTGTAGTGATCTTTCCACTAATATAGTTTTCAACCTTTGGCAGTGTATGACTTCCTTATCCCAGTTACATGTAAATCATAGTATTTTGTAACTGCCAATGGCCTCAAGATTTTTCAGCCTTTCCATGCTTTTGGTCTGTTCGCTATCTCCTAGCAATGAGTTCCACGGTTTATTTATGCTTGCTGGGAAGAAACATTTAATTACTATTTTGGTGGGTTTAAACCTGTTGCCTGAATTGGAAATTATGTATTTTGGGTATCTTGCAGTGGTCTGACTACCATTAAAATGGGAAGAGGATATGTTATCACACAGCAGAGGGAACTATTTTGTCCTTTTCCACAAGCAAAACTTAGGATTTCTTGTGGTAACTATGTAGTCGTGAGCTGTATCTACTCTCTCTCTAACCAGCTTTACTGGCTGGGGGTGAATCCCAGGGCCTTGGATCAGACTTTAGAAGATTTAAAAAAATATTTCACTAGAAAAACAGCAGGATCATTTATTTTTAGCATTTTTAGCACAGAGTGTAGCTAGTGCATTTTATTTTGAGATACTATTTATAGACTGTTTAGTTTTTTTCTGTGAGACCCAGCTTGAATTTACACTCTTACAGCTCTCTAGCAATAATTAAAATTTGCTTTGTATAAGATCAGCTATATAATCAGCTAAAAGAAGCAATGAATTTCTATAGCTTCTGAAGTTTGCAAATTATTTCTTTTGGCTAGTGGCTGTCTGCTATTAAATCACTTCAAAGCTTTGATATGATCCTTAGGTACAGCAAATACAGGATTATTTTTAAAAGAAGTTGTTTGCACAGTAGTAAGAATATTGACTTTACAGAAATATAGCCTGGGTGAAATTTGTGCTAAAATAAAACCGATTACCCTCTTCCTCTTGAGGAAAGATGAAAACTGGATTACTCTTGGTGGTCAATTTAAATGACCATTTCTAAGGAACCTCTTCTTTATTAAATTTCTTAGGGACAAGAGCAACAGGAGTAGCTGAGTAATGTGAACTGAGTCCCTCTAAGAAAAATTGGTTACTTAACTTGCTAACTAGGAAGAAAGATGGAAACCACGTGTTCATTTGGCCCAATACAATTTCTGAATAACTTCTGAAGTTGATCAAGTTTCTGTGAATTTATTGGTTTAGACTTTGGAATGAGGAGATGGGGATTTACCTCGTGGAGCTTCCCCAAAATGGAAGTTAAATTTTTTTAGTACAAATCAAAAGGATACACGAGTTCTCAATTCTGCCATATTAATCCGAGTGTTCAGAGAATCCTTTTTTCAAGGAAATTTGTCTACGATATATCTGGCCTTACATCTGAGCAGTGTCTTATCTATGCAAGAGGCTGGAGCCAGTCACTGTCAATCAGCTGGTTTGCACTTTCTTGCTGCAGTGCAAGGCAGCCAGCAGGAATTCAGCAAGATCTGGCTGTTCAGCATCCGACTTGCCCTTGCGTGAGGTAGGCTTGTAGGATTTCAGTGCAGGCTCCAGCTCCTGCTGTCTCACTCAGCACTTAAAAGTGGGTTGGGAGGGAGAGGGTTTGGAGAGCAATGATCACGAGTTGGGAAACTGGGCAGGGATCTGATGGGAGAGCAGAGGAGGATGTAGGAAGGCCGAGTTTCTCTTTTACAGGATATAAGCATGTTGAGGTCTCCTTGAATTCAAGGTCATACTTGCCCTCTTAAGACGTGTACACGTGCAACTAAATAAAAATCATGGTCTCATAGTTTACATATTTACATATTCAGGTACACAATTTACATATTCAGGTAAAAACAGTAATTTTACTTTCATATAGTAATTTGAAGCAGCTCTTATGCTTTCAATGGAGTAGCTCTATATTAATACATCTGAGTTTAGAATTTGACCCTAGCAGTATAATGAAATGATCTTCCTATTGAAGCATGGCAAACATCACCGCCTGGAGATTCCTGACTTTCAGTGAGAAGGAAATTGGGCTAGCACTGTACCTGCAGGGAGAGGGATGCTGGTCTGACTGACCCAATACTGATTCAGTCTTTTCAACTTTAGCTTCTGTGGTACCTTGAAATCTTTGCAGAATTTTCAGGTTTTGTTTCCTATTAGTAATTCTTAGGACAGCTGTTGTTATGTGCCACAAGAAAGCAAATCTAACTTCCAGGGTCTTATCTTTGCCTGTGTGCCACAAAATCTGTGGTCGTTGTCCTGCAGAAAGGCATGCATGCAGAGTCATTATTTCCTCACTTGAAAGATGAACTACATATTACTGCCTGATGGAGATTTTTTTTTTTTATTCTTACTTTTCAGTTCACATGCACAACTTGGGTTTTGATCACCTTGACAATTTCAAACTCAGCCTGCATGGTGATGTTTATTGCAGATTTGACTAGAACAGAGTACTTACAACTGGCAATATTCTCATATTACATGCATATTTAAACTTTTTACCTGACTCAGGTGCTTATTGCTTTTATAGCCTTTCTGGCCAGCCATCACAAGTGCCTGGTAATTTCATATATTCCTTTTCTACATCATTCAGGTAATCCTCCATTGCTGCACAACTGTCAACTCTTATTGATGAAGGAGACTTGGAGAAAAGTAACTTAAAATGCAATCAGAAAGGGGCTTTCTGTGGAAGCAGTCATGGTTGTAGCATTATACCTACGCAGTGGTCCAATTACCTTGTCAATGAGTGAAATACACTCTGAAAAAAGAAGTAGAGGTTAATAGACACAGCCAACATCTGAAGATCAATATAGTCTTGGACCCATCTCAGATTTATTAAATGTGTGGATAGCACTATGGATGTAAAAGAAATTTTACAGATAGATAGATAGGTAGGTAGATAGATGTATCCATATTTTCAAAACTGATAAGCAAATTTGATCCTCAGTGCTTAACAAGAGGCAATTCAAAATGGGTTGGTTTTCTAAAAGTGCCAAGATACCAAACATTAAAGATTTGGTCTCTTTTGGGGATTTCTAATTGAACATTTCTCCATAATGGAGGAAGAACCAAAACAAGTCAATTTTTATTTCCTAGTGAAGTTCTTGGTCTCAGGAGCTTCCACATTATATATGATGTCAAGAAATAAATGAGAGCTATCGGCTGAGGGTAAAGTAAAACAGACCACAACATTGCACAATAGGGCTGTGTATTTTGCCAGACATGCATTGGTGGTATGGAGAACAGTCATCTAATAGCGGTTGCCACCCCAACTCAGGTATCCTATCCATATCCTGCGATAAATGAACATGGAAATATTTCAGATGCTGTTGTTAATACAATACCGTGTGCTCTGCCTTTCACACTGTCCCTTGATTTTTATATAGTTCAGCATAATGAAAACACCAGCAAAGCAGTATGTGTTGGCTGTCCAGTGCGAAAACATAGTTGACACCTTAGTCAGACACCTCACAAAGGAAAACCAGCCCCGAAGGTTTAGCAAGAATATCAGAAGGTGTCGCTGCTAATTTACACAAGGCAAAACAGCAAGAAAATGCCTTCCTCGGGGAAGATGTTCCAGTGTTGTCCCAAGACAACAGTGGAGAATCTCTTGTCTTTGAAAAACAGATGTTATGTAGGGAAGATGAAAGGCAGCTGGGAAAGCTGACCAGACTGAAAGACTATGTAACCATACATTGCTGCAAGATGGAAGTTAAATGCATTTGTTTTTCCTTGCCAATGGAAAAAGCTTTACAGTAAACAGGAAAGTCACGGAAAGGGGAAAGAAGAACAGGTTTCTTCCTCAGTAATTCTGTGCGTTAGGCAGAGCAGACTATTCCACTGCTTGCACTGGGAAAAAGAAGCACAGCAAGGGCAGTCCAGTCACAGTAGATTGCTGATTTGTGCAGCATTGCAAAAATAATGGCAAGTCTGAAACTGAGCTGGAATTTGTGTGGCTTGAATTCATCTCTAGTTTCAGTCAACAGGGACTGTGCCTTTCTCAGCATCATTTGGTGGCTAAGCCTGCAGTGATTCCAAGTCGGTGTTATTTTCCTCTCCCTGTCATTTTAGGATTTTGTAACCGTAGTTCTGTTTTGTGCTAATGTTCATTAACCCCCCTCTTGGATAATAGGAGTTTTCAAAAGGTGAAGCTTGTTATACATTTAGACAGATCCTAACTATTGATTAACACACTTGTGTGCTCTAGGAAGTCTGTCGCATTGCTAATGTACTGCAGGCTGTATAATCTACTTTCTGACTGAGTGAGAGAAGTAATGGCTCTCTCCCCCACCCCTCCATCCTCTGCCTGTGTTATTTACCAGACATCTTAAATTTCTCTTAAGGTAAGACTGATGACTGCCCTTAGCCCTGGAAGAGTGCAGGATCCTGCAAAAAAACTAGCATGAAGAAACAGTCAGGAAAATTTGGTACATTTTCACTCTTCAGCACTTTGGGTTTTCAGTTCAACATAGACTAAAATTGAGTCAAAACCACTGCAGATCTGTCTCTTTCCAAAACAGCTCCTTGCCAACATCTCCATTTGAACCATTAAGCATTGGCTCTGTATTTCTTCCTGATCGCTATCGTGTTAGGTAGGAGAATTAAACACCCTTCTCCACTCAATTCAACAAACTGCTTCTTCAAAACTGCCCCTGGAAATTTTTGCCTAAGGCTGTCCTTCCTCTCTTGGCCTAATAGGAAAGTAGCTGTCTTATGTTTTTATCCTTCAACATGCAACCTCTGCAATTTCTCTATAAAAATAGAATCCTTCTCCATAGTTTGTTTGTGGAATTATATCACAAAGTATAAGTTCTTCACAGTATGCTAACAAAAACAAGATAAAATATGAAAACCTGGCATGTTTGGAAATATTCAGTTTTTCTGAAGTACTGTAGAGCATTGTTAATTTTTTTTTCAACAAGTCCTAGCAGGAAGTATACAGTGTATTAGCTACTCCGTGTTGCTGTTGGGTAGGGAATGGATGCATTTCAAATCCACCTAAATGCTTGAGGTGGTTGTCATCCCGTTCCCCCCCAGTATGGTAATTTTCACACTAAAAGCAGCAAGGTACTATCTTGTTTCTAACTTCACGTATTTCTGTCCTAAAGGCTGCCAACTGCCGTGTATAATGTTATCTGGTGCTATGTAAAGGTGCTATATAGCTAATAAAAGCGATTGCCTCCTTATAATTGTCTCTGAAATACTATTTTGCATCCTGCTTATTGCAGCAATGAGAGAAAGTCTGGCTGTTTTAACCTCTCACTATGAAGAAAGAGAACTGCACCCAAGTTTGAGGGTTGCTCCTACTGTTGCCTGCAGCAGCTCTTGCTCCAGAAGAGTTTGCCTCTGTGGGTATCTAGGAAATGCTTTGCACTATGCCTATGCTCCTTCAAAGAAAACATTGAAAGAGTTTCCTTGATCTCCAAACGGTTGTGCAATATTTTTTGCCATTACTATACTCATTAGAAATGTGTTGGGAAGTCAGGTAGGCTTTGGCATATCAGTGTGAAAGGGGTTAAATCAGTCAAATCAAAAATAAGTTTCAAATCACGCCAGTGATTGAAGACATGCGGTTGCCCAAAATCTAGACAGATGTACCCTGGAATGGGTGTCCAGATGCTTTTCGAAAATCCTACTGAACTGTCATGTATCTGTTTAAGAAACTGAAGACCCTTATGATTCTGGCACAAAATATACACAGCTTCTTTTAGCAGGCTTAAAGTGAAGTTAGTTTCCAGATGAAGTAACATCTTGACATTCAGGTGAACTATAAAAATTTTGGTAAGTTTACCAAAGCTAAGTTACCAAAGTAACGAAGTATAGTAACCAGTTTTGATAACTGTAGTCCCTCAAATTTCTTGATTTCAAGGCTATTTTGCTTACTTGGTTTTGATTTTATATATGATGGATTCTATGAGCACGTCTTGCAGGGTATCCTATTTATTGCAAACCCAAAGGACTACCGTAGCTGTAACTGCGTGTAGATGAAGACTTGCCCAACAATACAAGATGAATGGCACTATTGTTTGTGCTGATGTTGACTGTTGTGGTATGTGTTCCAGCAGTGAGATCACAGCTGACCTCGCTGAAATGTTAAGCTCAGCTTTCTCTAATTTATGCACAAAGAAACCAAAAGCAAATTTAAGTCGGTTCAGTCTGGTCAGTGTCCAGAACTGTGACAAGCGCAAAGAGCGTGCATCGCTTTTCTTTGAGACAGGCAGGATTTCTGGAGCTCTTTGCTAGTCAGCCTAGCTATCTTTCTGGTATAATGTGGCCTCAAAATGCAAGGCAAAAAGTGGGCCTTGGGCTTCTGATGTCTGAATACAAGTGTTTCTCCTTAGTATCATACAATACATGAAAGGAAGCATCAGGAAGGAAATATACCCTGTAGCATCATTCTCAAGGGAAGGTATACTTCCACAAAATGAAAATAAATGAGTTGGTATTATGATAGTCTAATACTGTGATGTTATGTACAACAGATGCATTTTTCTGCTAAGGGTTTAATCCCTTCAGGCCCATTAAGCAAGGGGAAAAGTTTAGAAGGGATGCTGTTAGAAGAAGACATTAATGCACCTTTAAAAGAAAGTAGTTGGAGCACAAATCACAGGAGAAATACAGTACAAAATAGTGAATGAAATATTTATACTTTCCACTAAAGCTGAATTTATGCACTTGAGGGAGAAGCCCTGTTGAGATGGGTCTTCCCCTTTGTTCTGTATCTATTTTTCCAATTGCTCAGACACAGCTGTTGGTTTCACAATCACTCTGAGGTTGATTAGATTAGAAATCATAGGCCTGCCTGCTCAGCACGGCCGATGACAGACAGGAAGTTTGGATGTATTCTACGCATGTAGTCTGGGTAGAGGAGATTTCTTTTCGTGTGCTTCAAGACATATATTGGTTCTTCAAAATTTAGTGGGACTGGATCAACCTTCCTGTCTTATTCTAAACAGAGCAAGTTAATATGCAATATAAGGCTTGTATACGTTCATGGGAAATCTCACTTGAGGGCCAAATATGAAGCTAGAATAACTTGGCATAGGTTCACTGACTTACCCAAGGCCCAAGACTCTCACATTTATGTACCATTACTTTTAATTGTATTTGTTCAACGTGAAGCAAAACTGCATAATAAAAAAGTTATGAAAGCTTTTTGGGGAAGACTTTCCAAAGCAGATGGTGGAGGAAGGTGCCTGGCTTGAGAGTAAATTTTGTGCCTTTTAGAACCCTCTATTTCTCTTTGGACTTTGACACTGAGATTGCTTATGCCGGACCATTCTCCTTTTAAAACAATTATTTATGGTTACTAGAAGAACATTATTTATTTTCAAGTAGCTTGTAAAAGAAGAGCAAAATTCAAAAGCAATTTTGTGCCTTGTATTCTGCAAAAGGGTTCTCATGTTTTCTCTACATGGCTCATTTCTTCCTAAAGGGTCTTTTCCAAACACCACCCTCCTATTCAGTCTCATTTATATTAGCTACTGGCATTCAGCTACCTACATCCCTCGCCACAACTACAGAAGAAGTTGCCTAAATGGAAAAAGTGAAGAAAAAGTGGTTTGGGGCTTTTTTTTTGGTTGGTTGGTTGTTTTTTTTTTAAACCTTAATTTATTGCAATTTGTAAATTTGATATTTGATATAAAGGATAAAATGATCTTGGCAAGGCGTCCCTCTTGTGTTTCAGTTTCCTGAACTGTTTTTAAGCTCACAGTTTTATGATCTGATATGACGCCTTCACCTGCCTTTTTCATAGCTTTTCATTAAAACACACAGATCTCTTGGGCATTCACACTAGCTCTTTCACACAGAACATTTCATACTCTTGTTTTTTTGCTTAGGAGTGGTCTTTGTTTTTCATGTTTTTTAGATTTATTTTAATAAATAGATTTAGATTTTTTAGATTTTTTAGATAAATCTGAAGGTGCAGAGGTGCAAGGCGTATTTCACAATCCCCGAAATGAGTAAGCATCTAAACTAATTGTCCTCAAATAATTTTACAAGGACTAGCAGTAACATGCTTTGTGCATGTCTATTTCTTAAGTATATGACTAAGCTGGACTGGACATTAGAGAAGATAATTTTCACAGAAAGTCTTAAAATTGTAGCCCTCAGGAATGGTTTGGGAACATGATCAGGAGTCCACTGAACAACATTTTTATTTGTAGTATCAAATCAAGAGCATATGTAACAGTGAAAACCATTCCTTGAGAACTGTCAGATCTAATCTTTCTTTGTTTTGCTGCATTAATGAGTATTCGATATATAAAGAAATGAAATGTAGTGGTTCCCCCTTGAAAAGATCTTCTGCTCACTATTTCAATAATATCTAATGCTTATAGAGCCTTTTTCTTCCTCAAAATATGTTAAAGATGTGAACTTATTTAATCCATCCATGTTAATTTATTTAATCCATCCAACACTTCACTGAGACTGGTAGTTATATACTACTATTTCTGTCCGAGAGGGAGGAGAGGGCGGGTGACTTCGGTTGCTTCATTAACTTTTTTGTGGACAGGAAAAAGGGGCACAGTTGGATCCCATTTTAGAACTAAGGATTTGCTGATTTTCAGTCTTCTGTTTACACAACTGCATTGTGCCTCTCTGGCTTGAACTAAGTATTCCCTGGCTTAGGGGACCGAGGTGTTGTAGATGTAATCCACATGTCCAAGTTTGTGTATCTCCAGTAGGCACACTGGTACTTTGTTAGCTGTTACGTGAAGCTTCCTGAAGATCACTTGGTGTTGTCCAAATGGATCTCGTAGTCATGGATCCATTGCCTACTGGTTAATTTAGGACATTGTATTTTCTCTGTGATTTTAAATCAAAATGCCCTAAGATACTGAACTTCGGTATTTCTTTTACCGTTTTGAACTGAAAGGTGCTTTGAGACATTTGCAAATGATGCATTGTAAGGACAAGGTAGCATTTTTCTTGTTTACTTCTTCTTAGAACTTTTTCCTTTCTAATATTAAGGATGCTTTTTCACGGTGGAACACAGGGAATTTATTGTGTAACACCTGTTTAACAAAAGAGGGACTTGATTAATTTCCCACTCATGGTGCTGAGAATGTTCCCCTTTGTTGTCATTTTCTCAGGGTTATTACTCATTACCCTTATTCATTCTGCTTTGATAGAGGTAAATAGCTTTTAATTCCCCCTGCCCCCAAACCTTCTTAAAGTTTCCTTTGACAGCTTGTTGTAATTATGCCCCTCATTGAAGACACAGTCATTATTCTCTGTTGCCCTGAACAAGATTATTTAAGGCTCATTTTGGATTTACTCTGTGCCTGTATGTATTTCCCTGAAAAATATAAAATAGCAATATAGGGGCAGTGTGAGACAGTGGTAAATGTGATACTGATCACAGCTTGTATGTAGTTGGAGGTATTTCAGTGAACATGAGCAATGCCCTTGTCATTACAGTACACAAAAAAAAAAAAGAAAAAAAAAGTGAATGCCAAAAGGATACAAGCAAGAAACTATCCAAGCTTGCTGTAAAACCTGTTATTGAGTAATTGTTACATACAGTTTACTGTTGAGCTGTCACTGTATCCTCAGCTTTAATAAAATATGAGCCAATATTTTTTTTTTTGCTATATCAGTAGTCTTCTTTTGGAAGGTATCCGATAGCATTATGAATGTTATTCATAATGTTATAATATTGCATTGCGACATTATTACATCCTCATTTTCTCCACTTCAGCTCCCCAGACATAACTTACTTGCCAAAATTAACAAGTTCTTGGGAGTGTCAAGATTCTTGCTTTGCTACAGGCCTTACTGTTAGACATCCCAGTGCCGAGGCATTTAACGAATAGCTCAGACCATTCCTGAGAGGCAAGGAAAGAGGGCACTGGTTCTTCATTTCATGTCTTCTCTCCTTTCCCTTACAAAAGCGTGCTGCTTGGTAAGGCTCTGTTCCTAATCGCTAAGGCTGTTAATTCTCCGACAGACCAGACAGCAGGGTTAGTCCCAGAAACATACCTTTGCCCTTAAATGAACTTGAATCCACTTCAGTAACTATAATACACTAGGGCTCCCGTCCAGGGAAAAAAAGAACCCAAAACTAACACAGTAGTTACGTACTTGCTTATTTTATATATATAAGTGATCGCATTTGAATTATCTGCTCTTGTAGAAGCTGCAGTCGCAGCTTTTCTAGCTGCATTGCATCTCATCTAAACATGCTTTTAAAAGATGCTTTTAAAGATGCTTAAAGATGCTTTTCATTTGGAGATAGCAGGTATCTTTTGCTTATGTCCTTAATTTTGTCTTCTTGCCTTCTCCCTTAGTATGTTAGAAATTGACAATGTTTTGGTATTCTAATAATCTTAGGCTATTTATTAGTAGTCTGATTCATTAAAGTATTGGCATTTCTAGGTATTTGAAAACAGTAACATGATGCAAGGAATGCTACAGAGATTTAAGGGAAACAATAGTTACTTTACAAATGAATAAAGAACACTAGTTCCTAACTTATCATCAAGAGTATTTTCAGCTACACTTCCATATGATGAAACTCTTTGCTTTATGGCAACTGTATTCCTGATGGGATGAGTTTTCAAACACAGGCACCGTTTTGCCTGTAAATAGTCCATACAGAAATGACTGCATGTGCATAGCTTTTTAACTGGATATATTAAGTTAAAACAAAAAAGATGAAGTTTCTATAATGCCATATCCCAGGTAAGGCACATCTACCTTGGAAAGCGGGTAGCTGTATTTTTACAAGATCTGTGTTAGACATAGGTGGTAGGTGCAGACAATAGATACAGACTTACAAAATGTACTTGTATAATTTACTTATTCCTATTACTTTTTGCTTTATCTAAGCCACAGAAGGTCAACACCTGCGCAAAGATATATGTTGGAGGAGATCACTCCTGTTGAAAAGGAAGAGGCTGAACAGGGATTGAGAGACAAAACTGGGAGTATTATGATGGTCTAACCTTGACACAGTTTGTGTTTGCTGGCTATTCCTAGGGTCCATGGTGTATTGCACTTGCTGCCCACCTGATGTAGACCTGCTATGAGCAGCAGTTGTTTACCTGGGATTTCTGGATGTCTGTAGCAGAGGCTGCCAGAGCACCAACAAACCCCCTGAAGCAGCAAAGTAGTAGCTTGCACCACAGATGGTGAAATACCACCCTAGCTAGCACATTTGGCAGATCTACATTTGCTCTAGGACCACCCTTCCTGTAGACGTTTACTTGTGAACTGTATAGCTACATGCATTGTGTGTGTTGAGACGTGTAACTTCCAGATGTACATATGAGTCTGTGATTTACAGTAGGGTCTGTGTGGATAATTACAACTGTTGTGCATGCACACAGATTTTTACAGGATGTTTCCAAGAATTTTGAACAAAAAGGACACAGAGCCAGTGCATATTTCAAAGATATCATCATCTATATGTGTGTTTCTCCTACAGTCTGATGTCCTATAATTGGGAACAATCCCAGTCTGAGAAAGAAAATGAGAAATAGTGCAAATAATGCAGACTTTTTTATCGTAATGGTCTGCACATGCCAAATTTAAATGTGCACACAGATGCCACTGAAATTGAGATAGATCCAAATCCATCTCATGCCTTTAGCCTAGCAAACACTTTCCCATTTCCCAAGAGAACATGAAATCCCTCACTGAATATGAGAGATTGTACCTTAAAAATTATTTCGAGTGATTATATTTATAGGCTGTTTATGAGGCTCATTACTATGTACATGAGCACATAAATGAAATTAGCCTCACCAGAGGCGTTTATCCAAGAACACACAGGACGTCTGCAGCAGAGCCAGGAACCAGAAGATATCTTCCAAGTTTAGTCCAATATCTTAACCACAATGCTATTTTTGCTTACTTGAGTCCCACTGTACTCCATTAGTGACCAGAAATCTTCAAGCGGACAACTCTGCTCTGTCTTTCCGAACAAGATCACGCGTGGCTTGTGTGTTCCTCCCCATTATATTAAGACATCTCAACAAGTATATGCGCCTGTGTCATCAGTCAAGATCACTACTTCTAAATGACTGTAGCAAATAGCGAAAGAAAACAAAAGGCATATGTAAAGTAAGATATTACAGATCTTTTTAAAAAGAGTATCAACTCATGCTTCTGCTATAGAGAAATATCCTATTCAGAGAAATCCATTACCCAATTTAGTATGGAGGGGATAATCTACTGTGGATGTTAATCCTTTGGAGTCTATTTTAGCTCTCTATTTTGTAAAATTATTGCTTCATTCTCTGATAATTTTACAATTCAGTATCATTAATTTTATATATAGAAAAGGATTGATGGAACTGCTTATTGTTAAGGTTTCCCATCCTTTCCCATTAAAAATCTTTCTTTTCAGTTGCTGTAAGAGTAGGATTAAGTTTACTGAGCAAGAAGATTGAGATTAGTATGCGGTCCGAGGCTTGGAGCAGTACCTGCCTGCCAAGGCTCAGCAGGTCTCTCTGCTGCCAGGATACCCACGGGGCTCGCTGCTGCAATTCGGTGGGCTGACCCTACAGGGGAGGACAGGAAGGTCTTGTCGCTACCGGTCGCTCTGTTAGCTTCGTGGCCGAGGCCTGTTTGAGAAGGAGCTGCAGGTTTTAATGTGGAGGAGCCATGGCAGGGATGGCTTACTTGAAGCCCCCAGTTTACATACGAGTTGGGACCAATGAGCATACATCTTCTGGCGGAAGCCTGGGCTTTGAGCAGGACTGTGCTATATGATGCACAGTATTCTGAAAATGTAGGCCCTTCCTCAAAATGTGTACCAGAACCCAGTGCTGACTTTTTAGTTAATTTTGTATGTGCCTCAGTTGCCTACCTGTTAACTGGAGATGAACATAGTTCTCAGTCTCCTCAGGTGTTAGGAAGATAAATTTACATGTGTTATAAAGCACGCTGTCACTGTAGTGAAAAACACCTGCTCAAAAGTCTATGCAAACATTAATAATTCTGTCTTCAGAGCAGAGTTTGAATGCTGTACAGTAAACATGGTATGGTATTAAAAAGTGATGAGAAAATAAAATATGAAATATTTTGTCATTCGGTTAGCAATGACCATCCAACACTGAGAACAAGGCAGGGGTGCCTCACATTAGAATTAGATGTAATTCTGCAGATGTTATTCTAATGAAGAGGCTCAAGGGGGTCATTAAGGTGAAATAAGCAGTCTTAATTCTGGTACTCCAGAAATTTTAGCTGTTTACTTTGCAACTTGTCTTTTAATATACTTTCTGTTGTGTTATATAAAGCGACTAGGGTGGAAATTTAGAAGCTCCATCAGGCTAATGTAGAAATCCTAGTATCATATTCCAGAAATCCCGGGCTTGGTATGACACCTCTTCCCCGGCCAAAAGGAACTGGTATTCATGCTGGCAGACATGCAACAACCGCCAGCTCTAAGGAGGAGGCCAGAGTTGGGGACTGAGCACTGAAGGTATACTGGAGCCACACACCGAGCAGAGCCACAGGCGTTGTGGCTCCTAGGGGAGACGGAGCGAGTGGCAGGGTGTGCATCTTGCAAAGTCCGCTGCTGGAAGTGGTTTTTAATAGCTGGTTCAGGAAATGGTTGCAAAGCTTAAGAGACAGTTCTGCTGAACCGGGTCAAACTGCTTCCAGACAGTCCTGTGGGACCGAAGCGTGCAATGGCACACTGTCATCTACTGGCCTACTTGGATCATGGGTTACGTGTGTCTAAGTGTTTGTATATAGAAAGCCGTCCATCATTTCAGTTCAGAGACGGTCCTTTTCAAAGCAGCACATTGGAATTTAGAGTCTCTGTTTTCATTCATCTTTATAGGAGTTACACAACTAAGTATCCATACATCACCTGATTTTTTTTTTTGCCTTGCTGGTTAGTGCTGTTACAAGGCTAGCTCTTGAATTAGGTGTTATTGTGTTTCCTTCAGGTAAGGAGGAGGCAACTAAATTATTGCATAAAATCAGAGGTATAAATACTGTGAGGTTCATATACTGCTCTTTGTGTATCCATACTCACCTGATTTTTTTTTTTTGCCTTGCTGGTTAGTGCTGTTACAAGGCTAGCTCTTGAATTAGGTGTTATTGTGTTTCCTTCAGGTAAGGAGGAGGCAACTAAATTATTGCATAAAATCAGAGGTATAAATACTGTGAGGTTCATATACTGCTCTTTGTAACATTGAAGAACAAGTGAATGACTTGCTGTGACAGTGAGAGCATGGGATCTCTGTCACCTTTCTCTTATAGCCAAGAACTTAATAATAGAAAAGACCAATTCAGAGAGGCATGCAGAGAGGGTCTTTCATTTGCCCTATCGTTCTTCACTACTGTTTCCTCCTACTTGATCTCTCACTCTACACCTCAGACATGATTCTCTTGCTGTTTGAAGAGTGCCGAGTAGAGACTGGCTCTTACCTAATATTATTTAGTGTTAACTCCCCTTTTCCATTCAGACTGCAATGACTGCTTCACGGTCATGGGGTGGAAATGAGAACGTGCGCTCCACAGGTAGTCGAGTCACTGAGCTGGTCCCCCAGAGTGTCTGCTCTTTACTGCAAACAGTTTTTTTCTTTTATTGCTAATAGAAATCTCAGCTGCCAAGAGAACCACGTGCCTATAAGCATGCAGGTAGTATAGTGATGGTGGCTACACGGTACACATTAGGATTCCAGTCTGAATGATGCAGATGTTTAGGGACTTGCAGTGGCTTTAAGGTGACCTAGAGTTGCTAGAGTGACAAGGAGTTGGGACAGTCCTATGGGACATTTATTAAAATTATAATACTTTGGGAACAAGAGCTAAGAACTTGCTAAGAGCTGACATTTGCAGCTAAAATATGTAACGCCTGAAGAAATGCAAAAGCAACCCTTATTAATACTGGCTTTTCCTAGCAGTAAACTTGAAATATGATGATAGTCTGTAAGCATGCAATGCCTCTTTCCAATTAAAAAAATGTGCCTAGTACCATGTCTAAGCAGGGGTCCGGCAGTGAAGGACAGCACGTACAACTAAAGTAATCGGCACAGTGTCAGATGAAAAGGAATCAAGAAAATGGTTGATGCCATGCTCTTGGCCACAACCCTAACTGAACCATTAAATATTTAATTGTGTCCTGAAGCCTCATTAACTTGGGTTCGGTTGTTAGACCAATGGGAGAAGCAAACTGCAGAATCAAGAAATTCTGACAGAACTGTCATAAACGCAGAGGCTTTAAAGCAGACAAACCAAGCCCAAGAGCTTGTAGCGTGGTCCCAGCTGTTGAGATAGGAATTATGAGTGTGCGGAGAGGAAACAACCAAATGCATCCCTCTCTTATCTCCTGGCTCTTGCTCAATGAGGTAATCACTTGCCTCTTCTCATACCCAGTACTAAAATTTGTTTGAAAGAGATCAAGGAAATAGGAAGACTGCAGATGGTGTTTGGAGATTGTTATATATCATTACACAGGCAAAAACAATGTTAAAAAAGCATTAAGGTTGCAAAGTCAAGTGTTCAAAAGGTATAAAGTTACAGAGTAATGGTTGTCTATGCAGTTGTAATGGGCTTCTCTGTGAACACTCATTATCTTTTTATTATTCATTATAATTATCCCATTACTCATTAACCTTAAATGTGGGATCACATGGAATTTTCCCCCTTCTTCTTTTAATTTAATTTATGTGTGAAAAAGGGTTTAGCTTTTTAAAAAAAAGAACCTGAAAATGCCATCGCATGGCATATTGACAAATGGATTGTCAGCAAGGTTGAAATCTTTCTATTTATCACAGAGACATGGAGAGAGTCTGGGGCTGGATCACTTTGCCGCTGGGTGTAGATGATTTTTGTTGACAACAGAGGAATGGTCAATGTCAGGAATTTGGGGTTTAAGGCCAGGAAGCAGAGGGGAAGGGCTGTCCTCTTTTTTCCTCACGCACGTCTCTGCCCCTTCCATTCTCACCCATTTTGGCTCCTCTCTTGTCCTGTCTAGCCCCCCAAATCAGTTTGGCTCTTCTTAACTCCCTGGTTGCCATCGCTGCTGCTTTTACATTCTTAATTTTACTTGATTCATAATCTCATGTCCCATTTTGCACAGGTATTTCCAGCTCCCCATTTGATTCTTCTCCACTCTAGACTGTAACACTCACTCACCCTGGGCTCCTTTTACAACACCAGTGCCTGGATGTATTGTCCTCGTCTCCCCCTATAACCTAGGCATATCCCCCTTTTAGTCTTCTGTCTCCTTTTGTGCTCCCTCTTCCACAGCTCCTCATCTCAGTGAGTGATGGGCAATACCCCAACACCGCAGCAGTACCGTAACTGCAAAAATAACGCAATACCCCACAGTACTACCAGAGTTAGGTGCCAGCCTCTCCTGCCGTATCTGATCCATGCCTCGTGCTGTGCTGCTCAGGTGAGACAAGCGCTGCTCTGCGCAGCTCCTCTTTCTGTGTGCACGCTTCCCCACAGCTAAGAGGGAGGTAGATGCCGTTCCCTGTCTGTCTGCAGAGGTGTATGGGAGCTGGGAGGGAAGCGGGTACAGAACCTCCAGGGAGGTATTTGCTGAGCATGCAGGGACTATCTGATTTCAAGTGCTTCTCGTGTGGCCAAATCTGGAAAGTTTTCACAAGAAAGGCAAAAGGCACATCCCTAGCAGAAAGAGTCACCCAGTTGGCCAAATTTCAGGTCCCTCTTCCACATGTAGTAAGAAACCTTGCCTTCCTTTGGGCTCCTTCCAGCCGCTATCCAAGGAGAAGAGCTGGATGAGCTTGGACATTTTTGCCTGCATTTGGCACCACTTTATTTCAACACAGGGAAAAAACCCTCTTATTTTTCTTGAGAAACAAGAAAAGGACAAACGGTTTGACTGAAATTTCTCACCATGAATTCAAAGGGAGGATGTGATCTACAGGATGGAAATACTCAGCTGAAATGGCAGAGATCTGGCAAACCAGTAGTTCACTCAAATGGAGGTCTGATATCATGGGAAATGTCAAACCCCCATAGTGACAGAACGCTACTGGCCCTTCTGATAAAACATTCAAATAAGATGACTAGCACAAAGAAATATCTATTGCTAAAATACAACTCCCAGATTAAATGAAATATTGGGGTTTTTTTCCTCCTACAACCTCTTCACAGTACAGAAACATCTACCTTTGCTTGGTGGGAATATTCAAAATGGCCAAACCGCAAATTATCTGCAAGCTGAATTTGTGTCAGTATTTCAGCTGGAAAACTGTATCAAAAGATTAATATTTCACTCCTACTCACTTTTAGTGTTTTCTCCTTGTCATTCTTACCCTGTTGTATGTGAGGTGAGAAATCTTTGGCAAAGACTGTTTTTATGATACAAACTTCTTTAAATCCCTTTATTGAAAAGAAGTCAGTAAGAGGTGAGATTGATTGGATCCTCAGTTTATGAGACCCAATTCTTCCCCTATTAATGAACTTCATATCCTCACCTTCTACTATGTTTTAAACTCCTAACGCTGTCCACAACCCTGCTGAGGCACCTCGGCTGACATGAATTTAGATGTTTATGGCATGTAGTGCTTTCTCCTCCCATCTAGCAGGATGGATTTCCAAGTTAAAAAGAATAGCTCAGAGGTATCTATTTTCGCCCATGAATATTTTGGTTCTACATTCAAAGAACTGCGACATAAGTAAGAAAATATCAGTGGAGCCTAAAGTATCTGTGACTGAGGAATCAGGGCAACAAGAAAAAAAAAAATTGAGAAAAGGTTAAGAAAAGGAAAGTACTTGTCCTGGCAAGATAGGGGTTAGGTGGGGACAGGAATGAAGAGGAGACAAAACGGATGAAGGATTACAGAGTAAAAATTATTTGGGAATAGGATGTTGGGAGAGGTGAATAGGGTAGAACAATAGGGAAGAGCGTTTGCTGAATGTGAATAGAAATCATTATAAAGTTTCCACCATCTCCTAATAAAAATACAGTAGCCTTGAGTCCCTGTGCTTTATTAAAAACTCCAGCTGGAATATATAAAAGAAGGCAGGCAAATTATTCTCAAAACAGATAACTTTTAGAGGAAGGAGAATGTAGAGATTTGACGAGATTTTTTTGAAGGCAAAAGATATTTGACGAACAAGACTGAAGAAAAGATGCACCGGGGAGGGGAGGAAGGAAAAGAAAAAAAATGGTAGAGGAAAAAAAGAGGAAAGATTTGAGCTATAATTAGCATCTGTCTGTTTGCAGGAAATAAATGATCTCTTACCCAAAGAATTTCTCTGGTACAGGAAAGTGGCAGTCCTAACTTTGTTTTTGTTAGATGTCAGGTATCACCCTCCCTTTTGTTCTGGAAAGTTGACAAGTATAGGATTGGGAGGTTAAACATTTCTACAGTGTGCTCTGTTCAGAATGGGCTTGGTACTGTTTAATGGACAATGAGCTATACTGCAGCTGACAAAATACAGATTTCCTGAACCAAATATATTCAGTTCAATACATTTTCTTTGGTTATGATGGACAGTAATCTGGCGTGACATAAGGTTTGATTTTGCATGACAGGTTGCATTGGTTCCGTGGTAAATGGAAGCTGTCCATTACAAAAAATGCCATTATTCCTATAAAAGAGTGAACTGATTTGAAAAATGGAGAATGGGTTCGAGTTTCCAGCTTACCTGCACGTGGAACTTTTTACCCAACTCCCAGTACTGTACTTCTCCATTTGCTATGCATTTTCTCCCTATCTGGGTGAGACAGAATGTGAGAGCTGGAAATTCCCCCTCTGCTGGGAATCGTTATGCACAATCTTTTGATTCCATATTTAGTGGACACTTACAATTTTTCTTGTAATGTCGCGGGGAAGCTTTACATGTTGATAACAAGGCACTAGAGGTCCTAGTAAGTGTTTTTATGTGCTTTCCACTTCACTTCCCGATTGTGTTTAGGTGAAAAGGAGAAGAATAGCATTTTGTTATGGCCGAAGATTACAGTTTCTCATAACCTGTGTTTTTTCTTTATTTATAAAATACTTTGGACTGAATAGACTCTGAATTACTGTAGGGCTTACTGGGGCAAGCTAAAGCGCAGATTGCTTTTCCCAGTCATGAATTTCAACTGAAAACAAACAACTGATGAACACGTTTCCCTAGAGACTGATTTAAATAGCGGTATTTCATTTGTATAATTCCTAAACAATACTTTCCTACGTGTGTAGAGAAAAAAAAGAATTTTTGCTTAAGATATTTTTGAAAACACGTTAGAGACTTTTTTTTAGACTTTGTTTTTTCATTTTTCAGGGGGACCAAGTAGGGAAATGTTTATTGCAGTTGGGTCAAGGCAGAATTTGTATGAAAAAATTAAGATAAAAAATCAAAATTTGAACTAAACTGAAAAAAAAGGTCGTATTTTGAGATTTCATAAAAACCATAAAATTTGCAGTAGTCGTAATGAAAAATTATTTTTACAAACACTTTTGAATGAAGTTTTGGGCTAAATTGCAAGGGTAGTGCCATAATTGTACTGTATTTTAGAAGGGGGTCTATTAGCAGATGAAATAGAAATTATTAGCAAAGGTTCCTTCAGGCCTTATTTACAGCCAGCATTAGATGAAGAGTTATTTAGTGGGCAAATAAGCCTGCCAGATATGAAAGAGACAAGAAGAAATGTGTCTTGGCATGCTGGGGAGGATAAGTATGGAGAAAGCAAAAAGTATTATATTTGATTGCGGTGGAATGTAGCCTGAGATGACCCTCTATTCTTGCCTATTGTTAACTTCTTCCCATGCAAAAAAATGCCACAGCCTGTGAGTTCTCCAACAGCAGCTGTCTGGATAGTGGAAGAACAAGCTGTTTACATACATTATTACAGATTTCTGATGATGTGTTGTTTTGGTGCCCTACCAAAATCGAGGTTCCCCTGTGGTACTGCAAAAACATAGAGATTGTTCTCGCCACAAAGAGCTTCCAGTTGAAGCTCGTGAGAGAGAGCCAGAAGGGAGGGAAAAGTTGTTTGTCCAAGGTCACGGCGTAGGTCAGGGGCAGTACCAGCAGGAAAACAGGAGCCAGACCTCTAGTCTTTCTGGGCTTACGTAAATAGGGGCATTTACCAGCGTAATCGCTCCCGGGTAAGAATGCCCACACGAGGCGTTACGCGAGTATAACTCTAGCTGTTGAGGATGCTGGTGCAATTACGTTAGTAAACTTTCCCAGGCAGATGAGCCCCTGCTCCTGGGCTTTAACCGCGATAGCCCCGTTGCAAGGAGACCTTCTGCCAAGGAGTGTTGTCGGAAATTTAACAAGAGGAAGGAAAGAAAAAACAAAACAAAACAGCCCTCACTTCAATTAGAGGAAAAGATAATTCCTTTCAAGTTGAGAGGCTCGACTCCTGCTGGCCTTTGTTCTTAAGCTTACCCTCGCTGTAATCTCATAGAGCAACTTGAATAATGCCAGTTTGTTCTGTGATTACCCTCAGCTGGAGCACAAAATTAATATCTCACTAAGTAATTCAGTACATGATGGGTGAACATTTAGTTAAACATGCCCTAAAAAGCTAGGATTTTCCGTGTTCGCTGGAACTCTCTCAGTGACAATTAATTGCCTGTGTTCTTATGTGTTTATGAGCCTCAGTAAACAGGCGGCATATTTACGTCTCCCCATTACCTTGAGAAACAAACTTCCTTAAGAAAAAAAATCTCATGTTCCCTGATTACAATCTGATTTTAAGTAAACAGAGGGTGGGGAAAATGACTAGTAAGCAGGACTTTGGAGGGAGGAAGGTGGGAAGTGGAGAATTTTCTCCCTCTGAAATCGTACCACATCTAATGCTGGTAGTATTAAGTTAATATGCTGCAAGAGTGAAATGGCCTTGGTTAGTCCTCTTACTGTTTGGAGGTTTGTTTGCCCTTTTTCTCCTAAGAGTTTAGACTCAAGAACAGACGCAATATTTACTAACTTGTGATGTAGAGCTGCCATAGAAAATATCACCTTTGAAAGGCATGTCTTCTAACCTGTGCAAAATCCTGGTGTTTTCTGAAAGCCCTAAATTATTGATGTGGGATCCTATTTAAGGGTACAGCAGTGAAACGCTACAGCCAGTGTTCCTCTCCCATTTCTTCACGTTGCATTTCTCTGCCATTGCACCGCTTTCCTTCCTCATGAACCTCCACCAGAACCGAAAGGAAGTACCAGTCCTTCTCCCCGTCAGTCATACTTGCTTTGGCCTTTACCATGCAATGAGGGTTTGTGAGGAAAGAGGAGCCCACCATTCGTGGCGACAACTGGGGCATCGCTGCTGACTGGTCGTGTTACTTAATTCTCTTCCACATCACAGAATGAATTAACACTTGCAAAGCGTTCTGAGATGTGTAGGAAACAGACTGTAGACAAAAGAATAAGATAATATGATTTACTTCGGTTTTATCCGTTAACATCTGCAGAAAGAGGACTTTAGCGCATAACTTTGGGCTGTCTGTAAAACTGGCTGCTAGTTTCATTTGCTTGTGCAGGTAAGAGATTCTACCAGATGGAAAACACAAACAATTTGGTAGCAGTGAATGTTCACTGTTGTTCACTTTTTCCCAAAATTTTTCACTCTGCTGCTGTCTGAAGATTTCCTTTAGGATTGGGCCTTTATGTAAAAGTAGACCAATGGAAGTACCTGAGCCACAGTATTAAGATAGAAGAAGATAAAGTGAAAAATAATGAAATCTAATGATAGTTGGCAAGCCTTTGCTGTTGTCCAAAATCTCATACATTAACTCTTCCAGACTTACTCTGGGCCATCTGCAGCTCCGCCTAATTCTAGACTTGGTGGAGCTGCAATGGCTAGCGCTTCAGTGCGGAGGGCAAACCTGGCCCATTTTTCATGCAGGTGGGAGGTGTCCGTGTGCGGGGAAAGCCACCCTCAGTGGTGTTTGGTCTCTTGCGAGAGGAGGACATCTGAAAATGGTGGCATCCCCCACCTCAGAGAGATTTTGTCAATCCGAGACACTTAATGCTGTCGTCGTTAAGCTAAGTGTTTTGTTCCTCTGTGTCTTTTTTCCCCCACCTTCTCCATGGTTATCACATGCTTTACTGGTGGTTGCAGCAGGATATATTGCTTTTTAGAAATTCAGTTAGCTATCCTTAGGCAAATCAGCTTGATTAATGAACTATTAAATGGCAAGATTCTGCGTTCATCAATACAGTTTTAAGGTACCTGGACTGAAAGAACTGACAGATCTAGAAATAAAATCAGTATTCTTCTTGTAACCCATTGTAAACAAGCTGTCAAGCGTCACTATGGTCTCCTTTGAAATAGCTTTAATGAGTAAATAGAGAGAATAAAAGCAGAAAGACAGTGTCAAAAATGTAAGCCCAAGATAATTGTTGTTCTTTTTTTTTCTTTAACCTATTATATTTTTTTAGGTGGTGGTAGCTGTATTTCCGCCACCCAATGAGCAAATTTTCCCTAGTCCTGACTTAGACAATTTGGACATAATTTTGTCAAAAGTTAATACTTCTAGAATATGTATTGCTGCTTTTCAAGAGCAAGGAGCTAGAAGATGTTTGAATTGCTCCCCAATTCTGATACCTGTGGCTTTAGAAGGTTTTCATAGGATAGGTAAAAAGCTTATTTAAAAAACAAAAAAAGAAAAAAGTGTATGTAGAATTGTATTTTAGCAAAGAAGAGCCCCTGAATTACGTTCTCCTACTAGGTGTCCGCTTTTTTCTTTTAACTCACTTTTTGTGAATGAAGAAATCTGCATTTTATGAAAGGTAAAAATACATCCAAACATACGTCATTTCTGTACTTCAGGCTGCCAGGAGAAGCATTGTCTTTTTTTTTCCTGTCAGTTAACTCCTGGTTTCTTATCCACAGCTTTGGTTGTTGCTGAGTTAATATCCTTTGGCGCCTGCCTTTGAATGTATTTGGCTGTCTGTTTTACAGTTGATCTGTTCCCATTTATTTTATTTCATTTCTAAATTTCCCGTTGAAGAGATCCTTATTGCTCGCCTGCCTTGTGAATCTCCCCCCAGGGCGGTGACACCGGTGGCAGCAGTGCCTTTGCAGGTGCGCTGGGACTTGGCTCCCTCACTGCATTCCCGCGAGTGGGCCTGGCTTGGGCTTGATAATGAGCCTCCAATAGGAGCAAAAAAGTTGGGAAGTTTGCTCGCTGTTGCTCACTGGGATCGAACAGCTTGTCTTTTCTTTTGAGGAACATTTAAACTTAACACTCGGTAGGCAAACCGCTATTTCAGTTTGCAAGTGGATTCGGTTATTCAAATGCACAGGCCAGAAAATGAAGGGGATTCTCTTTAAACAGTGTGCTCCCGAGTCACAGATGATCTTTTTGATGTCTGCATTTTGCAAATGGAAATTTTCCATTTTCCAGTGCTAGCATTTGTTCAGAGGCTGTGTGCTATCTAAATCTGCTTTTGTGGCTGTTCATTTGCATTTTTGCTATGCTGTATTGCCTCCTGTCTTTTCCCCTTGGCCCCCCACTCTTTTATATTGAACTCCTATTTTTGTTGCCTCCACTCTGTCTTGCATCTCTGAAGGCTCAATCATGCAAGGTGCTGAGCACTCGGAACAAACAGCAGAGACTGCTCAGCACCTCGTCAGGATTACAGGTGAAAAGGGAAATCCAAAGCATCTGCATATTTAAGACTTTTGCTGGGAGAGAGCAGGAGGAAGGTGGAGCTGTTACCCACTCAGGTAACAGTCTGGCTTCTCCTGCAGCTCCCGACCTTTTCCTAGTTGTGAGAACTGCTGGTGCTACCGGCCAGTGCGTCTGATGGGGGGGTGTGTGGGAATCTTTGTGTTGAAATTTTATGGCACGATGTGAAATACTCACAGTAGTCAGGTGACATAGCCAAAATGGTCCTTCCTTGACTTAAAATAATGGCCACAGGAAACCTTGCATGTTCGGATAGATCTCTTGGTCAGAATGCGCGGCTTTCTACTTCCTTAGTATTTCTTTTTTATTTCACCCTGTACACATAGGTTCTTTCTTCCCCCAAATCTGGTTACATCCACTTCTACAAGCAAACAGCAAAGAAGGAAAAACTGCTTTAATGTCCTGAGGGAAAAGTGAGAAGGTGGGGAGAGAAGCACAACAACTTAATTCTGGCAGTTGAAAGAACAATCTGAAAGTTGTCAGGCTCAAAGTATCACGTACTGTCAAGTAATCACTATTCACTTCTGCAGATACCAACCCTCAAACAGCCTATCATGAGAGACAGCGTATTTAAAGCTGAGCAGCAATATAAACCATAGGGCTGGGAGCCGGGAATTGCAGGCTTCTCCTCCCGTTCCCTCCCTTTTTCTTCATT